>NW_004567120.1:3123208-3125467 GCF_000260355.1 Condylura cristata | reverse complement strand
CTGTCTCTGGTGAAAATCTCACCCCCCCCCGCATCTCTGGCCTGTACCCCAGTTCTATATGAATAAATAAATAAATCTTTAAAAAAATAAATAAATAAATAAATAAAAAATAAAAATAAATAAAGGCCGACAATCAGACCTCACTCAAATATTACACATGCATTACAAATCAATGAGGTGTCCCTACCTCCTTGAAGAATAAAAGAATCTTAAACAGCATAAAAACTAACCAAAACAATAAACCAGTTTAGTAAAGTAGCAGGTTACAAAATCAACATACAGAAATCAATAGCTCTCCTATATACAAGCAAACAATAAGAAAAAGAAGAAATCAAGAAAACCATCTCTTTTATAATTAAAAAAATATGTGGGGATAAACCTAACAAAAGAGGTGAAGGACCTATACAAAGGAAATTATAAAGTATTGATAAAAGAAATAGACGTAGACTTGAAGACATGGAAAGACATCCTATGCTGGACTGGAAGAATTAACATTATCAAAATGGCCATCCTACCAAATGGAATTTACAGATTTAATGCTATTCCAATAAAAATTTCAATGACACTCTTCAAAGAAATAGAACAAATACTGATGAAATTCACATGGAGCCACAGAAAGCCTTGAATAGCCAAAGCTCTGCTGACTAAAACAAAGGAGAATGGAGGTTACACAGGCCCAGACTTCAAACTATACTACAAAATCATAATAATTAAAACAGTATAATACTGGAGCAAAAAAAAAAAAAGGCACACAGACCAATGGAACCAAATAGAAAGCCCTGAAATAAAGCCAAATATATGTATGTATGTATGTATGTATATGTGTGTGTGTATATATATATATATATTTGGACAATCAATCTTTGACAAAGGATAAAAGAATACAAAGAATAAGGACTGTTTGTACAATAAGTGGTGCTAGGAAAACTAGACCACTATAAGCAAAAAAAAATGAAACTAGACCATTCCCTCATACCATGCACAAAAATCAACTCAAAATGGACAAAAGAACTGCACATAAGACCTGAAATCATAAAATATAGAGAATAAAATAGAGATAAAACACTATATGACATACTCTAACAGCTTTAAAGACTCATTCCCCAAAGTAAAGAAAGTGAAGGAAAAGACAAATAGCCAGCTATGCTTCTGCATAGCAAAAGAGACATTAGCCAAAACAAAGAGCTACCCTATTGACTGGGAGAAAATTTTTCCACTCCAAACAACTGATAAGGGTCTGGTTACAATGATAGACAAAGAACTAACATGACTCAACAAAAACAAAGAGTACAGTCAAAAAATGGGCAGAAGAACTTAAAAGACACTTTTCTAAAGAGAAATGCAAATGGCCAACAAGCATATAAAAAAATTCAACATACTTCATAATCAAGGAAATGCAAATCAAAGCAACAATGAGATTCCACCTTACACCAGTGAGAATGGCACATATTTTAAAAACTAGGCAACAGATTTTGGTGAGGATGTGGAGAAAAAGGAACTCTCCGGCACTGCTGGTGGGATTGCAAACTAGTACAACTACTATAGAAAGCTGTGTAGAGCTTCCCCCAACTACTAAAAATGGAGCTTCCATATGACCCAGCAATCCCACTTCTAGGTATTTATCCAAAGGACACAAAAAACATTCATTCAAAAGGACACCTGCACCCCTATGTTTATTGCAGCACTATTTATAATAGGTTAGACTTAGCAACAACCCAAATGCCCAAAAAGAGAACACTGGGTCAAGATGTGGTAGATATACACAATGGAATACTATTTAGTGATCAAAAAAGATAAACCAATGCCATTTGCAGCAACCTGGATAGAGCTAGAAGGGATGATGCTTAATGAAATATGTCACTTATAGGAAAAATATAGGGGAACCAAATAAGGGTTCAGAGGAAAAATACTACACATAAAAAACACAACAAAACAAAAAATAAACAGGCAATATAAATCAGAGAAATTCTGCAGAGTAGGGAGAAGGAGTGGGGTAACAAAGAGGGTGGGAAGAACACAAGGGACTGTTAATAGTGTACAGGTGAACTGATGGTGGAAATTCTGTGGGGACTAGACCTGAAAAAAGAAAGCAAACATTTTACAAAAATGAACAGTCATGTAAAATATATGTTAAAAAAAAGAAGGGGAAAAGAGCATTAAAGAAATCACTACTGGGCCCTCCCTGGTGGCGCAGCGGGTTAAAGCGCAGCACTGAGAAGCTAGAGCCACTTCCGCATGAGTTCGATTCCCGCCTGCCCC
>NW_004567120.1:3118233-3122713 GCF_000260355.1 Condylura cristata | reverse complement strand
ATACAACTGAACTAGGCTAGACAAAGTAACAACCTCCTGCTGTAAAAGAGATGACCACATACTGTTAAACAGTAAAGCTCTGAATGTGCTTCCTATGAAAGAGTGTAAGAATGACCAAATATAAAAATTCCCTCACCCATAAAGATATTCTAACTAGTTTTGCTACATCTTTCCTCAGATCCTTAATTTGTAGTGCAGATATTATAAATTTCACACGTGTGGAATTTTTCCTCATTAAAATAACTTGGTGGATTCAGAAGTTTCTCCAGCTTTGCATTATTTACCATAGCGAAATCATGGAAATAAAACAAATAAATGGGTCAAGAAACGTGGTATATATACACACTAGAATATTACTCGACAATCAAAAAGAAATTCATGCCATTTATGGCAACATGGATGGATCTGGAGGGGTTAAGTAAGGAGAAAGATAAATACCAGATGTGTCACTAATATATGGAATATAAAGTAACTAAACTAAAAATCAGATAAACACAAGATTAAAAATTAGTCCTTGAGGCCCTCCCTGGTGGCACAGTGGGTTAAAGCACTGCACTGAGAAGCTAAAGCCACTTCGGCATGAGTTTGATCCCCGCCTGCCCAGGAGGAGACCATATGGCGCAGCAGACCTCTCCTAACCCGCCTGCTGCACCCCTCAACAGTGTACTTCATTGATCTGCCTGTTCTGCTCCCCACTCTGTCTCTGGTGGGTCCTCTCACCCTCCGCATCTCTGGCCTATACCCCAGTTCTATATGAATAAATAAATAAATCTTAAAAAAAAAATTAGTCCTTGAAAGCTGACTACAGAACTGAAGCATCCAGAGTGGGAGAGAGGATAGATAAGAAGAAAGAGGGGAAAAAAGCACATGGGTTATGGTAGTGGGGTAAGGGTGATTTGGTGGTGGGTGCACTAAAGTGGCAATACCTTGATGGGGCATCCAAGTATAACCTCAATATAAATTTAAAAACTAAGATTTTTTTTTTAAATAGCAATTCTAGTCTTGTCGCCTAGAATCATTTTTTAAAAAAAAATCTCCGGCTTTGTTGTTGTAGTTCTAAATAGTCAACTAGCTAGCTATGAGCATCACCAGCATGTTACCTAGAAAGCCTGCTTCTAAGGGAATGAGGCATTTTCTCCCAGATTTTACTCTCGAGGCAAATTCAATGCCCTTCCAATAGATACATAGATAGATGACAGATACATACATACATACATACATATGTATTTACAAAACTATTTTAAAAGCATTTCTCTGATCGAAAACAATCTCACTTAAATATGATTTAAAATAAGACACATCTGCTTTAACTAGGTTTTGAAGATTATGAAATCCATCAGACAAACATGGATAGAAAAAGAGAGGGAGAAGAGCTTTCTGGGTTCCTGTAGGACCCAAAACCTTTTCTGGAGTTGACTCCCTTCTCATTTCCCACTACCTTTGCTTCTTGTTGTGGTCAAAAAAGTAGACATAGCTATGTTAGACAATGAAACTGTAGTACTTACTGTAAGTTATGGTCTGGTGAAAACTGACAAGATCTTATCTATGTATATATTGTAGGCACCAAGCAGACATTCCCAGAGAAACATGGACGGAGTTGGAAATCTGACAGTATCTTCAGCCAATAACAATACATGCAATGACACTATTGATGACTTCCGTAATCAAGTATATTCTACACTGTACTCTATGATCTCAGTTGTGGGCTTCTTTGGCAACAGCTTTGTGCTCTATGTCCTCATAAAAACATATCATGAGAAGTCAGCCTTCCAAATATACATGATCAATTTAGCAGTAGCAGATCTACTGTGTGTGTGTACACTGCCTCTCCGTGTAGTCTACTATGTTCACAGAGGAATTTGGTTCTTCGGTGACTTTTTGTGCCGCCTCACCACCTATGCCTTGTATGTCAACCTCTATTGTAGCATCTTCTTTATGACAGCCATGAGCTTTTTCCGATGCATTGCAATTGTTTTCCCGGTCCAGAACCTCAATTTGGTTACACAGAAAAAAGCCAGATTTGTGAGTGCTGGCATTTGGATTTTTGTTATTTTGACCAGTTCTCCATTTTTAACATCCAAACTTTACAAAGATGAGAATAATAATACCAAGTGCTTTGAGCCTCCACAAGACATTCAAAGTATAAATAATGTTTTGATCTTGCATTATATATCATTGTTTGTCGGTTTTATCATTCCTTTTGTTATTATAATTGTCTGCTACACAATGATCATTTTGACCCTACTAAAAAATTCAATGAAGAAAAATCTATCAAGTCGTAAAAAAGCCATAGGAATGATCATAGTTGTGACAGCTGCCTTTTTGATCAGTTTCATGCCATATCATATTCAACGTACCATCCACCTTCATTTTTTACACAATGAAAGTAAGCCTTGTGACTCTGTCCTTAGAATGCAAAAATCAGTGGTCATAACCTTGTCTTTGGCTGCCTCAAACTGTTGCTTTGATCCTCTCCTATATTTCTTTTCTGGGGGGAACTTTAGGAGAAGGCTGTCTACATTTAGAAACCATTCTTTGTCCAGTATAGCCTATGCACCCAAGAAGAAGGTCTCACTGCCAGAAAGAGGAGAAGAAATACGTAATGAATAATTTAAACCTTCTAGTACCAAACAATGAAAAGTTTCCCAAACAAGAATTTCCTCAAGTAATTTACAATAAAAATATGCATTTCCATCAATAATTTCCAAATAACTAAATATGTGCCTATAAATCTCATTTATGCATCTACTGTATTTGAAATTACAGATAGATTTCATGTGTTAAAAATTCATTCCACAACTATGAACTAATTTATAATTTGTTTTATGACTATTTATTCAAAGGTAGAGAATATTTACATTTTAGCACTATAAAAAACAAGCCTGAGATCAAAATTTACAAATTATAAGAGCCAGCCATTTTAAGGTATAAAATTAGCAAATAGTACTCAACCATCCTAATATAACCCTTTGTATGCATGCCATCAGCTGAGAACTGGAAATGATGCAGGACTACACAAAATGTCATTTCATCCTCTTCCTTTACAGCACTGACTGATTAGACAAAGTAAGGCCACCTATTCCAAGACAGAATGTGCAAGTGCTAAGACAGCCTAATACTCAGACAAGTGGCCCCAAAGGAAATGTAGTATTTGGAAACAAAAAGATAAACTTTGGCAAAGGCCAGCGTGTATCTAATTTTCTTCTGCTTCCTCCTCAAGGCAACAAAAGAGAATGGTGGAATATCTGTTGTTCATTCTTAGAAGGTCTCCTAAGGAATTCTCTCTCTATACACATACAATCCGTCCTTTAGAAGTTACTGGCTCTCCCATATGTGAACAGAACTAATTCAAATTTATCTTTTCAAAAGTGAAAAAGGGGTCTACTTTTCTAAAGATTATGGGGATCAATATTAACTACAGTGGATTTCTGAAAAAAAAATTCAGTGTTGACATAACAACTTATTCTAAGAAATATTGATATTTATGAAAATTGTATAATTACATGTAAGAATTTTTGTGATATGCATTATAAGTGGAAGTTAAATGTAAATATTGCTTTGTATTTTTTACTTTTATATTGGCATGTTGACAGGAATATTAAGGATATGTTTATAGTGGTCTTTAATCACTTCTTGGCCTTTTGGCTAAGATCAAGTGTACAGTGGTCTCTATATTATAGTAGAAGTTTTGTCTTAAAACAGCAACTTCATTATGGCTGAAACATATACCCATGGGCAAGCTTTTGCCAAAGTGTGGCCTGTTCTTTAATTCTGTATTTTAAGAGATTCATTACCACAGCAGAAATGAAATAAATGATAACAGTAAAGAAGAAGCAAAATGATGAAAGAACAAGTTCTATCTGAATTGACCGCATTTCACTTCTGAAGTTACAGTCCCTTGGGTAAAAATTCACAAAAAAAAAAAAAAATAGCAAGAGAAGGCCTCTAAGATATAGTGATAACTGGCATCCATTTATTATTGTTTATAGACCTGAGATTTGGTAGTACCTGTACTTTTACATTATACCATTTTTTTCCTTGCTTGAGACAAAGATCAAATGCATTTATTGTAAAAGTCTTGTTAGTGGTGCTGTGGTGGTGGATGAGAACATAAATTTGTACAGGTGTGAATCTATACCACAGAAATATATACAGTGTTGTAAATGAGTGTTACCTCAATAAACATATTATAAAAGGAAAAAAGTCTTCACTTGTCATTTACTGAGATTTCTGCTCTTCAATCCATATAGTGTGGTGAAAGAACTGGACAGATCCATGGAACATGGAAGCCAGAAACGCTGGATGCTAACCTAGGCTCTATTCCTTAGTAGTGGTGTAACCAAGTAAATGGCATGAAGCTGATCGTGAGCTTCCTCATTTGTAAAATGGAATAGCAATACTTGTCCTCATTTTCTTACAAGTCATTTTTGAAACTCAAATGATGTCCTCACAGATAGACATATATTTGTTAGCATATATA
>NW_004567120.1:3082919-3118133 GCF_000260355.1 Condylura cristata | reverse complement strand
TATATATATATATATATATATATATATACATATACACTAAAATTTTACCTTAGAAATAGTCTGATCAATAGGAACAAAACTGGGACAGGAAGATAACATGGGACTATAATAATGGTACATGGGTGCATTGGTGGTGGGAAGTCCACAGGGAATACAACCAAGATGAAAAAATGTACAGAATGAAGAATGATGTAGATATATACATATATAATATTTTTTAAAATACTCTGATCAAATTGTAAAATATTTTAAATGGTTTTGTTATTTAATGTTAATATTTACTGTATATAAACTCAGTTTTGAAAGAATTAGGACAAAATATGGCCATACTTAAATTTTGTGGTACATCAAAGAATTTTGTTGCTGATCCCTTATTTGGATTCCCTATATTCCTCCTATACGTGAAACCATCCGATAGTTTTCTTTTTCCTTCTGACTTATTTCACTAAACATTATCCTTTCCAGCTCCATCCATGTGGCTGTGAATGGCATTTTTTTTTTTTTGATTCCTGAATAGGAATTCTCTTACACTGCTGATGGGAATGCAAAGTGGCCCAATCACGATGGAAAGCTGTGTGAAGGTTCCTCAGATGCTAAAAATGGAGCTACCATATGATCCAGCAATTCTATTCCTAGGAATCTACTCAAAGGTCATAAACACACTAATTCTAAAGAAACTTGCACTCCTATTTTTATTTCAGCACTATTTACAGTAGTGCAACCAAGATATGGAAACAACCCACATGCCCCAAAATAGATGACTGGATCTACACAATGGGATACTGCTCAGCAATCAAAAAAAAAAAAAAAAACTCATGTGGATGTTCAACGTGGATGGATCTGTAGAGGATTATGCTATCCAAGATATGTCAGAAGGAAAAAATAAATAGCAGATGGTCTCACTTACAAGAAAGCAAAACAAAGGTCAAGAAAAAGTTAAAACTAGCAAGCTGGGCACTCCCTTCCTGGTGGCACAACGGGTTAGAGTGCAACACTACGAAGTTAGAGGCAGCCACTTCAGCAAGTGTTGGATCCCCACACAGGGAGCTGACCCATATGGCGCAGCAGACTTCTCCTGTCTCACCTGCTGCTCCCCTCAGCAGTGTATTTCATCAATATGCCTGTTCTGCTCCCCACTCTGTGTTCGGTGAATCCTCTCACCTTCCCTACACCTCTGGCCTGTACCTCAGCTCTATATGCATAAATAAATAAATCTTAAAAATAACTAGCAAGCTGATCATAGATCAGAGGCATACAGCCAGGAAGGGTAATGAGGGGTTTCAAAATGGTAGGGAAGAGCACAAGAGAATATGGTGATGGTTCATGTATGACACAGTGTGGGGAGGATTATGGGGACAACGACGTAAAAAAATAATTAAAGAATAATTAGTAATAAAAGTGCTGCCTCCAGAGCATAAACTACCATTAAAGTGCTGTATGAATGAATATTAGTGAGTAGCTACTATCTGGAACACCCTTCCTCTCTTCTCACAACAGCAAACCCATCTCACATAAAGTGTAAAAGAAAACCAAAACCATTGCAGAAAATCACAACATGCTCCACTCAAACATAGGTAAGGGACCCGTTCTAAAGAAAAATCGAGAGAGTAATTTCTTTCATTAAAAAAAAAAAAACCTAAAAGCAAATGTTGCTGTTTGTCATCAGATGGAATTAGAGTCAAAAAATGTGATAATAGCAATAATTCAAGTAATAGATATATGAAAATTTAAACACCCCACTTTTGAGTTAAGACAAAAGTGAAAGGAAGCTATGATCTTTATTAAAAAGTCAAAAAGCCTATGTATTATCACCAATGATACCCTCTGAGACATCAATGAGACTACTGTATGTATTTTTATACCTTGTGATAAAATATTTAATGTATAGTGTACACTGTATTTTACCAGTTCAGCATGCAGGATGTAAACAGATTATATCCAAATAGAAGACAGGTAGGGGCCTGTGCAAAAATAGTACTTCAGAAATCTGCTAATTAAAAAGACAAAAAGTTTGCTATTCAGAAATGATACAAATCAAACTACCACAAAAAGCAAAGGGTTGCAAAAATGTATACATTACAGCATGTATAAGTTATTCAAGATTTGACTTAAAACAATACATCAGTAAATGAAGCCTTTAAGTAGGTCTTTTCTACATGCCTATTAGTCCTGATTAAAGAAAAAACACATGAAAAATATTTTGTAGACACTGCCAATTCTCTGGTCACAAACTCCACTAATTTAGCACTTGGGTCTCTGCATTGTTAGGAACAGAATTTAAAATACTGCTACTCCTGTAATTCCATTGGTAAAATAATGTGACTTGGAATACAGCAGTCTTCATGCTGAGAGCAAAGACCCAGTTTGTTATTTGTACATATTTAATTTCTTAGGTGTGAACAGTTCAGAACAGCAACCTCTGCCACTGCTCTGGCTTTGCAGCAATAATCTACACAGCTCTCCTTGCAGCTCCTGGTTGACTGTAGCCATTTTTCCCTCGCATCCACTTGTGCTATTTCTACCATCTTTTTGCAAAGGTCAAGAAAGAGTTCTTCAATCCTTTGGTCTGTTTGGCTGATGAGTGCAGCATGTGTGCACTCCCACACATTCGGCATACAATTCTGCTTCTTGAATGGAAACATGTTTCTCCTTTTCAAAGTCTATTTTATTGCCAACTATACATAAAGAGGTTTCATTTCTCACCATTTTCTTAATTCTCTGATCCAGCTTTTTAACTTTTGAAAAGAATCTCCATCTGTAGTATCAAACAAAAATGGCTCCATTTGAATCTCTGTAGTAAATTGGATCCAGTGCATGAAATCTCTCTTAACCTGATACTTCCCAGATTTAACTTGTTAGGAATGATGCCTGCATTGTGGTAATTTGCTTACAATTGAACTTGCTCTGGAAGAACAGCAGCACCAGTGACGTGTTTAGCACCAGCCTTCCCCTAGCAGCTCCTGAGGGGGCCAGAGCCGCCCTGTTGCCACTGGCTGGCAGGACATTCTGCCTCAGCCATAGAGTCCTGCTGAGTTCCTCCTCAGTCCCTGCAGCGCCCCGTACAGCCAGGCTGCGAGGGTGCCTCCACCCAGGCATTGGCCTACGAAGGCCCTCTCTGCTCTTCCACTACCGCCCCAGGCTAGGCCTGGAAGAGCCCACAGACATTTGGAGAATGAAGGGCCCCAGCTACCACATCAAGCACCTGAGGAAAAGCGAAGCTTCAATTTCTATTATTTGTACATTAGTTTTATTTCTCATCATCATTTGTTTTTCTACGTTTTCTTCTATTTCTTTGAATCTCTTAATCATGGTTATATTGAATGTGTTACAGGACAACCCAATGTAAACTGGGGCCTGTCTGTGGGTCCTCACCTGCGCACTGAAGATTCAATTGTACTTCAGTTACACACAAAAGGGTCAATAATGGGCTTATCTACAAGGGGAAAGGAAAAGGAACAACCGAGGGAAAGAGAGAGAGAGATACAAGATAACTAGAACATCCTACCAGCTCCGCTGACTTGGAACTCCAATAACACACTGATAGTTCAGTCCAGCGAGCCACACCATCCAGAGAGAGCACATCTCACATGGCTCCCTTATATCCCCCAAAAGTCCCAGAACGCCTGCTTAGCTCCGCCCTTGGGTCCTCGCAGTTCTTGCTGTGGTATTGCTGGGAGTTGTAGTTTAATGGAACAGGGAATAGGGCATGGAGTCCACAAAACTGGAGAAGAGGGTGGAGTCCACAAGACTCTGCAGAGTTCCTTCAAGACAACCATTCCCCCTAACAAATGTTATATCTGATACAAGTATAAAATATTCCATGTCTTTGTGGTTAGTTTCTGGAAGGTTATTCTCTCCTTGTGATGACGTATTCCCTTGAGATGTCAGGATGTCATGTGTTGTTTTTCTTCTGTCTGCCCATTTGGTTTCTTATGATTTAGCTAGTTTTTAAAAGTGACAGTAACAGTAACATACAAGTCTGCAATACTTCTACTTTTCCAGCAGGTGGCTATATGGAGGTTTCTCTAGATTTCACCAGCTGTATACTATTTTAAATGTTTGGTCTTTCCAAGTTTCCACAGATCCAGAGACCTGATCTTGCAGCTGCTGAGTCACAAATTGAGCAAGAGCCCTAGAAGGGTCCAGTCGCTGGTGCAAATATACTGGAGGTGGCTTACGCCTGATACCATCTTCTCTGGAGTTTGAGACCGAAGTCTCTATAGACAGCACACTGTCAGTGAGCCCCACAAGATACTACCAGCCCTAAAGCTTAGGGAAGGGGGAACACAGCTCAGTGCACATTCCTTGTTCCATTCACTGGGGACCTGGCCCCCTGGGGACACCTCAGCTCCTTAACACAACTCCCCTCAGTCACTGGTGTGCACCTCCACACCTCTAAGCTCTCCTACAGAATGGGAAAAATCATTCTTCTTTCTGAAATTTTAGCAAAGAATAATTGAAATCACTACCTAATTCTGGTCTCCCTTTTTTTAAAAAAAAAAAAAAAGATTATTTATGCATATAGAACTGGGATAGAGGCCAGAGTTGCCGGGGGTGAGAGGATTCACCAGAGACAGAGTGGGGAGCAGAACAAACAGGCAGACAAAGTACACTGCTGAAGGAAGCAGCGGGTGGGTCAAGAGAGGTCTGCCACGCCATGTGCATCACCTCCCTGGCAGGGGATCGAACTTGTGCAGCAGTGCCTGTGAACAGCTTCATAGTGCTGTGCTTTAACCCATTGCGCCACCAGGGAGGGACTTCTCGTCTCCCTTTTAGTAAAAATTAAAATGGCCAGTGACAACTGAGAAATGTCATTCCATTTCACTATTACCAGAGTTTTCATTGTTTTAGTTTTTATTTAATTTTTTAATATTTTACTTATTTATGCATACAGAGTTGGGGTATAGGCCAGAGATGTAGGGGCGGTGAGAGGATTAACCAGCTACAGAGTAGGAAGCAGAATAGGCCGACTGATGAAGTACACTGCTGAGGGGAGCAGCAAATGAGACAGGAGAAGTCTGCTGTGCCATGTGGGTCACCTCCCTAGCTGGGGATCCAACTTGAGCTGAAGCAGCTGCTGCTAGCATCACAGTGCTGCACTTTAACCCACTGTGCCCCAGGGAGTGCCCAATCTTTAATTTAATTTTGGAGTAACACTCATGGTCTTCCATAAGTGCCCATGTTTCACCCCCTCCACCAAGCCACCCATGCCAATGCGCCATCTGCTTCCCTCCCTCATTTCCTCTCCCCTCCTTTCTGTTTCACTGGGCTCATGATTTACTTCTAATGAAGTTTGCCTGTGTTTTTTTTAATTTATATTCCACAGATGACTGAAATCATCCAATATCCCTTTCACTTTTTTACTTATTTCACTTAATATAATCACCTCAAGGTCCACCCTTTTTGTACCAAATGCCACGGTTTCACCTTTTTCACCACTGTGTAGTAGTCCACCGAGTATATATTCCATGGTTTCTTTATGCATTCATCTTTTTAAAGGCACCCAGTTGGATTTCATGACTTGGCTTGTGGGCAGTGCTGCTATATGCATAGGCATAGATATTTGAATTTTTTGTATAATTTGGATAAATAATAGAGTTATGGCTAGAGCTTATAGAATTTCCATTTTTATTTTCTCAAGAAATCTCTAAACCATTTCCACACAGGCTGCACAAACCTGTATTCCCACTAACAGCGGATGAGAGTTCCTCTTTCACAGCCACCTCATCAACATTTGTTGGTTCCATTCTTTTTTATATGGACCATTCTCACAGGTGAGGTGGCACACCTCATTGTGGTTTTGATATGCATTTACCTTATAATCAATGATGTTGAACAATTTTTCATGTCGATAGGCCATCTGAAAGTATTCATTAGAAAAGCGCCAATTTAAGACCTTAACCCACTTTTTGACTAGTTTGTCTGGGCTTATTTTTGTTGTTGTTGTTGATAGGAATTTTGTAAATTAACCCCTTGTCAGAAGTGTGATATTCAACTTATTTTTTTCCATTCTGTAGATTACCACTTTGTTTTTGTGATGGTTTCTTGCGAGATACAAAAGTTTTTAGTTTGATGCAGTCCCATTTGTTTACTTTTGTTTTTAGTTTCCCTTGCCATTGAGGTTCAGTTTCCAAAAATACCTTCAAAGTAAGTATCTTCTAGGGAGTCCCCAATATTTTCTTTTAAGCATTTTGTGGCTTCAGTTCTTATATCTAGATTTTTAACCCATACTGAGTTAGTATTTGTGCCTGGAGGTAAGTATAAGTTTAGTTTCATTTTTTGGCATGTGACTATCCATGCAACCTGATTTTTTCCTTTGGTGTTTTACCTATCTGATTTCGAATTGGCTTATTTATACACGGTTTAGATTTTAAAACCAATTTAAGTCAGTTCTATCAAGCTATTTGTACCTATGTGACTGGTGATAAATAGCGTTGCTCCTCCCATTTCAGCTCCTACTCCTAGATTTTCCGTCATCTACCATGGACTTTGTCATGATCACAAAGTGCAAAACTGAGTGACTATACCCAATATAAATTTAAAATCCAGGCATGTGATTAAGTTTAGTGAGGGACCACTGTCTGGTATCTATATGTTCATTACAGCCAAAACCCCACCAGCCACACTTCAAGGTTAAGTGTTCTAAACCATGGCAATGAATGTTACATTAATTTTACTTCCAAGAACTCATATATGAAATTCTACAGAAATTTATTTTACATATTTGATAATACCAAAAAAAAACTAGTACTTAATTATGTATTCAAAGGGCAGTGAAGAATTTAATAAGACTCCAAAATTCATAATACTGTTTAAATGTCTGTGAGTTCATCTAACCTAGCCAATCACTTTACTACTACTGTCATCTTTAAGAGGAAAAAGTCAAGTCCCAAAATGGTAAGTAACTTAGACAATGTACACCATGACCTAGTGTCAGAACCAATATCACAATTAGACTCCTAATGCCCATCTCAGTTCTCCTTTCACCTTGTTATGCTATTCATCCCATGCTATTCATCCCTTGCATAACAAAATTTATGAAATGATGGGTGTGGGTATACTAAGTAAAACTGAAAAATAAAATTGCAACTTTTAAATATGGTGCATATTTTCACATATTTAGTTCAAATTTATAATTTTATAAAGTAGTACACATTTGGTAATTTATGAAACTGAATTTACTCTCATTATTTGAACAGTAAAATAAACTGCTGTCCTTTTTTTTTTTTTTTTACATTATTCTTCCTCTTATACGTGTTTTTCATCTCAGTTGTAATCCCGTGGACTTCCCGTTTTTCATCTCAGTTGTAATCCCGTGGACTTCCCACCACCACTCACCCATGTGCCGTCACCATGGTCCTGTGTGCTCTTCCTGCCCCAGTTTTGATCCTATTTCACTCTCCACCTCCCGTAGAATGTCTCTGGTTAATAGTTGTTAGTTGATGTTCATTTTTACTTTATTACAGTTACTATATATTTTTTCCTGACCCCTTACACTGCTGCTATGAGTGAAAACATCCAGTATTTTTCTTTTTCTTTCTGACTGATTTAAAATAAACGGCTTTCTATAATACCTAATGAGGTAATTTACAGTCATTAGAACTGAAATAGTTTTTTTCAAGTTTTATTTATTTCTGCATACAAGGACCAGGGTACAAGCCAGAGGTGCAGGAGGTGAGACGATTCACCAAAGACAGGGTGGGGAGCAGAACCGATAGAGTGACTGAAATACACTGCTAAGGGGAGCAGCTGGTGAGACAGGAAAGGTCTGTCATACCATGTGGGTCACCTCCCTGGCAGGGATTGAACTCGTTCTTCAGTGGCGGTGGATAGCTTCATAGTGCTGTGCTTCAACCCCTTGTGCCATCAGGGAGGGCCCTAGAACTCAAGTTTTGAGCACTTTTTTCTTTCTCAGTTGTGAGAGTTACTCCAACCCATTGGTACATGAATCCAATCATTATTTTGCTTTCACCATAAAACTAACTGTGAGTTCAATTATTTATTATGAAATGTTTTAACTATAAAATCAACTAGAATACATTGCAATTCAACATGACTTAGACCACAGTAATGCCTTGCTCTCTTCCCATATATTGAAGCCCAATTTTCTGAAATGTAAAGAGATTAATAACATAAAGATCCCTCACTATTTACCTCACACAATGGCTATAATTCCTAAAATAAAATTATTAATGTATGTGAAAATGCTTCCAAATATGTGATGCACCATAACTAGTAATAAAAATCTGTAGTAAAATCTTACTAGACAAGTGAAACATTTTATTTAATAGTTTAAGATGTCTGTAACATAGCAAAAGGTTTTACAATAACAAGTGTATTTCTTAGATTACATTTACAAAGGCTGCCTTTTAATGCCATGAAAGTTTGTATGAGAATTTCGATGTATATACATCATTTAAGAAAAACAGAATCTTCTAAACTAAAATTCTCTTTTTCTAGCACCTAAACTACATCAACCGACTAACAACACCTGTGAGGCCAAGTGGTAGTATTTTGGCCTCCACTCTTCAATTATAGGAGAGCCCACTGTTTACAGCTTTCAACTCATCAGTGACAAGAATGAACCCAGTAAATTCCTGTAAAATTAGCTTTTAAATGTTCATAGCTTTATATCCTGCTGAGGAGTAAGCGTTTGTCAAGAAGTAAGATATTTATTTAGGGTATTTTCCGTAACTAAATTTTATCCAATTCTATCCAGTCTCTAAAGTTTTATGTACATAATATTTTGGGAGAATTGCTTCACTTACTTACTGATTTGGTATTTCTAGCTTCCACTATGCATAATGAACAACTCATTCCAAAGTAAATTCAAGTTTCACAGTTATAAGTGTTTGTTGTTTCTTTCATTGAATAAAATTACCTACACAGTACTGCGTCCTCGGGACATTAGATACCATAAGTGTAAAATGTTATTGTTGTTGTGAAAATATTCATGGGATGCATGGGTTCATTTATTCTTTTATACAATATCATTTGCTGAAAACATAATCTTCATTTTGACTCCTTGTCCTTTGGGTTTCTAAGAGACCAAACACTTCATTCTCCTTTTCCAAATTTCTCACAACCTCACTATCATTTCAAACACCGCATTGGACACTGATACCAGAATTCTGCTGGTATAAAAGAACTCTGGCAACTAAAGAGCCCCAGTGCTTTTTTCCCAACTTACAAATATCCAGGGTTTGGCAAAGGTATTTAGGAAAGACAGGAAGGAGTCCTAGTGTCAGAAAAACGAGGAGCCCAGAATAAAGATGAGTGATCGTACATTTGTTCTAGCCCTAGTGATAGGATTTGCACTAGTTGCCATTCTTTGAGCCACTGCAATTCAACACCACCTAATAATCTTTATATGTGTGTGTGTGTGTGTGTGTGTGTGTTTCTGCTTTTTAAGGAAACTCTAAAACAAATTAAATCAAACATGGAAATTGCTAAACACATGGCAATTTTTACCTAAAAGTAAATCTCAATTGGTAGAAATCCTTATAAATATTTACCTGACAGTGAAAGAACTGTCTTACAATCAAAAATTCACTGTAACTGTAGAAGACTTTCATTTTAGAAAATGGGTTTATTTTAAATTTGAGAATTTTAGCAACAAACACTTCCAATATTATGTAAATTCATCAGGAACCTCTCATGACAAATTTTTCCTGCCTTACAATATTTCAAATGAATATTTTACAACTCTTGACAATAAAGGACTTATACAAAGAAAACTGTGAAACATTACTAAAAGAAATAGAAAAAAACAAAGTAAATGGAAAAACAGTCCCTGTTCATGGACTGAAAGAATCAATATTTTCAAAATGGCCACCCTACCCAAAGCAAAATACAGATTCAATGCAATCCCAATAAAAATATCAAAGAAATTGAATAAACACTACTGAAATTCACATGAAATCACAAAAGACCCCAAATAACAAAAGCAATCTGGAAGAAAGAAAGAAAGGGGATATCACACTTCCAGGCTTCACACTAAACTACAAAGCCACAGTAACTAAAACACCCTGGTACTGGAACAAAAACAGACATACACGCCAATGGAGTAAAAGCAACAGTCAAGAAATAAGTACACATCTATGTGGACAGTTAATCTAAGACAAAGGAGTCAAGAATATACACTGGAACAAGGAAAATCTCTTCAACAAATGGTGCTGGAAAAATCGGACAGCCACATGCAAAAAAGAAAAAATAAAACTAGACCACTATCTCACACCATACACAAAAATCGACTCAAAGGAGATAAAGACTAGACATAAAACCTGTGTAGGGCAAATGAAGATTGGTCAGGCTTTTGCACCAGTGGCCTCCGTGACTATTCTTCAGTAGATCCACCTGTTCAGTATCTGGTATATCCTCTCACCCCCCACACCTCTGGTTTACATCCCAGTTCTTGTAGACATAAATAAATTTTTTAAATCTTTTAAAAACTACACAGAAGAGGCCCTCCCTAGTGGCGCAGTGGGTTAAAGCACAGCACTAAGAAGCTAAAGCCACTTCAGCAGGAGTTCGATCCCCGCCCAGGAGGTGATATGCATGGTGTGGCAGACCTCTCCTGACCCACCTGCTGCTCCCCTCAGCAGTGTACTTCGTCAATCTGCCTGTTCTGTTCCCCACTCTGTCTCTGGTGAATCATCTCACTGACCCTGCACCTCTGACCTCTACCCCAGCTCTGTATGCATATATAAATAAATAAAAATTAAAAAAAAATACACAGAAGAATTAATATGCATTTCTCCAAAGGTATACAGATGACGGATAGGTACACTGAGATTTGCTCACCATCACTATTCATCAAGGAGTTGCAAATCAAAACCACAATGGGATACAACCTAGCACCTGTGAGAATAGCCCTTAGCAAAAAGACCAGAAACTACAAGTGTCATCAAGGATGTAAAGAAAAGGAAACCTTCATACACTGTTGGTGGGAATGTACATTAATGCAACCCTGTGGAAAGCTGTGCAAAGGCCATTCTTTTCTTACTTCATGAAATTCTGAGATGTGGTATGCTGCTTCAAATGAACAGGAAAGACAGCAATTTACAGTATAAAGAAGTTCCCGTTTCTATAACATTTACCTGCACTTAAGCAATTTGAATAATATTTAGTATTAATGCCATATGATTTGAATTAACTTTGATATCCTTTGTAAGGTCTAGGCTGCGGGGCAAGGCTGGGGCAGTAACCTTGAATCTGAGACTGTTAAGTCTGTTTACCATGAGCCTTCTAACCTTGAGCCTCCTAAAGTCTGGGAACTGCCTGCATTCTGAGAATCAACTCTGCCCGGCTGGCATACTAATAAGCATCATTGATGAATCAGTTTCTGCAAAGCAATTTCCATGCCCTCTCAAAGCTGACCCGTGTTTCCCAGTGGGCACAACTTCTCCGAGCCCCCCTGGGGTTCCGTGAACCTAACACAGGGGCACAATAAAGTTCCTACCTATCAGAAACTTTGTCTGATGTGCTATCACTTTACTGCCCTGAACTTTTCATCCTTTCGATAGGAATAATTTTAAGTAGACCGTGGTTTTTTTATTAATAGATATTCTGTAATATTTTATGTCTTACACTATTAAGTTTTGATTATCCAGGAAAATCCTATAAAACCAGTAATCTCGGCCCTCCCTGGTGGTGCAGCGGGTTAAAGCACAGCACTAAGAAGCTGAAGCCACTTCAGCTTGAGTTCCATCCCCGGCCCGAAGGTGATCCACAGGGCACGGCAGACCTCTCCTGACCAGCCGGTTGCTCCCCTCAGCAGTGTACTTCATCGATCTGCCTGTTCTGTTCACCACTCTGTCTGGGTGAATCTTCTCACTGCCCCTGCACCTCTGGCCTGTCCCCTAGTTCTGTCTGCCTAAATAAGTAAATCTTAAAAAAAAAAAAAAGTAATCCTTTTCTTATGATTTATGCTTAGGATTCAACTTTTACGTTTGCAATTTCTTAATCTCACTATATTGATTTCATTACTGTGTGTAACTGTACACTTGCCAAAATACTTAGTATTGAAAGATTTTTGAAAATTTAATTTACAAAATGTGATTTTCAAAACGTAATTCCTCCATCTTGAAGCAGGCCACCTGTAAGTATGCCAAATACCAGACCTCCAGTATACTATCTACCTTGTTACATAAAGCTTCCAAAATTTTAGTGAACATGCTGTTTAAACTGTGTTGTCTTAAACATTAATGCTCAATTAAATTACTTAAATTTAGGAGAAAGCGAAAAAACTCAGGAACATGATAAGGATACCCACTGTCACCACTTCTATTTAATTTAGTATAAGGTTTTTTTTAGTAAAAGGTTTTTTTGAGTATAAGATTTTTTTTTAAAGAATTATTTATTCATACAGAACTGGGGTACAGGCCAGAGATGCAGAGAGTGAGAGTATTCACCAGGGACAGAATGGGGAGCAGAACAGGCAGATAGACGAAATACACTGCTGAGGGGAGCAGCGGGCGGGCCAGGAGAGGTCTGTCACGCCATGTGGTCTCCTCCGGGGCAGGCGGGGATCAAACTCATGCGCAAGTGGCTTAAGCTTCTTAGTGCTGTGCTTTAACCCGCTGTGCCACCAGGGAGGGCCCGAGTATAAGATTTTTAATAGAGCAATCAGACAACAGGAAATAAAAGGAATCCAAGTTGGAAAAGAAGTTAACTTATCATTATTTTCAAAACACATCATATATAGAAAATACTAAAGACTCTATCAAAAAGCTACTAGAAATAATAAATGAATACAGCAAATTATCAGGTTACAAAATGAACATATTCTATTACACTGTTGAGAACATAAACTGGTGGAGCCATTTTGGAAAGCAATATATATTTACCTTAATAACAAAAACTGGAAACACCATATGACCCAGCAATCCCACTCTTGGGTATCTATCCAAAGAACATGAAACCAGCAATTCAAAAGCCTATATGCTCTACAATGTTTGTTGCAACACTATTTACAATAGCTAGGACATGGAAACAAACAAGTGCCCACTGACAGAGGCATGGATCAAAAAGATGTAATATGTCCACACAATGGAATACTATTCAAACATGAAGAAAAACAGAATGTTCCCATATACAGCAAAAATGTAAGGAGTTTGAGGGAATGATGTGTAGTAAAGCAAGTCAAAATGACAAACGCAAATGCTAGATATTTGCATAGCAATTGTTTCAATGAAGCAATATACTTGTAGAAACCAGTAGACACTAAGAAAAGATTAAGGGGGGGATGAAAGGGGTGCTAGGAATGGTGAGGGGGAATGTTCGGTTCTCAAAAGTGTTTTTAAATTACTGAAAAAGAAATTTTAATTTGAACAGAAGTGTGAGTCACCAGAATAGTGACTAAAATCTCATTATTTTAGTTCAAGACTGGATCAAACACACACACACACAAAATGTCGTAGTAGCAACAATGTGGAAGCAGCAGCTGTTTTAAGTTTATGACACTTTAGAGAGAAAAAAATATAGAAATTTATTTATCCAAGGATTAAATTGCTGTGACATAGCAGAAATATGAAAATAGTCATGTTTATACCATACAATTTAACTAGTTCTATTAACTACTAATTGTTAATTAGCTCTATTGCTGTTTCAATAACAGCATTTGTTACAAAAATAATTTTAAGTGACGGTCTGTTCCCACTGTATAGTAACACACATGTATACAATTATTCGTTATATATTACAAGTCTTTTCATCTAGTACAACTGTGTTTCAGCTCTCTACAGTTGGTGCTGTAAAGACGGTTACCCCAACGGTATTTTATCATTCTGGTGGGGGAACAAGATGTAATGAAGATATATTTATCAACTGCACAGACAAGACACTAGTAAGTAAACAGTGGTACCTTCCTTGAAAGAAAAATGAAAGGCCAAGACAAACCTGAGGGACTTCCTTTTCCATGCTTTGAAAAGATAAATTAAAAATTGTGTACTCCATGCATACACTACCTATTCAAAAGGTATAAATTTCATTTTTGGACTTACGTAGAGATTACGGACCATGCGTAGAGAATGGCGCTTGCGCACCGGAAGAAACCGCGTTGCTACTAGAAAGAGTATTAAGAACACGTGGTACTTGGGGAGCTTGTCCAAGGATCAAGATGGCTGATCAGTGGTCCTCCGATTCAGATCAGAGCAATGAGGTAAAATGGTTACCAAACTGAAGAGCTCATTAAGCTCCAGATAGCAGTATAATTGTGTGTGTGTGCATGTGTGTGTAGCCATTAGAAGGGTTTAAGGAAAGGAGTACAATGATATCATTTATGAAAAAGCGATCCCCTCTGGTTGTATGAAAAATGTTGGGAAGCACTATTTTGGGAGCCTATATCTGTGATTTCGTAAGACTCTTGACTTAGGCTGTATATGGTAGTACTGGATGAAAATGCAGAGACACTGGTAGACGTGTTGTGACTTTGGAACTTGATGCTAGATGTGGGCTGTTGGGAAAAGAGAGTCTAATATGGCTCACTGCTACTTCGGCTTGACTGGCTCAGAGCGCCTTATCCTGAAATGGTGGACTGTAGGGGAGTAATAAAGAGTTCTGGTTGGAATATTTTCAGTAAGAGACGCTTAACTGATGTAAGTTTTCAGAAAGTCTGTCAGCCTGTTTTGTGGGGTGGGCACCAGGGAAGCAAGTGAGGGTCTAGGGCGGCCACAGTGGGGAGAGAGAGGGAAATGTTCATGGCCCAGGGACAAAGTGGGGGTGCCTCCACCCGCCAAAAGCTTCAGTTTTTCATCAGTATGAAATGGAACAAGACTCTGTGGTGAGAGCTGATCAAAGGCTTGCTGTGTGGAAAGCCAGATTTCGGAAATAAAAATACAGTCGGATTAAAAGGGATGGCGGCTGGGGGGACAAAATGAGAAAATATCACCTTGAACATTTAAGGTCAAATAGTGAGCCTCCTGGCAAAGGGACACGTGTACATGATTTTCCAAATGAAAGTATAAAGTTAAATGCTTTCAAACTTAAAAAGAGCCCGGTTAAATTTGAGTATCAGATCAACAACACATAACTCCGTAATATAAGCTATAGCTATACCATTTGGGGTAGACTTACACAAAAATCTTACTCGATTTTTATCTGACATTCAAATCTAACTGGGTGTTAGGTGACCGGGCAATCCCACCACAGCAGGTGGGAGGGAGCAGGGCCACTGTAGGCATCCCAGGGAGACGGAAGTGGTCTGGGTGGCACACAGGAAGTGTGAAAGGGCGCCCCAGAATAGTCGAGAGTGGCCCGCTCGGTGCTCATTTCGGGGAATAGCTCAGGAAGACGAGCTTCGTCGCCCGTTCAAGTGTTGGCCAGATCCCTGCTGGCTGGCCCCGCTGCCCTCCGTCGCCACCTAGCAGGGGAGCGGCTGGGAAGCGGCGGCAGGAGGGGCAGGCGGGGCTGGCGCATTAGCCCCGCCTTTCGCACCCCGCAGGGGTGGAGCCTGAGCGGGGAGCCCGAGAACTGCCCTCTCTCCCCGGATGAAGAGTCGCGGGATAACATGGAGTCGGGCAAGATGGCGCCTCCCAAGAACGCTCCGAGAGACGCGTTGGTAAGTGTGAAGGGTGAGAGGCGGGGCGAGCAGCTCCGCGCAGCCAGGGACTTGGCTGGGAGACCCAGGTGAAGGGCTTGAGGATGGGATGGCGTGCCTGCTTCAGCTCTGCGCGAGGCCGGAAGAAGTGGGAGATGGGGTGTCCTGGCCCCCGGGGCGCCCTCCCGCCACCCCGACAACCCCGCCAGGGGGAGGCTGGCGACTGCCCAGAGTGCGCAGGCCAGCGGTCGGGCTTTGTCTCCCCGGCCCCCTTGTCTCTCCAGGTCTAAGAGACCTGATTCTCACGCCCCGCGGTCTGATGCTAGCTTCCCCAGTGCCCACATCCGAAAATGACAGCCAGCTGTAGCCTCCCCGACATCTGCTGAAAAACCTGCCCGGGCCTTCTTCCTTGACTTTGCCTCCACCCCGACAAAAAAAAATAATAATAATTTCAACAAATAAGGATTTAAACTGGATTTGAACTGGATTTGGTGTTATCTGACAGTACTTTGGGAGGAAAAGGATGAATAGGAGTTTGGAGCACAGGAGGACCTTATCTTACAAATATAAATACTGCCTTCGGTGAAGTCTTAATTTCCAACACCTAGATTACACATCTGGTGTTTTTATTTGAATCCACAGGTGATGGCACAGATCCTGAAGGATATGGGGATTACAGAGTACGAACCAAGGGTTATAAATCAAATGTTGGAATTTGCTTTCCGTAAGTTAACGAAACACCAAAAATTTGCCTAACTTGTAACTATGAAACCATCATTTTAAGAACATTTTCAAGCAAATTACTGTAACAGTTAACATAGAATTTAGCCTAAAGCACTAAAAAGAAGCTCAAACTAGAGTACCAGTAGTAATATTACTGTGATATGTTTAAGATTAATGTCAAAGATCGGGCAATTAAATATTAGAACCGGAATCCAGTTTCTAGAAATTAGTGAAACCTTTCATTAATAAAAATGCCCTACAAGTATTAAGCTGTTTTCATATTTTTAAAGAAAAAAATGTTTTGTTTTTAAAGGATATGTGACTACAATTCTGGATGATGCAAAAATTTATTCAAGCCATGCCAAGAAACCTAATGTTGATGCAGATGATGTGAGACTGGCCATCCAATGTCGTGCTGACCAATCTTTCACCTCTCCTCCTCCTAGAGATGTGAGCAAACTTTTATTTGAAGTTGATTTTACTTCTAATTTTTTCTATTGTAGTTATAATGATTTTGTTTTTGTTTTTTGTTTGTTTGTTTTTTAGTTTTTGCTGGATATTGCAAGACAAAAAAATCAAACCCCTTTGCCACTGATTAAGCCATATGCAGGACCCAGACTGCCACCTGACAGATACTGCTTAACAGCTCCAAACTATAGGCTGAAATCCTTAATTAAAAAGGTAAGAATTCTTAGTTTCACGTTTTAAAAAGGTGAAATGTTTTAGGGAAATACATAGAAAACAAATTCCTTATAGATGGTGTCATAGATTAAAGGCTAACATGATTTAATCGATTTTTTAAAGGTATTGTCTTGAAAATATCACATCTCCAATTACCTAATATGTTAAAATACAAAATACTAAATCAGAGGTTTTTAGAGCCAAAGAACTTAATGTTCATCTAACCACCACTTATATTTCACATCAGGAAACCGAATCTAAATTCATCTACAGTATGTGTCAAAGCTAGGGCCAATTATCAGGTTTTATAATTCCTAGTTCTTCCACTATACCAGAGTTTTTTAGTGAAGTTCAGTAACAGAATAAGTTATATACTACGGGGAATTGGACTTGTTTCTGAAATATTACCTAAGGTTCTCCCACCACTATAAAAGCTCTCCCCACATTGGGCTTTCTTTATTGTCTGAAATCCTATTATAAAAGAATTTCTAGTATTCTATTATTTCTATTATAAAAGAAATTCTATTATAAAATAATTACTTTTTAGGGTAAGATATTGACTAGTAAAGATTAAAAAATCATAAGGCAAACTGCCATCCCCAAATAGGATTTTACCTTAACCTTAAATACTATATAGAATATATATATTCACATTCATGTTTATATAGATACAGTTGCTTATGAAAACCTTAGTTTAAACATTGACTTTAGAACAGGTATAACTATGTCTATGTGAGAAGATAGATGTTAGCTGACCCTATTGTGGCAGTCATTTCACAATATATGTAAATTAGTTTATGCTGTATATCAGAAGCTTATATGATGATGTATGTTAACAATTTCTTAATAAAACTGGAGGCAGGGGAAGTACTGACAGTCTTGCCATGTATTATCCATTAATATTTCACATCAACAATCCTAACTTTATTCTGGTGTCCAATTAAAACATTGAATCTAATTTTTTTTTAAATCCCCTAGGGACCTAACCAAGGAAGACTAGTTCCAAGGTTAAGTGTTGGTGCTGTTAGTAGCAGACCTACTACTCCCACTATAGGTAAGAAGGGAAAAAGGCTTTTCTGCCTAATTAAAAAGTACATTGTATAGCACTTGATTTTGAACTGTATTCCAAATTAAAAGATGAATCAGAAATTCCCATTTATGTGTTGCCATGGAAATATTTACATATCTAGTAAAATTAAAAGCATGTTTTATCAGATTTCAAAATGAGAAAGCCACTGACATAATCTGGTTGTAAATGAATACAAAATTGGACATTGCACAATATTGTTGTTAGTATAAACTATGCTTCCAATAACAAGTTTAAACTGTGCTTTTGCCTGCCATACAAATAAAGTTGCCTACTTATTTATCAGAAACTAATTTCTGAGTAAACTGTCAAGAAAATGCAGTAAAAATGAAGATTAAAATGTACAAAATGCTTAGTTAAAGGTATCAGAGGAAAAGCCAGCTTTTTAAAAGTAGTACTGATAGTCCTGTATTGGTCAGTGCAAGCTCCTTTAGGCTGTCTCCTGTGTCCAATTTGAGTGTTTCTTACTTTCTGGCATAAGATGTTCTAAGCTCATCGTGTTTTTTCCTTACCCAAGTCACAGAATCAGACATTTCTTCAAAAAGCCCTGCTGCATCCTTTTAAATGGAAAACACTCTTTAGAAACCATTATTTGTTGTTTCTAATGCCATTGTTTAAATAAGGAAAACAAAAATAACAAATTTAGATTGCCTGAATTTTTTCATTCTCATTCCTGCTGGACTTCTTTTATAGTCAAAGTTAGTTTTAAAAAATCCCCTCCTCTTGTATTGATTTCTCAGCTCTTACTGCTAATAAATTAAGTCCTAGAGGTTAGTTATATAGCCCTAGTGTAAGCAGCTTTTGATTTTTGAGGTATGTAGACAGTCTCTTCATAGAATTCTCAGGAGATGAATTTACATTTCAGCATTTTAAATCCAAGCAGCAGGTCAGATATACACCCAGCATGTTGGTGGTAGGAGCACGGAAGGCCATGACAGTCAACTTCTCATTCAGCTCAGAGAATGAGACGCACAGACTGGCAGTGCCAGTAAAAGCATAGACGATGTAATGAGCCATCACACTGTAGCTCCCAGATTGGCCATCCATAGTCGTCTTGGAGGGAGTGATAGCTTTAGTACTTCCGGGATGTCAAAGTCATGGATGCCATGGGCCGAGGAGGGGAGGCAAACAGCTGTTGGTAAAGTAGGCATTACTGACAATCTTGAGGGAGTCAGCTTACTTCTTATAGCTCATACCTACCACAAACATGGGGGACTCAACAGAAAGAGGAAGAGACGATGACCTGTTTGGCCCTACCCTTCAAGTGAGCCCCAGCCTTTTCCAAGGTAATAAAGACACTAGTAGCCTCTACAGCATCCCCCCTTTTGATACTGGCAGGATCTCACTCCTGGAAGATGGGAAATGGGACATCCTGTTGATGACAAGCTTCCTGTTCTGTCTTGGCTGTGCCATTAAACTTGGCCATGGATGGAGTCATACTGGAGTCATGTAGTTGAGTTCAATTGAAGGGGCACTGATGGCAACAGTACTCACTTTGTCAAAGTTAAAAGCAGCCCTGGATGACCAGGCACTCAACCTGGCCAAATCTCTTCACTCTGACCTTCACCATGGTGTCTTAGGGGCTTGCGGGAGGAGCAGAGGGCTCTGCTCAGTTTTAAAGCCTCAATTCCATACCTGTTTAGATGCAAAGGTTATGACCAAGAAAACACTACCTTTGTTTTTCTTTTGACAACATACTCCTATTGCTTCATTAAGCTTCACCAAACTCTTTGGACAGCTACTTTTAAATACATCCGAAGACCTGCCTACAGATGGAAATATGTTTAGAGTGAAGTCTCGAATAATTTCCTGGATTTGGGAGAAATAGCACTAGGGTGCCTCCCTGGTGGCGTAGGGGTTAATTCTCAGTGTTATCACCACTATGGCCTGAATTCAATCTCCTCTGGCCTGCTGATCCCCTTGGAATATATTTCAGTAATTCTGTGTGTTCTGCTCCCCACTCTCAAGTGAATCCTCTCACCTTCACCTTTGACATACACCCTAGTCTTTCTATGCAAAAAAGAAATAGTGCTAGAACCCATGAATTTGTGTTTTCCTCACCTATTTAGGCTTTCCTTTCCTTTGTTTTTTTTTTTTTTTTTTCAGTAACTTTCCCTGAGTAGACTGTTGGCTACAGGGAATGGGATACATGAAAGCCTGCATTCCCAAAGGAAAAAACTAAGAGAACAGACCTATTCCATAAATGTATTTTTGAGAAAGCTATTAAGTCTTAAACCTTGCAAAATTCATTCATAAACATTTCTTAGTGCTTGTCAGGAGCAATGAACAAAAGCCATATATGCTCACAGGGATAAAAAATGTCAGCCAAGGCTTATAATTTAGTGAATGAGCTAAGATACTAAGACTGCCGTGATGTGTTAAGGGACAGGGGAAGACAATGACTTATGAGCAAATCATAAAGTTTTATATAATGGGGTGATATTTTGAGTTGTACCTTGGAACAATGGGTAGAATTTAGATGGGGGGAGGGAGTAGGTGTTAGATTATCTCCAAAAGCCCTTTCTGCTTAAAAAAAGTCTTTGGATACAGAAAAGGAATGATTTTCATGTCTACACTGGGGGCCCCAAAGGTCTCATAGGCCTTTCTGTCCAATGTTGATTTAGCTTTATGACATAACAGACATCTTCTAATTCTCAGCAAGTGTTAGAGATTAAAAGTGCCACCTAAAACTTGGTGGGTTTCTGCTAGTTTGCCTAAAACAGTGCCAGGCAGTGTTTGAAAAGCTTTGCAGATTGTTTTAGTTCTCTTAAGAATTGTATGTAGTAAGTAGTTATCCCCAATTGATAGATGATAAAACAAGGTTTAAAAAAAAAAAAAAAACTTCAGTAACTTGCACAGACACTCAGCTAGTAGGCGATAATGCCTGAATCAAACTCAAACAGATAGGCTCCAGAGCTGATATTCTTTCCACTGTCCTGAATCTTAAGCATCTAAACTGTTGAGCTTGGAAAGCTTTGAAGTTATTTGCTCTTCAAATTCTTTTCCCACTTTTCATCAATTCCCTGCATTTTGAAGGGTATTTTCTGGTAAACTAATGCAGAATATAAGCCTATAAAAGCCATCTTAACTATAACATGGTTTGTCAATTTTAACTACAGCAACCCCACAAACAGCATCTGTCCCAAATAAAGCTGCAACTCCAGTGTCAGTGACAAGCCAAAGATTTACAGTACAGATTCCACCTTCTCAGTCCACACCTGTCAAGTCAGGTAATGTGATTGGCTGGCGGGGTGGGGGAGGGTAAGTGGTTCATTTGAAATTTAGAAAGTTACAATTTGTTGCTACAGCAAAAGTTTTTAATATAATGGGATGGTGAGAGTAATGCTACAAATCAGGTTTCTTAAAGGGCCTAAAATTATGAAATTCTCTATATGTACATAACATTTTCATAGAGGAGAGAGTATCCGGTATGATCCATCAGATTCCCAAAGAACACTGTGAATTAAAATAAGTGCCCATAGCTCCAAGACTTTCTTAGGGAAAGGCACTAAGTGCATAGAAAATTAGGGATAAGTTAAAACATGGTATTAATACATTTAGGTTTTCTATCTTCTGAAACCTAACCATACACATTAAAGAACTTATAGAAAACACCAGCCATCAGGGAAGCTCGATTCCTGGTCTTAAACATGTACCTTTAGAGTGTTTTCTGGTGAATCCAGTGCACTGATTCCATGACTAACCGATTAAGTGGTAGTAGGTAAATTAGGAAACAGAACTTCAACTGTATACCAGGTATTAAGTACATAAAAGATGTTAAAAAATTAACTCTTTGATGCAGTGTAAATTGCCTGAGCTTCTGTGATATACTGAATTTATTAGTGTTACATTTAGTTTTATTGCATACTTACTATGTTTTTTATTCTAATTCATAGTTTGGGTTGTTTTCTTCTCTATTTACAGTTCCTACAACAACTGCAGTTCAAAATGTTCTGATTAATCCTTCCATGATTGGGCCCAAAAATATTCTTATTACCACCAACATGGTTTCATCACAGAACACGAGCAATGAATTAAACCCATTGAAGAGAAAACACGAAGACGATGATGACAATGATACTATGTAAGGAATATAGTCTAGTATTGATGCATTTCAAATGTGTAGTTGGTTTTGAGCCTTGTATACTGAATAAGAACATCCTAGATCTTGTTTCATTTTAGAAAAGGTAAATGTAGCTGCAGTATTTTTCTTCATGGTTAAAACTCTTAGATTTCTTAATTAAGAGTACCAATGTTTTTTCATTAGGCTTCAAGTATAAAAAATACTTCTCTCGTAATAGTTTGACTAAATGTTGAATGCTACTGTGGCAATTCTATTTTTGGAAACAGTTTTCTGCTATGTATCACTAACAGCAAGCACTTAAGTTTCAGATTCTACAGACTCACAAGTGGACTAATCTTTCACAGTGTTTCTTAAACTATATTTATTTTTTTAAGTGAAATAGTCACTTTTATTGTCACCAACATTTTGGACCAAGTCTCTCAAATTTAGGAAACAGTTTTGGAGAAGATAGACTTACAGGGATTCTAAATCCATTGTGGATATATTTAAGTTTCTTGGTATTCCCTTAATTTCCCTCCTACCTAATCCTAATCCACTATCAAGGTCCTATGCGTTTTCTGCATTTCCGCAGACTAAAGTTTCTCCACTTAAGTTTAAAAGGCCAAAATTAGAATTTTTTTAAAAAAGTGTCATGTTCTTATTTTTGAAACCTGCTTTAAAAATGCTTGTTTTGATTCACTTTAACGTGCATTTGCTTTGTTTTTCTTTCTGTATCAGAGCAGTTGGCCTTGCCTCTTTCGCCCATTGAGCTTTACTCTAATAGGTAGTTTGGGGGTCAGTTACCTTGTTTGTTTTATATCCCAGGTTTGTGACTCCCCTTATTTCACATTTCTGAATTTACATAGAAAATGCCATAAGCTTAAAGTCTGCCTTGATAAGTATGTTTACACTGGACCTAGGCAAAACCACTGAAGAGAAAGTCTTTTTTCCATTTTTACCACGTGCACATATGCTCTGACCACTACTGCTTGCACCCTCCTATGGATATAAATCAGGTCGTCTGAGGATGTCACACATTGAGCTGGGATCAACCCTGAAAGTGTTCCTAATGGTTTTCCTTTCTCTGGGCTGCCAGTAAGGAAAACAAATTAGTGTTACGTGACTAGCATTTAAGTACCCTCGTACATTCTGCCTAAGTTTCCCAGTAATATTGGAATATTGCTAAAACCCTTCCCCTATTTTCCATCTATGTACATCTAAACATTTTATTGGCAAAGATTGCAAAGTTTTTAAAATACAAGCAGATTTGTGATGTTTTTAAGTAAGGGACATTCAACATAGGAATACTTCTGCAGAATTTTCTAAAATATATTTTCATACCATAACTTTGAACTTACAGACAAGGATCCTCAAAGATTCAAGTTTCATCATAGGATGGTGCTTAAATACATCAGAGGTATATATATACCAATAACAGGAAAGAAATGTCTCATTGCACTTTCACTGTGTTGGATTATTAGAAAAAAAAGATGATATCGAACTTTTAAATAGATCTGATGATCATTGGAGGTTAAGTGTTCATTATACAGCACAGGATATCATTACTTGAATGTTCTCAGGGAAGCAGCTTGTAGGTTGTAGTTCTAGCTCCATCTACCAACTGTGTGACCTTACTTCACCTCTGAGCCTTGTACTCACTAATAATAGAAAAATAATACCAACTCTGCCTACTTCACATGGTTGTTGTGAGGGTATAATTGGTATATGTGAAATCTTTCAAAATTGTAAAATGCTATAGATCTCTAAGGAATTATTAATGTATTTGTTTCATGGTTATTAATAAAAATTTCAACTCATCCTTTACCTTTCATTATTGATTTAGAGATTCAAGGTAGATGAAAAAGGCCTGATAATTCTGAGGCCCAAAAAATAATAAAGATTAAGTAATGAATTGATCATAAATCAGGGAATCACTTGCTTTTATTTGGAACCAGCATGTAACTTCAAGATAGTGAAGCAGAATGAAATGTAGGTTTAAATCTGTTTTTTAAAAATGGCATCTTTGGTTTGACTCTGTACATAAACGAGGCTGAAAGCTGTTCATTCATGTATTAGATCAGTTCTTTGGTGCTTTTGCATTTGGGTTTCAGATAAAGACTGATTTATCTAGTTTCAACTAGAGCTTAAGTAAGCTCTTATTGCCTAACTTCTAGGTGGAAATTTTTTAAAGATCTACTGATGGTGACTGTTGTAAAGACATTATTGTCCAAAGTTCTTCCCTTTTCAAGTAGGAAGAAAAGTGTTTAATCTGAGTATGAATATAGAAATAGAGGCAGCAGGGGCAGAAGATGGAAAATACAATGTACACTATGGTCTAAGGAATCTAGAATGAAGGGGAAGTACTCAAGAGGTAGGAAAGAAAAAACAAAAAAGCAGGCACAGAACTATATATAGCATATCGCCATATATACTTTTAATATATTTATATGTATATATACATATACATATGCTTTTTCTATGTGTTCAGTAGCTCTAGAATGAAGGAAACTGATCTTAAGACTGTTTCTTTGAAGGCTGAAACTGGTAGATGGCGCACTGAGATAGAAGAGTCTTCTCATTATGCACCCCATTTTGACTTTTAATTGTTAGAGGTTTTGAGTTTTTTAAGTTTTTATTTATGCATACAAGAATTAGAGTATAGGCCAGAGGTACAGGGGTTAAGAGGATTCACCAGAGACAGTAGGGAACAGAATAGGTGGATCTACTGAAATACACTGCTGAGGGGAGCAGCAGGTGAGACAGGAGAGGTCTGCTTCAACATGTGGATCCCCCTCCCTGGCAGGGAGTCAAACTCATGCCACAGTGGCTGGCAATAGTGCTGAGACTTTAACATCTGAATCACCATAGAGGCCCTATTGCTGAGGTATTGGACATAAATGACCCAAACATGGGGCAACACTCTGGAAACACTCAGGTACAATCAGGAACTGAAAGATGGATGAATTGGAAGTTGTAGAGAAAGTGCTAGGTTATGGGTGTTTACAATTCTTTCAGTTCCTCTGTACCACATTTGATACAGTTAAATGTTGAGGAAGGTTAAGTAGGCAGAAAAGTCCTCAGTATGCTAAAGTACTAGCTAAGCTGTGACATTAATTTGGTGGGTCTACGGGTAGCCTCTCTGGGCCTAATCACAAAAGATCAGAATTCCTACTTCCCAAACCAGGGTACAGGATGCCATTTAGAATTGTGCAAGAAACATGATACATTTCAATTTTTTTATTTACAACAAATATGGAGATTAATTAAAATAGAAAATGAATGTGTATGTGTTATTGAACAAAATGAATTTTTAAGAGAAAGTTTAAGACTTCAATTATTTTTTGTCTATTTCAAGTTGCTACCAAAATTTTCTTTTGCTGGTCTCTTCATAATTAAACAAAGTCCTAGTCTACAAGTATAATTGCAGGGAGTGAGGCACAATGAAAAGGTACTACCACCCCAGCCTACTGAGTAATACAAACCTGGGCTTGAATCCTTGTTGTCACTTACTAGCTTGTGATCCTGCCCAAAAGTTTAATTATTTCTTCATCCATAAAGGTAAAATGCCTTTAAGTAAAAAAATGCCCAGCACAGAAATTTTGGTTCCATATGGTCTACTGAAATCGCATGTTTACGTCTGCTCACTCCTGAACCCCATTAAAATGGCAGGAAAGGGCCCTCCCAGGTGACACAACAGGTTAGGACACAACACTGCAAGCTAGCCTCAGCCACTTCAGTCTAAGTTCGATCCCCTGCCCTGGAGGTGATCCATATGGCGCGGCAGACCTCTCGTGTCTCGCCTGCTGCTCCCCTCAGCAGTGTACTTCATTGATCTGCCTGTTCTGCTCCCCACTCTGTCTCTGGTGAATCCTCTCACTGCACCTGCACCTCTGGCTTGTACCCCAGTTCTGTACGCATAAATAAATAAGTAATCTTTTTTAAAAATGGCAGGAAAGAGAATGTAAGGGAAAATTAAAAATGTCATTAGATTTTCAACAGTGAAATGAAACAAATCCTTCAAGTCTAAAAAATGATAGGTAGGCTGGAAGTCTGCTCATAGCAAAAGAGACAAGTGTAAGGGCTAAAGAAAGGTATTTCAGAAACAAAGTCAAAAAATTTGCCTTATAGGCACTCTTTCTCAAGCAGCTAGTCAGGTCTTGAGTTTCACAAAAAGGAGAGAAAGTTAAGGAAGAAGTAAAAGGGTCCAGAAAAGTGAGCCATCACAAGATGTAAAAGAATCCCCAGCGTTAGTAGAAGGACTCCCCTGGGTCGAGGAAGCCCTAGAGCAAGCGCTGCAGAGCAAACCTGCAGGGCAACAGGACAACCTGCAGCGGGAGCAGAGGGCCCCAGCAGGGCTGCCCCAGTAAATACAAACAAATTTGCCTCATGTATGTTCATAAAGGAATGAACCAGTAGTAGTCCTTCGAAAAAAAGAAAACTTAAAACATTAACTCCAAATTAAAATACTTAAATATAACATGTAACCATTTAGCTGTGACTAAATTATTATCACAATGTAGACTTTATCTAATCTAGAAATATGATAAAGTGAAAGTAGCTAAATCTCCCCACATATGAAACTATTATCTTTTTTAAAACATCCAGAAGGTAACGATGTAAGTGTGTTAGTGACATGAAGAAAATACCAGAAAAAATGGTCACCTCTGAAGAGAATCACAAAATGGCAGGAATGGATGGAGGCCTATCTTTTTGTTACAAACCTTGATTAGTCATGTGTAACTGATAAAAACAAAATTAAAAACAAAGCACCAATCACAATGTCTGCCCTAAAGTAGGGCCTCAATACCATCAGTAGACAGCTAGTAATTCCCTACCCACCCCCGAGTGCTGCTGCCCCTTTTCTTACATTCAGAAATGCAGGTGACAGCCCTTTTTCAAGATTCTGTTCTCACCCAACAAAGTATGACAGGAAAAAAGACCTCAGTTTCAATGGATAATTTTATTTACTAGATCACCAACCTCAGATCCCTCCTTCTCTACAACTAGAATTTCATCTTGTTTCCATGCTGCGTGGTGAAACAGTGACAACGCTAATCAGAATAAACTACTTCAAAAACGAGAACTAAGTTAACACAGCTCACTTTCCTTTAACAAGCAAAATATAAATATACGTACTCTACACAACAAATTAGAGATTCAAAAGGGATCTTGAAGAATGTAGGTAAATCCAAGGTTCAGTAAAGATGAGCTGAGATGCCACTGTTTAAGGGTTCCTCGTGCTGCATCTCTTGGCCACTAGCTCAGTCTTGTAACAGGGGGATGATTTTAGTTAATGCCAAGTGGAGATGCAGAAAGCACTGAGTTGACCTAGTGGCTGTGCACAGGAACCCAAAGGCAGGAAAGTACTAAACACTGCTGAGAGCATCCACCCCAGGAAGGACTTTACCTGTTTTTGAGAAAGCACACAGAGATAGCATTACTACAGGGCCCACTAAGCCGGATCTGCCCCCTTCCACTTCCCATTAACATGTCAGCTCGTCTTTAGGATATATGGCCACGAGTTCGGTTAACTTTTGCACTTTGGGTCATAAGTCTACTAGAGCATAACCTCTGAGAGTTATTCTTATCTGTCCCTGCCCATCTCAAATGGTTGCCAGGAGCTTTATTTGTAGTTTCTCCATTTGTACTGACCATAATGACTGCTTCTGCTCCATTCTACCCACCTCTGATGACACAGCCCCTTCCTTCCTCCAAATAAGCTGAAAAATAGGGAAGAGCCTCACCTTCTAGGAGCTCTAAACTGGCTCCACCTCCAGTGCTCACATGGCTGACTTTATCCTCTGTGTTCCATTTGGCACAGCAAGTAGCGGTGTCTCCACCACCTGATGAATGAAATCCGAGTGAAAAAGAGAGAACAGATAAAAAGGAATGTCACCAAAACAGGTAGTGTGTTCTCGAGTCCAAAAGACAGTTGATAAATCCCCAACTCCACCTCATCAAGAGGTAAATTATATGTGTTCTCAACAAAATTACATGTGTTCACTAGTGCCAACAAACCTAGGAAAAGTCAATCACTTCCATTCTACTTTTCTCAGATTAGAATTTGGCCAGCTCATATAAGTATATGTTAAGACCCCTTACCTATGATGGTGATGCAGCCCCTGGATGTGGCTTTCACCACCTCGTCCATGAGGGCTTTGGTTCCACGGGAAAAAGCTTCCCATTCAAATACACCCACAGGTCCATTCCACACAATCTGCTTAGCCCGAGCAACAGCCTCAGCATACTTCTTGCTACTCTCAGGCCCACAGTCCAAGCCCTATGTGCAGAGTTAAAAAGAGAGGATGAGCTACCAAGTTACTTATAGGAGTGAATATCACCTCCACCAAAACCTAAATTCAAGGTTGAACAAGCAGTTTCTTCTAGAACCAAAAAATACCCTAATTTTTAAAATTACAAATCTGTTCATTTCCTTTATGGACAATCAAGAAGGCGGGAAAACCTCGTTACTTGATTTAAAAAACATTCTTAGCCATGCTATGGTAGTGAAGAATTACAAGGGTGGTTTTCAATCGAAGTCAATTCTGCCCCTCCTGAGGGACATGTAGTCATGTCTAGAGACATTTTTGGTTGTCATAATTGTGGGGCAGGGGAATGTGTTCAATAGCTACAGGTATCTTAAACATCCCACAATACCCTACAATCTCCAACAACAAAAACTGTCTAAGATGTCCATAATGTCAATGTTGAGAAACAATGAACTATATCAGTGGTTCTCAAACCTTTGTGTACATTAGAATCATCAGGAGGGTTTGTTTTACCACAAAGTACTGGGCTCCACCTCCAGAACTTCTGACTCAGTAGGCCTGAGGCAGGGTCCAGGGCATTTTAAACAAATTCCAAAATTATACTGAGACTGCAATTATAGGGATCCCACTTTGAGAAAGTGGAGCTAAATAAACCCCACATGCCTAAATGACCAAGTGCAAACTAGTCTGTCAGCATGACAAATTTATAGCTATTAAAATTATAATATATAGGGCCCTCCCTGGTGGCGCAGCGGGTTAAAGCACAGCACTGAGAATCCAAAGCCGCATGAGTTCGATTCCCGCCTGCCCCGGAGGTGACCACATGGTGTGGCAGACCTCTCCTGACCCGCCCGCTGCTCCCCTCAGCAGTGTACTTCGTCGATCTGCCTGTTCTGTTCCCCACTCTGTCTCTGGTGAAGCCTCTCACCGCCCCTGAGCCTCTGGCCTGTACCCCAGTTCTGTACGCACAAATAAATAAATCTTTAAAAAAAAATTATAATATATAGAAAGCATTATAATCAACTATTTAACTGTTAACATACATTTTTCCCTGCTCGTAGTTAGTATATTTTTACTATCTTAATGTTTTCATTTGAGATTGTGTATATAGGTTTTTCATAGCACCAGAACATCCCAAACTAGAAAAGTATATAGCACCATCCTCAGCACACAGTTAATGCTGACTATACAATAAATAGATGAAGAAATAAATGGTTCTGCCCTCACATTGCTGATCGAGATAGAAAGCATGTGCTACCACTGCTTCTGCTTTCTCCCCATGCTCTCCCCATCAAGGAAGACCTCACTATGACATCCGAAGTATTCTATAACAGAAATCTGTACAGATGCTTTTAAAATGATGACTGATTGAATGAATGAATGATAAAATGTTTCTGTTCACTCATAATACCAACTACCCACGTGACTCACCATCCAATCAGCAGGAATACCAGAGGCCACAGTGGCTTGGCCAGTCTTGGCATTCTCATCAAATTTATCAGCAATGACAAAGTCAACAGGCAAAGTAATCTTCACACCATTCTTCTCAGCTTTGGACATCAAGTCTTTAACAATCTTGGCTCCCTCTTCATCAAACAGAGAAGTGCCAATCTACACAGGGGAGCCAAGATAATGATGATCAGCCTCTACACAGAACAATGCCTCACATAGCAGACAGGAAAAATGTAACGGTATAAGAGTAAAATTCAAAGACAAAAGATATAATCAAAATAAATGAAAATAGCTTTTAGTACACACGTCAGAAGCTGGTTTAAGTTAACAGTCTGCTGTTTACATACAGAGCTATTTCACATTCACTTGGCATTGGTTTCCTACCTCCATGTTGTTGAGCACCTTAAGGAAGGTAAAACCCATTCCACCACCAATAATCATCTCATTCACTTTGTCCAACATATTATTGATCAGCTGGATCTTGTCTGCGACTTTAGCTCTAGAAGGGAAAGAAAAAATCATCACGAAAAGAGCAATGGACTGAGTGAAATTACATAGAGCCCGGTTTTTACATGAAGGCACAGTGACATAAAATTGTCCTACAGAGTAACAAAAGTACTTTCTAGGTTTGCCCTTTCTCTAATCCAAAAGGTGACTGCACTTCTAAGAAATCCTTTCAAGCTGTGGCTCTAAACCAAGAAGGTCTTATAAGACCTACTCTTGTCTAAACTGTGAACTTAAAATAGGCCTATTTTTTTCCTCCCCCTCCCCACAAAAACTACAAGGTCAAGACTGCTAATTGTTGGATCCACGAGCTTGCTCAGAACTATCCTAACCCTAAAGTAGGAATCAAGTTGTACACCAAAACAAATATATACTGAGCAAAAATAGGTATTTCTTCTTTAACTACACACTTATAGGGCTATGCTCAGTTGTTGAGACATTAGCTTTCTGGCATTTATTTTTCTCTTTGACCACTTAATTCCACACATTTATTGAAAATCTACTCGGTGTTAAATATTGCTGTAGGTCTTTGAGTGAAATATATCAATGGGCAAAAACAAAGATCCTTATAACCCCTTTGATTCCAACTCCAGTAGAAGGAAATTTAAGACAATAAATAAAGACATACCTGTCACATCTGTGTGGAGTACAATCTTTAAAATCCATCATAGTTTGCCTTCCATAAACATTCCCATATATCTCAATCCCAATTAAATGAACAAATCAGCTTGGTCCTTTCTACCTTTCATTCAATAATTAAGACAATGCCTATGCTAGAATTTGTGAAATAAAATTCCAAATAAACGTGATATGGGGGAATATATGGCAAGAGATTATTCACCTCACATGTAAACATTTGCCACCACTAAATATAAGAATCAACTAACTGCTATGGAGAGAGAGAAGAGGGAGGAGAAAAAAAACTCAACCTCTTCTAAGTAGGGAATGATCTATAGCACAAATGCCCTATTTTCATCAACAAATCAATGGAATGAAAATAGGGGAGAGGACTATTATAGACACCTTTAAAAAGTTTAAAAAGACACCAACAACCAAATGTAATGTCGCCCTCATGTGGATATTTATTCAAACAAACCAACTATAAAAAAGACTATGGATAATTTCTGAATACAGACTATAAAAATTTTGATACTATTGCTAAATTTTATTAGGTATAACATGGTACTCATCTTTAAGAACATCTAACAAGTTATAAGATACATACAGAAATAGTCTAAGTGCAATTTTTATGATGCCTAAGGCATGCTTTAAAAGACTCTCAATCAAAAAAACAAAAACAAAAAAGATTACAGAGGGACATACCCAGAAATACCCAGACAGCATTTCAGAGTAGTCATATAAAGAAAAACAGCCTTCAATAAATCCAAAATACAACTAAGCTTCTCTTAAATCCCCATCAACTATCACTGGAGGATGCTTCATTATTCCAAGCATCTGCATTATTGAAGGTGTGTGACACAAAAAACCTACTGGCAGAGTTGGAAGAGGGAAGATGGAGCCAAAAATACAGCAGTGCAAGAGTGGGAAAAACAGAAAGGTATAGATTTGGGGGAACACATCTCTAGAACTAGTACACAGAGGAAGGGAAGACCCACAGCACATAACACAAGCTGGAGGCTTTGGTCAACCACTGAAACCCTGAAAACTACCAATTCTCACAGCCATACTATGGCCAGCAGAGCCTCACTCCACCCCACCCTACCCCTCATCCTACCCCCCAAAAAGGGTAGTTTGTCCCCAGATCACCAAGCCTGGCACCTGCCAGCTAAAAAAATTCATCCTGCAGCTCCACCCAACAGGGTGCCTAGCTGCACAGACCAAATGGGAAATTCCAAATCTTTGGTAACCTAAGTCCCTAGAAATCTTGCACAGAGTCAGGGAAGATCCCAGACCTCAGTCCAACTCCTGAAACTGGAAGCTGTGATTGCACACTGCAAATTCTCACGTGGTGTGGTGGGTGGATGCCCTTCCTCCAACTCTAGGAGAAGCAGGAGGCTTGTTGTCAGCCCACCAAACCCTAGTCACTGACTACAAAACCAATCCCTAGAGGTCCACCCAGAGGGTACCTGGCTGTAACAACACACAAGGAGGAAAAATTCCAGAGCTTTGGGGAAAGACTTCACTAGGATCTGAGCTCCATCCTTGTCAGAGGACTGGAAGAGCGACAGACACTGTCTGCCAGCTTTGAATGACATTACACTCAGCAACTTCAGCAGAAGCAAGCGCTCCTCTTCCCTTTACTCCTTGGAGACACAGGGAAGTCTGTAATCCAAGCAAGCTGCCACTGGCTGCAGACATCTCCAGTCACATGGGGAAAAAGGATTTTCGGCCCAGGCTGACTCTCCTCCCACAAGACAGTGTATGAAGAAAGCCCCCCACCCCAAGCAGGCGCGCGCGAGCGCACACACACACACACACACACACAGACATATACACACCCCTCTACTGGAAAAAGAATAACTTAATGGAAAAAGAATAACAAAAAAGAATTAATTTTGGCAGAATAAGAAAAATCTTCGGAATGTATTCTTAATGACAGATGAGAAGACCAATGGGCAGTGAATTTAAAATAACTATTATGAAAAATAATAACTATTATGAAGAATATCAAGGAGATAAAAAGCACTCTAACAATAACAAACCATTAGTGAAATAAAACAGCAAACACAGGAGCAGTTCTTCACCGAAGCCATACAATTCCAGAGATGGCACAAATGAAAATTTCAATGAATGAAATGAAAACTTCATGTAAAGTATAACAAGCAGGCTCAAACTTACAGAGGAAAGAACCAAAGAAACTGAAAATAAAATCATAGTAATGACTCAACTGGAAGAGGAGAAAGAAAAAAGAATTAGAACAAATGAAGAAATTCTACAGAATTATCAGAATAAACTACAGAGGAACCTAAGGATACCTGGTAGATTAAAAAAAAAAAGTAACTGAGTCTACTCAAGGAAATAACAGCTGAGATTGTCCCAAAACTAAGGAAAGAGCTAGCCATAAAAATCCAGGAAGATAAAATAAACCCAAATTCCTAAATGCAAAAAAAGACCTATCATCTTTAAATTATCAAAAGTTAAAACAAACACTAAACCCTTGGGGAGTAACATACAATGGCTCCCCAGTCAGATCATCAGATTTCTCAAAATAAGCTCTCTGGCTCGGTAAGAATGGAATAATATATTCACAATTCTAAAAGACAAAAACTCCAGCAAAGAAAACCCTGCAAAACCATCACTCAAAAACAAGAGGAGAAATAAAGGTTTTGCCCAATAAACAAATGTTAATGGTTTGCCACCACCCGACCTGCCCTACATGAAATGCTGACAGTTGTTCTTCTAAATGAAAAGGAAAAACAAAAGAACAAAAGACTCTGAGCAAGGTGGATAAATAGTAATATACAAACAAAATAGTAATAGAAACAAAAATAAAATGAGACCATACAAAACATGAAATAAAATGTCAGTATGTTTTGTCAAGATGATACCAGCATACAAAAGAGTACTGTATAGAAAGATTAAAACGACCTTCATGATAACCACAAAACAAAATATGGAACAGAGAAGCTGGGAAAACCGACTTAGTGAAAAGGCAAACAGAAACACACCGAAACATAAACAAGACAAAGGGAAAACAGCCAGAAAACAAAAGATACAATGGCAGTAGGTAGGCCCCATATATCAATAACTGCATATACCAGCCATTCAAACTTACCAATCCAAAGTAATAGGTTGGCTAGGGACCTGTGATCCATTTATACTATGCAGACAGGATTCTCATATCAGATCCAATAAAAATACTTAAAAAAATAAATTGAGGGCCCTCCCTGGTGGCGCAGCGGGTTAAAGCACAGCACTGAGAATCTAAAGCCGCTTCCACATGAGTTCGATTCCCGCCTGCCCCGGAGGTGACCACATGGCGTGGCAGACCTCTCCTGACCCGCCCGCTGCTCCCCTCAGCAGTGTACTTCGTCCATCTGCCTGTTCTGCTCCCTACTCTGTCTCTGGTGAAGCCTCTCGCCGCCCCTGAGCCTCTGGCCTGTACCCCAGTTCTGTATGCACAAATAAATAAATCTTTAAAAAATAAATAAATAAAATAAATTGCTTGAGCAAAGAATTTCAAGCCAATAACAGAAAAAAGCAGTAGTAGCTATTATTATAATTTAAAAATGAGACTTCCAGTCAAAATAGTAATTAGGAACAGTGGTGGACACTACATGATGATCCTGGGGACAAAAACACAAATATGTATAGAATGGGAAAAAATACATTATTTCCGAATATCTCTTGGATCAATAAAGAAATCAAAGTTTGATCAAAACAGAAAAATTATCTGGAGACCAACAACAATAAGGTATGAGCTACTAATTCCTATGAGATGCAGTAAATGTAGGATTAAGAGGGAAGTTCATACCAATACAGTCCAATGCAATAAACAAGAAAATTACCAAATAAATGATCTAAGCTTACACCTGAAGGAACTAAAAATAAAACACACATAAAACTCCAAAACAAACTAATCAAAAAATGGGCAAAAACCTAAATAGCACTTCCCCAATGACATACAGATGGCAACAAGTATATGAAAATATGCTCATCACTTATAAGGCAAATGAAAATCAAAACCACAAGGAGATATCACGTCACTGCTATGAGGATGGCCTATACCAAAAAGAGTAGAAATAAGTGTAGATAAAGGTGTAGAGAAAGAGGAACACTCATTAACTATCAGTGGGACTACAAAGTGGTACAGTCTCTATGGAAAATAATGTGGAGAGTGCGAGTCTACTCAAGGAAATAACAGCTGAGATTGTCCCAAAACTAAGGAAAGAGCTAGCCATAAAAATCCAGGAAGATAAAATAAACCCAAATTCCT
>NW_004567120.1:3055728-3082819 GCF_000260355.1 Condylura cristata | reverse complement strand
TGTAGATAAAGGTGTAGAGAAAGAGGAACACTCATTAACTATCAGTGGGACTACAAAGTGGTACAGTCTCTATGGAAAATAATGTGGAGAGTGCTTACAGGACTAAAAATGGTAACACCATATGATCCAGTTATACCATTCTTATGTACTTATCTAAAGAATATGAAAACAGTAATACAATGATTCATGCACCTCCACCCCATATTCATGGCAACGTTACTCGCAATAGCCTAGACATGGAATCAAGCTAAATGCCCATCAACAAGACAACTGGATAAATAAACTGTTGTATATAATTGGTGGAATACTACCCAGCAATAAAAAATGAAAACATTGTCTCTTAGAACACATGAATCTTGTGGTGATAAACTAAGTGAAATATGTCAAAACATAAAAGACAGCTACTAGATGATTTCTCTCATTTGCAAAGATAAAAATTCAAAGAAAACAAACTGGCAAAACAGAGCAAAAACAACTCTTAGATTCTGTGAAAACTGTGATAGTGACAAAGCGGGCAAGCGGGATGGTTCACACAGGAGGTAACACGGTATCGTCTTAGCGATGCAGCTTTAGTAGATGGCAAGTAAAGCGTGTGCACATGTTCAGGTGCGACATTGTACTCTCAAACATATATTTTTGTCAGTGAATGATAAACCATAATTGTGATTGAAAAAAGGGTTAGAGGGTAGATTTTAGAAGACTGATAAGCATGTCAATAATGTTAAAGCAGGACAATAGACACCTAGGAGTTTATCATACCAGGCTCTTCTATGTCTGAGTGTTTCCACAATACAAGTTTCCTTAGTAAAATGTTACCCAGAAACATTAACGGTCGAAGGAAATCACATTACAATTAAAGTGGTGGGAGAAAACCTCCACATCAACTTTTCCAAAACAGGTATTTCAGGCTGAGTCCAAAACATAACCATCACCAGTAGGTAACACTCACTCCCACATTCCACGTTTACAGAAGGTTGGAGAACAGCATAAAACCCCAGTCTACAGAGAAGCAAAGATTAGAATGTTTTATAACCCAGGGCAAGATGGGCAATGCTTCCAAGAAATAGACACTTTAAACACATAGGAAGGTTTTCATAGCTATATCCTGCCAGACTGTATGCATGTAAAAGGCTCAAGTGCTTCAACAATTGTTAGCACCTACAATGGATCTTTCTCGTTCTTCCCTCCCTAACCATTTCTACCCTGCTCAGCCTTATCTGCTGCCCTGAAGGGTAACCTACATGTACTCTGTCAAGGGATTCCCTCTCTGGCTTCCAGTTTGGTTACTCTCAGTTGGAAGAGAGGATAGCTATATACTGCCAGACTGTATGCATGTAAAAGGCTCAAGTGTTTCAAAAACTGTTAGCACCTACAATGGATCTTTCTCGTTCTTCCCTCCCTAACCATTTCTACCCTGCTCAGAAGAGAGGATACATACCAATAGGAGATTGAAGCGAGATGACAGTACTTATTTCTCTGGCTCCTTCCATCTCATCCTTCTGTAACCAAAGGCTATATACAGTTCCTGTTACAGGGCTCTTGCACACTACTACCCTCTCTTGCTTTGGGTGACCATTTCCTTCCTCTTTGTGTTCCTTCAGGAATGATGATGATTGATGCTAGCCCCTGATTACTGCACTATCCCTTTTGGGTTTCCCTAATCTCTTACCACACCTTCGTAGACAATGCCTTTATTAAATTCTCCCTAGGTACAGAGTCTGTGCCATCAGAAAAGACACAAAAGTATAGCCTGTATACAAGGTAAACACATTATGAAGAGTCTTCATACCCGCCCAGAATGGCCAGAAAGGGTCGCTCTGGGCTCTCCAAGGCCTTGGCAAAATAGTTCAGCTCCTTCTTCATCAAAAAACCTCCAGCCTTCTGTGGCAGACTGACTCCTACCATGGAGCTGGAAAAGATTAGAGACACTCAAATTTTAGTTAATCACTACCAATTCTCCCAACCCAGAATTCATTTTCTTATCTATGAAATACTTTTACTTCTAAGACTCCAGGAAACCATGGTTTTCACCCCCTCAACTGCAACAAAAAGAAAGTACACAGTAATGTTTTAATAGTACAGGAACACTAGTAAGGAGAACAAATACAATGACCTTAAGTAGAATTTAAGATACCCAATTAATAGCCTTCAGGTCATGGGTTTAACCATAATAAATAATCAGCCAACTGATGACAACAGGAGATAATCCCTTAATTTTATTTCCTGCTGACAGCAAAAGACTACCACCACAATGTAAACAAGAGAAGAACTCTATGATATATTCAAACTAAGGAAAGCAACCAACTACTTCGTGAAGCTAAAAAAAAAATCAGTTTTCTACTTTTAATTCCTCCTTAGATTAGGAATACTCAACAAAAGCACAGTGGTAGCCCCAACTAGAGAACAAAGATGACAAGATCATAGTATAATACAAAAGTCTCCGAGAGCAACCCAGAGCTTGGGCCACTTGAGTAAAATAGGACTATTGTTCCCAGATTGGTTAGAAAAAAAACCTTAGTACCTGTGGGCTCGGTGAGCAGTGCCAAAAGCATCATTGACATAGACATCCCCTAACTTGGAAAGGGAAGCTCGGAAGGCTTCTATTTTAGCTGGCTCAGCTTTAACCTGAAAAACAACAGAAAAAAAATCAACAGAAGAAATGTTGATAGTCCCAGAGACAACTCAAAAAGCAATTCATTCAAGGACCTCCTGGTGGCATAAAGGTTGAGACTTAGCACTATCACTGTGAAGGCCTGTGGCCTGAGTTTGATCTCCGACCAAGGAGGTGACCCACTTGGTGCAGCAGAACTCTCCTGTCTAGACTGCAGTTACCCCTAGCAGAGTGTTTCAACAGATCTGCCTCTTCTGCTCCCCACTTTGTCTCTGATGAATCCTCTTACCCTCTGTACCTCTGGCCTATACCCTAGTTTCTCTATGCATAAATAAAAAAGTCTTAAAAAAATAAAAGCAATTCATACCAAGAGTCCTCTTAAACATCTCTAAAGACCCTGAGCTGGTAAGATAGCAATTTTCACAACTAGCAACAGGATCTGTTCTTTCTTCCAAATATTTCAGGTCTTTTGGTCATTTGTGCATTTTCTGCTCTCCTTTACCTTTCTCTCAAACTGCAAACCAAAGATCCTGACCCACAGATTAACCTCTAATCACATGAAGCCAATCACATCCCTCTGGTCTCTCCCCAAATCCTGGGACAACATTCTGGTGATTATTCCCTCTGCCTTTCTTAATTAATTTCCTTATTTTAACATATTCACCCTGTAAAACTTAGGATTATACTTGACTCAAGGTGTTGGCTACCACCAAGGTCTTTCCACAGGGGAAAGATGCTCTCTCATAGATTCCTCTTGAAATGGGCAGGTAGACACATGGCAACAGCAAATATTTTCTGATTAAAAGGAGGTTATTTTATATGGTCTGAGTTAGTTATCTGAGAAAACAAGAAACATATTTCCACAAAATAGAACAAAAAGTAGATCACACAGGACCTTGAAATATGAGTTCACTTATCCAGGGACTCCTCCTAAACAAAGAAAAAGCAGGGTAGCAGGATAAACAAAGCAAATCTCTGGCAGGACACTAAGCAAACGTGCACAAGCCAAATGAAGGGCACAGGAACAGCAAGGACACAGCGCAGGACGTGTGTTCATTCCGCCACTACCCACCACCAGTACAGCAAGGATGTGAAGAAGGCTGCACAAAGACAAGAGCTTTCCTCTACAGAACAAGGAATGCAGGGGCAGTAATGCTAAAACTGAAGGCTTTGGGGCCTTATAATCTCTCCAGAATGGAGTCATCTGCCTCTGGTAAATGGAAGACAGTACATGGTAAGGAAAGCATTGTCAAAATGCCAGAAGACGTTGGTTCTAGACCTAGTTCTAACACTGATTCACTGATTAATCTTTGGCTGGTTGTTCTAGCTCCTAAAACATTTTTTAATTTATATATATATATATATACATATATATATATATATATACATATATACATAAAATAAAGTTTTAGGAGACAGAACTGCGATGAAAAATGTACAAAATGTATATATAAAAATCATTCTTCATTTTGTACATTTTTTCATTTAGGTTCTATCTCCTAAAACCTTACCATCAAAGAGGTGTAACATGCCTATTTAAGAATTGAGGGAAAATTGGAAAATCTTCACAAAGATATCATAGAAATAACAATCTCACTTCTTTTTCCATTTTTGATCTGTCAGTAGATAGAAGTAAAAGAATGCTCCTAAAATACCAATGCAGACAAGCTGGAGAATAAAGGAAACATTTTATTACTTCAAGATTTTATCCATTTTGAACGTATGACTGATTTCTGAAATTTCAAGCACTGAAAGCCACTGGATGCAAAATATTTAAAGCCAGGCAACTAAAGAAATTGAATACTAGCATATTTGGTCCCCCACTTCCTGAATAAAAGGTTTTGCCTCAATTTTCCAGTTGCCTCCTGCCACTGCTAAGCCCTAGTCTGTACAGCTTGAGTTTCAATTTAAAAGGGCACCAAATTTTAGGTCAGCATTTGACTCTCACTACTGAAGCAAGACCATGCCAAAGGGAGGATAGGCTAGATCAGGGCCCATGGTGCTAAGAAAAGAAACTGCTTAAAAACAGTCACTCTGATGACCTTAAGAAATGTCACAAGTATAACAGATTTAGACACTAGCCTTAGAGCAGCTCGTTCCCCAAGACACTTAAAAGCCTTAGCAGTGGAAACTGTTATAGGCTGTTGTATTCAGTAGGCAAATTCTAAACCTCAAAGAATCAGCTTTATCATTTTGTATTTGAATTGACTGTCAGGTCATATTATCCTTCTGTGGATTTTCTACAGTGGCTTTTGCATGACAATAGCAGAAGTGACCACTTTCAATAGAGATCATATACAGATATGACTGACTATATGAGCCACAAAGCATAATATATTTACTGCCTGGTCCTTTACAGAAGCTTGCTGTTCAGCAACAGCACCTTACCTCCAACCTCAGTGAAATAACTGTGCTTCTGAAACTTAGTTTCTTTATGAAATGATGATACAAGAACTTCCATATCAAACAGAGAAATTTAAAGAAAAAATATACCTAAATAAAATTTACTTTTTAAAATACAAGTCAATAACATCAGGAGAATTATTTATCCAATTAAAATCAACTGCCCCTTTCCACTTGACTCAGTACATTTTCTGCTCACATAAATCTATCAGAAAACTGTAATTATATAAAATTTAAAAGTACTAAGTTCACGTTTTAAGTCAATTCTCCTTCTAAGTAAGAACAGATTGTCCCTCCATAACACTGAGGCCTGCTGCCTAGAAAAACGGTTCCAGCTTGACAAAACAATCTTAAACACCTGGGAGTAGCTGGAACAGCACAGACACCCCCACAATCACCTGTCAATGAGCTGTCAGTACTTCCGAATCACAAATCACCCTTCTGGTGATCATATAGTGTCAGAAAAAATAATCCATGTATCTTGGGTCAAGTGTGTAAAAAGGGCCCAAACTGGAAAGTGGCTCACTGAATAAGCTCACATCCAAGTGATGTTCACATATTTGCCAAAGGTAGCTCAAAACCACTTCCGCATGAGGAGGGTTTCTAGTATGCTGGAAATAATCTATTCCTTCACCTAAGTGGTAGTTACACATGTGTATTTACTTTGTGATAAATCATCAAGCTGTGCACTGTATATTTACATACATTATACTTCAATTAAAAGGTGCCTAAGGAAAAATAAATGAGTCTCTCTATTCTTCAGTCAGTCTCTTAACAGACTCAGCCCTCCTCACCACCTCTAATATCAAAATCACAAATTCTACCTTGTTCCCAGAAGCATCTTTTCCCTTCCCTTCTTCCTCCACATGAAAACGGAGGTTCTCCAGCAGGATGATAGACCCAGGAGCAGGGTCAGCACAAGTTTTCTCCACTTCTGGGCCCACGCAGTCCTTCAAGAACAAAACATCCCTAGGGAGAGCATGAGATGGAAACACTGGGGCAGTCTGAAATTTAAGAGCCAGGAACAATATACTTAACAACATATCCTGTCAGTCTACCAGCACCAGAGCCTGGCACTTACTTGCCCAGCAGAGATTTGAGTTCTACTGCAACTGGCTCCAAGGAGTACTTGTCAGGCATGGGAACACCATCAGGCCGACCCAGGTGGCTCATAAGTACAACTGACTTGGCTCCATTATCCAAGCAGAATTTGATGCTTGGGATGGCAGCCTTGATCCTTTAACCAAAAAGAGAAAACAAAAAGCATGATTATTCCTAGGAATTAGTGAGAACTGTTATATATTTATCATCATGAAACAAAAAGTCCCTTTTCTTGTCTAAATCTCTTCAAGTCTGCTGTTGGCAACACAATGCACAATGGTGGTCCTTAGGTTCAAGTTCTAAGGAAGAAGTTAATTACAATGCCAAACCTCCACCTGGGATTGCAGTCCCCATCCTGCTTTGTCCCTTGGCACAGGGACAAGACACAGAAACACAGGTGAACAAACAGGTGTTCCCTCTAGGAGTCTGGAATTTTGGTATTTGCTAGTCAGAAGGTAGCTACAGGACAAGCTCCTTAAAAAATCTTGAGGGACAAGATGCTAATAAGGATCCTTGGACAGAGCAAGTAGACAATTAACTATTGCATTTTTCATTGCTAAAAAAAAAAAGCACAGTCAGTGCATCTCCTCTCCTGGGACGGAGAGCACTAGAAGCCTGTGCACGGATTCCAGACTTCTACTGTGTCTTTTCCTCCTACTGATCCTATCATTGTAATAAACTTTAGTTGGAAGAATTAACATTAATGTTCAGTCCTCTGAGTCCTTCTAGTGAACCACCAAACATCTGTGTGGTCTTAGGGAACTCCTGAAATACCTCTTATATGGCTGTAGGAAATAGAAAAGTCCCAAATCTTCATATCACTAGAGAAGAATTGAGGAAAAATGAAAAATATGTACAGTTGACCCTTGCACAATGCAGGTTGTTGGGCTCACTGACTCCCACACATAGTTGAAAATCCATGCATAAATTAAAGTTGGCACTCCTGGATTCGAACAACCAATATCTGAGGTTGGCTGAATCCATGCATGCAAAACCCTCATATAAGAAAAAAAAAATCCACTTGTAAGTGAAACCACGAAGTTCAAACTTGTTGTTTCAAGGGTCAACTGCAGTAACATTTCTGTACCCATTTTAGATCTTTAGTCACCATTTTATGTAGTAGGAAAAATAAATGCATTAAAAAGAACATCATTACCCAATATATCTCATTTGCCACATTACAGTTAAAACAAAAAATTAAATATCCTTCAAATATTGCAATTTCTTTTTTTTTAAGATTTTTTTTTTATTCATACAGAGCTGGGGTACAGACCACAGGTGCAGGGGCCGTGAGGGGATTCACCAGAGAAAGTGTGGAGCAGAACAGGCAGATCAACAAAGTACACTGCTGAGGGGAGCAGCGGGCGGGTCAGGAGAGGTCTGCCACGCCATGTGGGTCACCTCCGGGCAGGGATCAAACTCACACTGAAGTGGCCACAGCCAGCTTGCAGTGCTGCACTCTAACCCATTGCGCCACCAGGGAGGACCCAAATATTGCAATTTCTAGTTACAAAGCTAATAATTTCAGCCCTCACTGGTGGCACAACAGGTTAGGATGCAGCACTGCAAGCTAGCCGCGGCCACTTCAGTGTGAATTCAATCCGCGCCCCGGAGGTGATCCACATGGTGTAGAAGACCTCTCCTGTCTCACCAGCTGCTCCCCTCAGCGGCGTACTTCGGCAATTTGCCTGTTCTGCTCCCCACTCTGTCTCTGGTGAATCCTCTCACTGCCCCTGCACCTCTGGCCTATACCCCAGTTCTGTATGCATAAATAAATAAATCTTTAAAAAAAAAAACAAAGCTAATAATTTCTATTTCTACCAGTCTTTAAGAACTTAAGACTGATAATAAAGAAAATCATTTATTTATTCAACAAATATACACTGAATGCTTCTTTTGTACCCATACCAGTCTAGAGTTTGGAAATATAACAGTAAATAAAAAAATCTCTGCTGTCATGGAAGTGATATTCTAACAGGTAAAAATATACATGAGATAGTGAAAACAGCTATAGAGTAAATAAAGCAAAGTAAAGGAAACAAGAATGGCTAAGGAATAATGAGAGGAGATTTGAGACAAGATGGCCAGAGAAAGCCTCTGTTTAAAGAATGGAGTGATTAAAAAAAAATCAAGTTGTCTGTAAAATATTTCATGTTATTAAACAGATATAAAAATGCATTTATACCAGGGCTTCCTGGTGGCACAAGAGGTTAAGTCTCAGCACTATCAAACTATCATCAGACACTGCAACATGAGTTCAATCCCTGGCCATGGAAGTAACTAATATGGCACAGCAGACTTCTTGTGTCTCACCTGCTGCTCCCCTCAGTAGTGCATTTCAGTAGATCTTCCTGCTCTACTCACTCTGTCTCTGGTTAATCCTCTCACCACCTCTCCTCCCATGCCTCTGGCCTACACTCCAGTTCTTGTATGCATAAATAAATAAACCTTAAACCTTAAAAAAAAGCAAACCATTGCAACTGAGATGGAAAAATGCACAAAAATATGTAAAAATAAACTAATATTAAAAAAACTAAAAAAAAAAATTTTTAAAAGCAAACCAGACAATGGACCAATAGAAAATCAAGATCATGGCTTAAGTTGCCACAGTTATACAATAAAAGAAAACCATTTCATCATATATACCCACACCCATGCATAGCTTAAATCTAGCTAAAGGTTTAGCAGGGATCTTACCTCTGGTTGTTTGTTATCTGGTTGTTCTTCATAGGAACATTGAAGTCCACTCTTAAAAAAATAAGAAAAAATGGGTCAGGTTCAGAGACATGATCAAATTGTTCCCTCAAAGATTAGGAGAGACACTTCTAGTATTAACCAGTTAATTACACTAGAAATTCAAAACTCACCTTAAAAATAATCAGAGGTATTAGAAGTCAAGACAGTAGTTAGCCATGGGGAGGAGGAGTTAGAATAGTGACTGATGGGACACCAATGGGGACTTCTGCGGTACAAATATACTTGTTTGTTGATAATTTTTTTTACTATGATTTGTGTCCTTTAATTTATGTATATCATACTTTAAAACAGAATTAAAAAGAAAACAAAACCTAATTTAAATCACAGGAGCTAGCCCTGAAGATGTGGGAAACCTGACCAGCTGAATGTAAAACAAGCTATGTGATTCTAGGATGACAGTATCTAATAGTGCTAGCAGTTTGAGGGATGAACAGCCATAAGGAACACATCTTTAATTCTGATTCCTTTGTTACTACTTCTGGGTTCTAATAAAGCTAACATCAAGCAAAAGAAAAAATAGCTGGAAAAATAAACCAAGAAAACAGCATTCTTTTTGGAGAAAGCCTAAGGTCTCAAGACCAATTAATAAAACCAGTGTCTAAGACCAAGTTCACACTGTATCCTTCAAGCAAAACACAGACAAGAAACATCTCATAGTCTTAACAAAACATCAGCAAATAAAAATTTTAAAATAAGGTAGCTACTTTCAAAAAGTCTGAATAGAGGAGAGAACATGTGACCCTGCCCATATGACAAATAGGAAAGTAGAGATGATCAAGACAGACAAACAAATAAATGACTCTCCTTTCTTACCCATCTGAACATGCTTGTATCACTTTTAGGAACCAACAATTCCATCCCTCCTTCCACTAAACTCCTTGGAATCTCAGCCTATTTCAATCTGACTGAAAACAATGTATGGAAGCTATCTGTACAAGATCTAAGTGTTACCTGCCAAGATCATTTTTAACTGGTTTCTTTCTCATCTTAAGAATGGAGATTGCAGTATCTATCTCATAATCATTATGAAAATTAAATGAATTAGCAATCTGTAAAGTGGCTTAAAAATAGTGCTGGTATATAGTAAAAGTATCGAAAGTACCCTGAAATGTCAGCCATCCTACATGTTAAAAGCTTCTCTTAAACATTATGATTCAAAAGGCAACCATTATTAAAAGTAGATCGCATTAGGTGCTAACTTCAGGGAATGTAAAGGTAATCAAGACTGCAGCCAGGCGCAATCATTAAGTTCTATTACTAGTTCCTTCCTCTCAAAGGCAGGTAATTATAAATTCCAAAACTTACTAAATTCATCAATTTTCTATATATGCCCTAGGTTTGTACTTCGGTCCACCTCACTGAAGAGCAACCTTTCCAGAGGTGGGTTGAGGAAATAATTCTATATTCAAACATTTGAATTAATAGAAATCTCCAAAAGTAAAGGCAGTATATCTTTCAATAAAGACAGGCACTCTTCTTGGTTTCAGACTACTTATTCTGATTTTTAAGGATCTTCTTTAAATATCCTTGCCAGCCTTAAAGTGCTTTCCACAGACGGTAGAGTATACTATTACCATGAGTCATTTTCCCCTCTGCAGCCTCTCAGAAGGCCTGTGGTCAAAAGGGCTAATGCCAAGAGGCTAAGCACGAGCCACCCCTTCGCAGTGCTGTTCCTCATCCCTACCTCTCTCATCTCCTGAATTCTCACCAATAATTCTACTTTTAGCTTCTCCTCTATGAGACTCCACCACAGAAAAATTATCTTGCCTACACATTCCAATTTATTTCATGAAAACTCTGCAGCCCAACCCTCCCCTTTCTACTTCCCTGAAACACTCCCAAGCTTTGCCTAGGGCATAAAGACCACTACATATCAACAAGAATGGCTGAAATAAAAAATAATGCAATACCAAATGATATGAAGATTCAAAGATTCGCTCAAACACTGCAGGTGGGAATATAAAATAGTGCAGCTACTTTGGAAACAGTCTAGCAAACAATCTGTTTACCCAAGAGAAATGACAACATTTTATCCACACCAAGACTGTGCTAGAGTGTTCAATGTTCACAGCAGCTCTTTGTAATAGGCCAAAACTGGAAACACCCAAATGTCCTTCGGTGGGTGAAGAGAGAAACTGGCACATCCATACCATGGAATGCTACTCAATATAAGGAACGAGCTAGTGCTAATGCAACAACTTGGATAAATCTTTAGAGCATTATGTTAAGTGAAAAAAAGGTAATCCCAAAAGGTTAAATACTATTTGTGATTTGTGATTCCACTTATAGAAGAATATTGAACTGATAAAACTTTGGAAATGGATTAGTAGTAACCTGGGCTCAGAAAGGGAAAGAGGCCAGGATTCTAAAGGAATAAGATAAAGACCGCTTAGTGATGCTCCAGAAGTTTCCAATCTTGATTGCGTTGAGTTACACAAATTATACATATGATAAAAGCCTCCTTGATCTATATACTTTATTTTAAAGTTAACATCCTAATTTGATATTGTATTATAATTATGTAAAATGTATCCAAAGGGGGAAAATGGATGAACACAAGACCTTTATGTACTACTTTTGAAACCTGTGAATCTAGAATTATTTCAAGATAAAATTTTAAAAACATTGATTTAACTGGAAGAATATCAAGTCTCTACCCCCTGAAATCTCAAGAGTTCACAGCCAGTTCTCTCAAAGAAACAAGACCTACCACTGCTTCACCTCCCATGACTGGAAAATTGGGATATTATTGCTGTTTTACAGAATAATTTTTGCCTCTGTTCTCAGTTTTTCCTCTCCCTTTCAGTTTCTAATACATCAAAGTAGTTACTTAACAAGTTAGAACAGGTTAGAAAAAAGTAGTGAGGTTTAAAAAAAAAAAAAAGCCACCACTCCCCAAGCAAAAAGAATGACTCTGAAAAGAAAGGAAATGACATTGCAAAAATAAACAGGAAGCTTACTCAAAGGGCTGTAAAGCCAACTGGACTCCTAAAAAACTGAGGGGGCATCTGATAATTAACCAGTCAGAGGTTCTTGGCCTTCTAAAGTTCCCTCCACAAATCAATTTCCCCTTACAAATCAAAGCAGTGGTCTGAAAACCCTGGGAAAAGGTGACTTCTCTGTTGTAGGACAAAGAGCAGGCCAAGAGAAGCAACTACTATTCAGTAGGCACCATCTGCAAAAACATTGCCAGCAACCACCACATAAAGACATTCATTTGAAACAAAAAGTAATTTGGGCAGACAATTCACGCCTGCCTAAGTTCTTCCAAAAAGAATTAGGTATGACTATGTTCAAAAGAGACACATTTATAATCAGAGAACAAACAGACTTCCTGTCCTCAAGTCAAAAAAATAGAATTTATCCAGATTAGTTAGAGAAAATTATTGACTGCAACCTTCAGCCAACAAATGGGTCTATTTTAACCTTGTTCACAAAGTTGGAGTGTTTAGAAGATCTGATTGGTAGCCAAGGAAATCTAAATTCTAGTCCCGGCTTTCTGCCACCAACTTGCAAGTTCTGTGACTTTGGACTCACCATTTTCCGTCAGCAAAACAGGACTAGCCAATCACTTCAAGGCTCACGATTAATCTGTGCTCAATGAAACTTTGAACCCTTGAGCATACGGATAGTCCACATTAGCTAAGTCCAGAGAAAGAAAAGGTAAGCAAGCACCTCCTATAGTCTCATTCTCAGCCAACCCAGTTAATTCTTCAAGCCAGTTGTCCCTGGGAAGAAAAATAAAGCTCAAGACTGCAATAGTGGTACCCCATCCCCTGTCTTTCAGCTGTTGCATGCATAGGGAAAGATCGGCCTTGAGCACAGGGGAGACAGGAGGAAATCAAAACTTAAAAAAGCTAGCTGCATGTCAATGTCCACCTGTCCAGTTTTTCATAAGGTCTTCTCTTTCCTTAAGATCTGAAAGTGCCCATACCTAATGTTAGGATAGCTGTGGTTCCTGTGTCCAGACAGCAAAGGCATTAACTTTTAGGGTGTCCAAACAGTTCTCCAGCAGTTCATAGTGCCCTTGCATATGCATGGCTAGGGCAAAGGAAGATCCCCTACTGCCTTTATGTGTCCCTAAGATGCCCTCACTTGACCAAAATTAGGGAAAGGGAGCTGAATCACACTAATCATACACTGCCTATCAAACAACCACTTCCCAAAAAGGACAAAACTGTACAACCTAACAACGCAAAGCCTTATGGTCCCCCAACAGCACCATTCTGTAATCATATCAAGATATATTAACAGTCAAGTCCATCAGTTACATACCTAACTGACCTCTAGCAATGTGCCTGGCAAGAACTATTACACACGTTGCAAAAAGTATTAATGTAAAAACTCCATATACCACTACTATAATTTTAGCAAATAAGGGAGATCTGGTAGGTGACCTGTACGGACGTAAGTGCATGCCTTTCCACTTCTAATATACTGCTTCTCTAGCCACCTGAAGGGGTCAAGCTGAAGAAGAGCAAGCACAGCCTGCTGTACCATTCCCCGGCATTGTCACAATCCTAATTCAAATCTCAGGGCCTGCAATCCAACTACTGGTAGAGCAGAGCCCGGTTATATAAGCTCATCAGGGCCTCCTCCAGTGCGCCCCGCCCCACCTCACCAGCCACCCCCAATGCTTTAGAGGGTTGTACTCCTGAACATATTAATCATCATCCCCTGGGAAAGATTTCTTTTTGTGCACGGACTTTGGAAACGTGGGTGGTTTCTCATTCGTTTGGGATGGTCTAGGGTGGTGGGGGAAGGGAAACTAACCAAATGACCTTTCAAGGTCCCTTCCTTGGGGCTTCGGGATTTGCATAATATACAGATTTCGCCTCGCCTGCAAAATAAGAAGCGATGAAATCGTATTTCTGCAGGAGAATTGAGGGCAAAACGGATCCCAACAATCTGAGCCTTTCATGTGTGGATCCACCCAAAAAGGGCAACTCTGGTTCTCTTTCTGGGCTGGGGAAAGAGGTTATAAACTGTCAAACCGTAGCAAAAACTCAACCATCAGGGTGGGCAGCGTCACCATGCAAGGCTAGGAGCCTTTGGGCGCAGGCGAGGGCTAAAAGCAACTTTGGGGAGAACGGAAAGCAAGTCAGCCCACGCCGAAAGACTGCCCCGGAGCCCGGGGGGCTCGCAGGCAAATACGTAGAATTACCTCATGATGACCCGCTTCCCCTTCACGTCCAGCTTGTCCAGAGTCAGCTTGCTGGAAAGCGACATCTCGGCAACGCGACAGAGGCTAGAAGGCCGGGGTCTGAGACAGTGGCGGAGGATGCGGCCGAAGGGCGCAGAGGCGGCGTGCGGAATGCGAAGAGCCGCGCGGACCCCCGTCGCCCCGCCCTCAGTCCCGCCCCTTCCGGCCTGCCGCGCTCGCGGCAGCGCGCAGCAGCGGCTATTGGCTGCGGCCTGGGCGGTGCGCGCCAGGCGGTTGTTCCGAGGCGCTGTCAGTCTCCGATGGAGTCCTGCTGGGCGGTGTGGTTCGCCTCTGTCACGTCTCACACGCAGCAGCCCTTTCGAGACTAGGGACGGGGAGTGGAAGGCGGCGCCTCAGGAGCGAGCTGGAAAAGAAGGAAGACTGTTGGCAGAATTGAGTAGACGGAAAATAAGAGACCCAAAACTGCCGCCAGGGCACCCCCGCAATGGCCAGAGCAGCTGCTGCGCAAACTCAGCCTGGAGAAAACGCACTACCCACCCCCGCCCCCATGGGACTCCCGGCAGCCTGACCAGTATCCATGTAAATGGCATTTCCTTTTAGAAACCTCTGGATTCTCGGCTCCCCAAAAAGCAATCCGATGTAACGCTACTAAGTGGCTTTAGTAATCGACACCTCTCAAGAGCAGGGGGTGGCTCAGGTGCCCTCTGAGCCCCACCTTTTGTATAATGCATTGTAATTGTTCTGGTTATGACACAATGCCAACGGCAAACAGTATTTCATTTATTAACCAATGCTTTCTACCACTCGGAAGTAGGCACTGTCTTCCTTGTTTTAGAGATGAAGAAACAGATGTGCAAAGAGACTTAATGACTTGCTTTGGGTTTCAGAGCTTGTAAGTGGCAGATTCGAACCTCTGTAATCACAGTATAAAGTCTATACACCAACAGACACCACTGCTGGAAACTAGGTACTGGGAGTCCAGTATATTGTGCTAGGAGTTGCATGAGTATATTAAAACTCATAAATCAGACCCTCAAATAAATAAATAGGAAAAAAAAGAAAGCTGTGTAATTTAGTATTGCATGACTGAAACAGAACATGTCTACCAGCTAGATTTCATGCCTTGAACCATTAGGTTATATCCTCTGTGCTTTAGTGTAGAGTGCCCTTCTTAACATGTAGCGCCTCAAAATATTATATGGTATTTCCTTTAAGGAGGAGGAATGTTTAGTGACTGACAATATATATGAGAGCATCTAGGGGGCTGGCAATGTTTTATTGCTTAATCTGTGTGGGTTAAACCAACCATCTGGTTTCCCTAGGACTGAAGGGTGTCCTGCTTTAAAAAGAGGAGTGAGGACTCACCAACCCTTTCAGTGCTGGTCCCCTGGATTTGCCCTTTCACCGGGGATTGACTGAGGCCTCTACTGCAACTCCTGTATCTACCCAATACAGATATCCTCACTATTTTCCAGATGTTCCCAAAAGGGACCCCCAGTAATCTACCTCATACAGATCAACCCAGGGGCCGTTTTCCTGGGGACCTTGTGCCTTTTCCTGGTAACCTGCCTATCTGAACTTCCCTTTCACCCTCCCCCCCCCCCAAAGTCCTTCTACTCAGGATGGCATCTAAAGCCAGGTGAATGAGTCATTCAGTCATGCTGGATCCTCCCATATATACAGATGGTATACACATTATCAAACTTTTTTCACTTTTTCTCTTATCAATCTGCCTGATGTTTATCTACCGGCCTAGAAGAACTCAAAGGAGTACAGGATGATTTCCTTTGTACCCCTACTCTATATAGGTTTCCTTGCTGGTTTTGAAGTAAGCTGCCATGTGATGAAACAATCTGTGGAGAGGTTCATCTGACTAGCAGTTATGGGCAGCCTCCAGGAGCTGGGTGTGGCCCCTGATGAACAGCCAAAAAGGAAATGAGTCTCTTGGTCTTAAAGATGTAGGGAGAGGAGGTCTGCAATCATTAGGGGAAAAGTGAATATTTCCTTAGTGGAACCTCTGAACAGACTGCTACCCTGGCCAACTCCTAGATTGTAACTAGTGAGACTTCGAATGGATTACTCAACCAAGAAGTACCCAGGCACCTTACCATGGAAATGATAATAAATGGGTAGTGCTTTAAGCTGTTACAGTTGTCACACAATAATAGAAAACTAATACACTTGTAGAAAAAGTCAAGGAAGATTGAAGACTGAAAATAGCTTTATAGTATGTAACATTTGATTTTTAAAATTTTATAAATGTATTTTGAGGTATTGCAACTTGGGGAAACTTCTGATGGGGATTCTATTTTTAATTAAGTAAATTGATATTGTGCTCTAAACTAGAACAAAATTGAGATGTCAAAAAAATTGCACTATCTAAATTTTTCAATGTTAAAAGAAAATTCAAAAGAATTAAAAATAGAGATAACTTACTATGCAAACTTGGTCATATGAAAATATGAGTCAAGGAGAGGTACTCTGGATACAAAAAGACATAACTTGTGATATATTTGATCTGAAACATAATATATATACATATATAATATGAATATTCATCTAATAAAAAATTAAAATTGAGAATACCTCCCATTTAGCAGAATTCTTTTCTTCTCTCAGAGATATCATTTGCACAATTAAAAACATTATGGCCCTGGCTCTCCCTGGTGGCACAGCGGGTTAAAGCACAGCACTAAGAAGCTAAAGCCACTTCCGCATGAGTTCGATTCCCGCCTGCCCCGGAGGAGACCACATGGCGTGGCAGACCTCTCCTGACCCGCCCGCTGCTCCCCTCAGCAGTGTACTTCGTCGATCTGCCTGTTCTGCTCCCCGCTCTGTCTCTGGTGAATTCTCTCACCCTCCGCATCTCTGGCCTGTACCCCAGTTCTGTACAAATAAATAATAAATAAATCTTTAAAAAAAAAAAAACATTATGGCCCATACAGAAGAATTTCAAATTTATTAACCATAAAATGCAACTGTGAACAGGTTGCAGACAATTTTATGAAAAAAATAAAAACAGTAAGACTGTATTGACATAAATGTGGGGTATCAAGGGAAGGAATGTAGAACGTTCAGCCTGAAGAAACTATAAGCTGGAAACTCCTAGCCTCTAAAAACTACCATTCAGAGATTCTGAGTGTCTGAAAAGAGCTGTCTAAAAGGTAAGTATTCTTACCAAGTCAGACTCCCAAATATTTGTCTACAGGGTACAGAGAAGAGAAGTGGTTAGGCTTTTTCTCTCTCTAAATTTTGGGTTGACAGAAGAAAAAGTTTTGTAAACTAGTTCACTGTCATTGTGACTTTTAAATTTCTAGACTTTGAAGGATTTTATCCTTTAATATTTGCTTCTCACCCCAAGAAGGCATTTGATTCCTACCCTTCTTATTCATCTCTTAAGACTATTTTCAAACAATTATAGGACAAGATGAGAGGGAAATGGGATGAGCTGGTTTGTACTAAAGAATACAGGACAGGGCCCTCCCAGGTGGCGCAGCGGGTTAAAGCACAGCACTAAGAAGCTTAAACCACTTCCACATGAGTTCGATTCCCGCCTGCCCCGGAGGTGACCACATGGTGTGGCAGACCTCTCCTGACTCTCCCGGGCCCATTGCTCCCCTCAGTAGTGTACTTCATCGATCTGCCTTTTCTGCTCCCCACTCTGTCTCTGGTGAAGTCTTTCGCCACCCCTGAGTCTCTGGCCTGTACCCCAGTTCTATATGCACAAATAAATAAATCTTAAAAAAAAAAAAAGAATACAGGGCAAAACAAGGGACTATGGTGATGGTGCACAGGTGACAGGTGAATTGATGGGGGAATTATACGGGTCTACACCTGAGGAAGCAAACATTGTACAAAAAGGAAGAAGAACGTTATACATACACACACACACACACACACACACATATGTATATGATAAAAAGAATACAGGGCAAAACTCAAAAGCAGATATGCTGAGAGAAACACATAAAAAAGTATTTAAGTATATTTATATATGGAGTGAAGAAAGGAAGAAGTAAGAGAGATGAGAAATGGCTAGCTCATGGCCAGAGGCCATCTGCCCTACTTTTAGATAACGTCAGATGAGCAGAGACCAGGGTGCAACTAGAAAGCAGCCAGAACAAAAAGAGTGGCTCTGACCATTTGCCCTTCATCTTTATAATGTCCACATGGCACCTCTGCTCTGCCCCTAGTTTCCAGCAGCCTCTGGAAGTCAAGGGTTGGGATCCGGAAAGTTTGATCTTTTACCATGGAGTTAACTATGAGTGCCGCCCACTGGCTCGTGATTTTTTCCTCACTGTTCCTCTTACTCCCCTCTTTAAAACTCCTGCCAGTGTTACTTCTAATAATTTTTAATTTGGAAAGATTTACTGAGAATTTTATTTGAAAATTATAAAATGACAATTTGAAATAGCATAATCCACAATAACTTTATCCTGGTTCCTCCTAAACGATTTAGGGTTCAATAAGCCACCTCTTACAGGTATACATTCCTCCAGGAGCTAGAGCATGATAAAATCAAAATGATTTTAGTCATATTATTGGGTCTAAAGATGAACAGTGTTACCACACAAAAATTATGTCTCTTTGGCATAAAAATTATTTGGGATTGGTTATTTTTAAGAAATAGCAAAGGAAAAGAAACTGAAAGTTGTCTCATTTACTGTACCGGGAAGAGGGGAATGACCAAATCTCTCTCTTACTCAGAAGGCAGCAACATTTCTGGCTCTCTGCATGTCCCTGGCATGTTTTGTCTTTAGCTTATGATGTTAAATAAGTGGTAGCCTCATGTACACAGGGCATACATGTTATTAAAATTGTACTATTTTTAGTCTGTTAGTCTGCCATTTCTTATGGAGGGTATTCATATAAATGACATTATAACATTGTCTACATGTAAGGTACAGGTGCTTAGATTTGATACATTTATGTTTCAAAATGATACCTGCCCCTAGTATTCTTAGAGTTTTAAGTATCTTTTAAGCAAAAGTGATACAGTATTGACCTAACTTCATATTTTTTGGAAGAATGATTAGGGTGTGACATTAGTGAAATCATAAGTATGAAAGTGCTTTGGAAACAGTAATCAACCACTCACATATAAAATTATATTATTGTTACTGTTATTATTTTAAACACTATCAGAAAAAGAGAATCTAAAGAATATTTAATGACAAATTTTGATCACAATATCACCTAAGAGGAGTTAGCACTTGGAGAATGGAGAATCTTCCCAGAGCCTCCCTAGTATACGTAATTGCTTCACACACTGATTATCAAAATTTAATGTTCATAATAATCTCCTGGGGCCCTTGTTAACATGGTTCAGCAGGTCTGTAATTATAAAATTACAGGGCAGTGCCTGAGAATCTGCATTTCCAACAAGCTACAAGGTCATGTTTATACTTCTGGTCTGTGGATGGCACTAAGTGGGAAGAAATAATTTTGGATCTGGTATTTAAGCTCAGTTGCCAATACTATATTACAAGAAGATAATGTGTGGTAACAAGAAAATATAGTCAATAGGCGAAGACATTATCCCTTTTCCACAAATACAAAGCTGGCACTGAAGCTCTCTTTTGGAAGATAGGCTTGGAAATTATTCAAGTGGGCTCATATAAATAATTCCAAGCCAAGAAATTTCTATCCCTATATTTTTTTTCATTGTCTGGACAGGTAAGAACTTCAGATCTTTTAAATAAATTAAGCTCAATGTATCAATATTTCTTCTGTTAGCAGCAAGAAAATTTATTTTTCTCATCAAAAGTTTTTTTCTGTTACAATTTAAATATTTTGCTAGGGGACCTACCTGGTTGTGCAACCAGCACTACAAGCTAGCTGCAGCCACTTCAGCATGAGTTCGATCCCCCACCAGGGAGGTGACCCACATGGCACAGCAGACCTCTCCTGTTTTCCGCACTGTTCCACTCAGCAGTGTATTTCAGTAGATCTGCCTGCTCTGCTCCCCACTCTGTCTCTGGTAAATCCTTTCACTCCCTGCACCTCTGGCCTACACCCCAGTTCTTGTATGCATAAATAAAATAAAAAGAAACTTCCAGCCAATATCCCTGATAAACATAAAGGCGATAACCCTCAACAAAATATTAGTAAAACAAATTCAACAATACATTAGTAGTTTCATACACCATTATCAATAATTTATTCCCTTGGTGGCACAACAGGTTAAAGCACAACACTAGGAAGCCAGCTACTGCTGTTTCAACATGAGTTCCATCCTCAGCCAGGGAAGTGACCCACATGGCGCAGCAGACCTCTCCTGTCTTACCCACTGCTCCTCTCAGCTGTGTGCTTCATCAATGTGCCTGTTCTGCTCCCCACTCTGTCTCTGGTGAATCCTCCTGCCACCCCTGCACCTCTGGCCTATACCCCAGTTCTGCATGCATAAATAAATCTTTGAAAAAGAAAATAAGGATTTTGTTATTTCAAATTAGTAGATAGAGAAATAAACTACAGGGGCCTCCGTGGTGGCCTAGGTGTTAAGTCTCAGTGCTACCACCACAATGGCTTTCAGAGGCAGCCTGAGTTGAATCCCCAGCCAGGGAGCTGACCCACATGGCACAGCAGACCTCTCCTGCTTCCCTGACTGCTCCCCTCAGCAGTATATTTCAGTACATCTGCATGTTCTGCTCCCCACTCTGTCTCTGGTGCATTCTTTCTCTCCCCGCACCTCTGGCCTACACCACAACTCTACACAAAAATAAATAAAATCTAAAAACAGGAGAAATTAAGTACATATTTATTCCCAACTTATCATTTTTAAAATTAAAATCCCAGTAGGACAGGGCAAGATGGGGGCAGAGTGAAGGTTCCAGGCATGCCTCCTCTACATACTCACAGATTGCAGCAGAAGAAAGGGAATAACCCTTTAAGGAAAAACACAATTAGAGCACAAACTATGAGTAATGTGTGGAGGAAGGGACTCCAGGGAACAATGGAATGGGCCAAGCAGGTAAACCACCTGGGTGGGCAAGGTGAGACGCTGTGGCCCTGTGAGCCCCTGTGGCCTGGTAGGCCATATAACCAGCAGAGTGGAAGTGGAAAGGACCTTACACTGTAACCCTCAGCAGACTTCAGCCAGCACCAGGACAGGACCCAGAAGCAAACATGCTACAGAAGATCCACAAAGACATGAGCAAACCTCTCAGTGAGCTCCAGGACAAGTCTTGGAGGCAGCCCCACCTGCAGAGCCCTAGCAGAGCTCAGCAAGCCCCAGGGTGGGACCTAGAAGCCGACCTACCAAGGTAGCCCACCCTGAAGAGCTTAATGAGCTCTGGGGAAAGCCCTGGAAGCAGAGTTTCACATGTAACTATGGTAAAACTGAAATTCAAAATGTCTAGATTGTTTAAGTCCCAAGAAAAGGTTTGTATGAAATTGTGACAAAATATTATATACAGGGTCAAGTTTATTGAAGTGAGGTCAGAAAACTCATTTTTCACTATAGCTTCCACGTGGTTTGAGAAGGAATCAGAACGTGAAACATTCTGTGCTTCAAAGTTCCAGTATTATTGTTATGGAGCTGTAAACTTTCTTAATTAGGTAACTGAGTAAAGGAGTATCCGTCAATTTTCACTATTCAGCACCCTGCCATATTGAGCTCCTTCAATGAATATAGTCCATAGAAAGTCATATTATTGAGTTCTGGATGGGGTTTCTAGAAAGGAAGAGAGGTTGTACTTACCTCAAGGGTGAAAATGCAAAATCTGGAAGGGTTTTAAAACTGTTGTGTCTCAAATCTATGGCTGTCAAGTCCCGGAGGGAACTACAGGGCCTCTTGCTGACTAAGGAAAGTTGGCATTATTTAGATTCAGCCTTAAGAGGCTGGGCACAGTATTAAACTTACTGTCACTGAGGTAAACCAGACCATTCTTTTGACTCAAGTCAGGTACTGTTGTCAAGCTCATTGAGGCCCTCTACACCAGTGGCAGTTTTCTGAAAAAGTAAACCCTCTGATGTGGATAAATTTCTGAGGAAGTGATATGCTCGAGTTAAAGTGAGCATCTCTAAACTCCTGATGGCGCTGGTCCATTTCCCTGAGATTATGCAGGACTTTGGCTGGAAGCATTTGCAGTTTCACCAGCGTTCCACTTTAGATTTAGGCTTCTCAGCTAAGCCAGATTTTCCAGATCTACATTTTGTATGACTTGATGGTTATTTTGAGAGATACCTAGAGTGGTCAAATTAGGTAGTGACAAAGCCAAGAAATTTAATTTAATTAGCTTGTTCCCATGCCAGCTCAGACTCTGCTTCAAGGAGATAACATTGCTGTAGATAAAAGTATTTCAGGTGTGGAAGTAGTTTGACCAACTAAAGAATCTTGGGGAAATTGGTAATAAATTTCAAGATAAGCTTAAATGTTTCAATTTGACAAGAGGGAAGGGGTTCTCTAAACCATTAATGTCAGCCCTAACCTCAGTCACTATAAAGAAAAACTCCCTTCATACATGTGATGCTCATTGTTGAAACATGCTCCTTGCATTTTGAATTGCTATAAAGAAAAAGAGTAACTTAGTATAAATTTCTCTCTCTCTTTTTAAAAAGATTATTTATGCATACAGGAACTGGAGTATAGGCCAGAGGTGGGGCGATGAGAGGACTCATCACAGACAGAGTGGGGAGCAGAACAGGCAGACTGACTACAATACACTGTTGAAAGGAGCAGCAGGTGAGACAGGAGAGGTCTGCTGCACCATGTAGGTCAGCTCCCTGGCCGGATCGAACTCATGCAGAAGTGGCTTTAGCTTCTTAGTGCTGTGCATTAATCTGCTGTGCCACCAGGGAGGGCCCTGAATAGCTTTTATAGTGAAGTAAGCCACTTACTGATATCTTTAATGTTAAGACTTTTAATATATACAAGAAAGCCCACCTTTTAATATCAGTAACACTTGATATAATACACTTATGTAATGTTTGTAATTCCAGGGGCATTAAAGTGATATCTTATGGTCTTTTATTGAAATATTTCAGAACATTATGAATATTTGCAATTATACTTTATATTCGAGTCCATGTCAGATGAAATGAAAAGGCAATGCTTTAACTGCAGTCTCTATACCAGTGAGAAGGCAGTCTACTAGATGGCTAGATTGACTGTACTAGAAGGCTTTAAGATATTTTGCCTTTGTTGGTCAACAAGAAGGAATGGATAAAAGGATAACAGATTTATTTGTAAAAGTAAACAGAAGAAGAAGGAATGAGGAAAGAGAATTAGGAGCAAAGAGAAAGAAGAACTATTAGTGTAAATAAATATGTTTTCCATAAGTGTGGGAACTGAATGCAACAAGACAGCACTTCCAGATTAATGTGTTCTCTACTCTCATAGGTGACAAGGGATACCAACAGGATACTTAAAATCTGTCCTTAGTTTTACAGGAGATCTTAACTGAAGGAAAGGTATAAACATCCAAACACATCCAAATGTCCCGCCTGGACAAGGGACAGAAAGGGGCAAGCTTTATTGGTCAAGAGTCCATGGCGGCAGGACTAGTGAAGGTTTCTATTATCTGAAGCTACTGGTGTTACTGCAGCTAAAGGAGCATTCAGTGAAATAAGCCAGAAGGGAAAAAGAAAAAATCAAATGGTTTCACTTTAAGGCGGAATATAGGGGACCAGGGAAAATATAATAATAATGAATATATAATAAACAAAATTAACAGGCTACTATAAACCAATCTGCAGAGGAGGGGGAGGGAGAGGGATCAAAACAGGGGAGGGAAGAGCACAAGGGACTGTAGTTATGGCTCACGGGTCAATTGGCGGTGGGAATTTATGGGGAATATACAATGATGTAAAAGATATAAATTAAAATATATATCTATTATATAAAAAAAAAGTCAATGCCAGAACAGGTAGCTGAGATCTGAAAGCCAGAGAAGAGATGCTCTTAAAGGATGTTCTTAAAGAGATGCTAAAACGAAGGACTTCTGGAGCAGATGTGGGATTAGATTTAGCATGCCAGGGAGATCAGAGCAGAGGGTGGAACCAGAGAACCAACGTCTTCAGGTTATGACATTCAAAATCAGGCAAAGATTGTAAAGAAGTGAGAACTTTCTATTGCCAACTAGCAGACTATATCCCATTTAATACAATTTAATGATATTGCTTTTGTGCTGCTCTACTTAAATTAATTTATATAGGTTTTTAGAAAAATTTTTATCTACAGTGACCATATTTTATGAACCAGAAATCAAGACATGACAGTAGACATTTATTTATCTTACATAGGATTAGATAATGTTCTTTGAAACTAGCTTTAAAATTTCAGAATGTATTTTTTTAATAACATAATAGTTCATTTTCACACCATTTTGTGTCTTTTTCCATCTCAGTTGTAATCCCTGTGGGCTTCCAAACACCAAATCACCCATGTGCCATCACCATAGTCCAGTGCACTCCCCCTCCCCAGTACACTTCCTGCATCCCCATAAAATGTCTCTGGTATATTGTTGTTCATTATCCCCCACCCCCACCCCAATGCTTTATTCTGCTGCTATGAGTGAAACCATCCAGTATTTTTCTTTTTTCTTTCTGGCTTATCTCACTAAGCATGATCCCTTCCAGCTCCATCCTTGTTGCTGCAAAAGACATGAATTTATTTTTGATTGCTGAGTAATGTTCCATTGTGTATATATACCACATCAGAATGTATTTTTTTAATTATTACAAAAGTTTATTTTTACATCATTTTGCACATTTTTTTTTCCATCTCGATTGTAATCCCCGCGGGTTTCCCCAGAATGTATTTTTTAAAGATTTATTTATTTATGCATACAGAACTGGGGTACAGGCCAGAGGTATGCGGGTGGAGGTGAGAGGCTTCACCAGAGACAGAGTGGGGAGCAGAGCAGGCAGGTCGAAGAAGTACACTGCTGAGGGGAGCAGTGGGCGGGTCTGGAGATGTCTGCCATTCCATGTGGGTCACCTTTCTGGCTACGGATAAAATTCATGCTGCAGTGGCTGCCATAGCTTCATAGTGCTGTGTTTTTAACCCATTGCAGCACAAGGGAAGGCCCTCAGAATGTATTTTTACCATGATTATAAAGTTAAATCTATAAGGACCTCCCTGGTGGCATAGGGGTTAAGTTTCAGTGCTATAAAGGTTAAGTCTCAGCACTATCACAGGACTGAGCTGGATTACACCAGGTAGGTGGCCCACATGTGCAGCAGACCTCTCCTGTCTGGCCTGCTGCTCCCCTCAGCAGTGTATTTCAATCTGCCTGTTCTGCTCCCCACTCTGTCTCTGGTGAAGCCTCTCACCCCCCACATCTCTGGCCTGTACTCCAGTTCTTGTATGCATAAATTTAGTATAACTTTTAGAAAATAAAGTTTAGTCTATAAACAAGCATTTAACATTTTATTAAATATGGTATTTGTGGTCATTTTAAAACAGAAAATATTGGCATCAAGCTTTCTAATGTAACTCCCTCTTACCTATAAGAAAATAGGTTTGTTTTATATCACTTCAACCGTATATAGTGACATGGACTGGCTGGATAGAAAATTCTTTACTTAAAAAAAAAAAAGAGGCCCTCCCTGGTGGCGCAGCGGGTTGAAGCACAGCACTGAGAATCTGAAGCCACTTCCTCATGAGTTCGATTCCCGCCTGCCCCGGAGGTGACCACATGGTGTGGCAGACCTCTCCTGACCCGCCCGCTGCTCCCCTCAGCAGTGTACTTCATCGCTCTGCCTGTTCTGCTCCCCACTCTGTCTCTGGTGAAGCCTCTCACCGCCCCTGAGCCTCTGGCCTGTACCCCAGTTCTGTATGCACAAATAAATAAATCTTAAAAAAAAAAAAAGATTTAAAAGGTTAATTTTCCACTTAATTAGCACATGTAGATATATGTAAATTCAAACAACACAGAATAATACACAGTGAAAATGTGAAGTCTCCTTCTCCAATCCCCAGTTCTCCTACTCAGAGGAGGTGAGATTATTATCAGTCTCTCCAGTATGCTTCCTTACAGAAATTCTCTCAAAAATCCAAAAGGTGAGGGCATGAAGATACAGGGCTAAAGGGAATGGGACCATCACTAAGGGCCAAATGGAGGAGTCAGAAGTGACAACTGACTAGTTTATAACTTAGTCATTAGTTCATCCTTGTCGGGAGAGCTCCAACAACAAGTTTTTTATTTTGTTGTAGAAAAGCTTGCTATACCAAAGGCTCCCAAAAGCTAAGCATCTGATTCCTTGTTAGGTTCCTTAATGTTATTTTTCTCCCTCGACAATGAAAAAAAAATAGCATTAAAAAATAAAATGTGTGGATTCAAATGAACAGCCATATACCAGAGACAGTTTGTGCGGGTGGAGTGGGGAATGGGTCAAAAATGGGGGGGGGGGAGGGGAGATGAAAAAAAATGTACAAAATGCTGTAAAAATAAACTATTATATTATAAAATAAAATAAATGAAATGTGTGGATTCAATCTAGTACAAAGAACAAAATAGATGAGAAGAAAAAGGGGGAATGTATTAACAAATATAGCGCATGTAAACCATTCATAGGGAAAAACAGAAAGTTGGGTGTTTTCTCCCTCTTAGCTACTGAATTTCATTTCTCATCCTCTTCTGTCCACTACACACTCCTAAGTACATATTTTATCTGTGTCCTTTGAGATGCAGCGGCCCCTTGACTGTCAGTCCCACCCTAGCTTCCTTCCCATAGGGATGCCACATCTGTTTGTAACAAGCCTCTGCCAAACTAACCTATCAAACTAGCCACTGGAGCCAAGTCACGATTAGTAATTTTCCCATGATAAGCCCATTGGAGAAAACTGCCAGGATCAAGGGAGTTGTCTTGAAAGCTGTTCCACAAAGGCTTTTCAAGGCAGCTGCTACTTGAGGGCACAGGCAAAACTGTAGCTGAGCACCCACAAGACTTTTGTTTCAGGTTTCAGATATTTATTAATCAGTGTAAATCAAGATGCAATACACCCACATGATTTTGTGCATTTAGAGGGGAAATACTTCCTGGCTAAGTGGAAAATTGTGAGGATAGCTTCTAGAGGACCTTCACTTCAACCACCTTTATTTTTTTTTTTT
>NW_004567120.1:3045939-3054812 GCF_000260355.1 Condylura cristata | reverse complement strand
GTATACTAGACAGTTCAAGATGGCTCCTAAGCAAAGAAGAGTCTTAAACTTTGCAAACTTTCTCTTATGCCTCAACACTTCCCTTCAAGTTTGGATTTTTTAACTGAAAAAAAAAAAAAAAGGAAAATCTACTTTACTTTGGTTTAAAATTAAACTTTTTATTTTGAGAAATTGCTATTCATATGCTATTGTAAGAAATGCTCCAGAGATGCCCTGTGCACTTGGCCCCATTTCCTTCACCAATAACATCTTGGAAAACCACAGTACACCATCACAACTAAGATACTGATTTGATACAATCCACCAATCATGTTCAGAATTCCCCAGCTCTCCTTATACTTGTGTGTGTATACTAAGCTCCATAAAATTTTATCAATTTTTTTGGTATATCCACTTCCAAAGTCAAGATACAGAACAATTACATCATCACAAATAACCACTAATCTGTCCTCCATTTCTGCAAGTTTGTCATTTCAATTGGCAAACTTGTAATTGGAACCATACTGTGTAATCTTTTGAGATATTTTTCTCACTCAAAAAATTTTTCTAAGGATTTGTTCAGGTTGTTGCATGTACTAATATTTTGTTCATTTTTTTAAAAGATTTATTTATTCATACAGAACTGGGGTACAGGCCAGAGGCTCAGGGGCGGTGAGAGGCTTCACCAGAGACAGAGTGGGGAGCAGAACAGGCAGATCGACGAAGTACACTGCTGAGGGGAGCAGTGGGCGGGCCAGGAGAGGTCTGGCTCGCCATGTGGTCTCCTCCGGGGCAGGCAGCAGGCGGGATCGAACTCATGCGGAAGTGGCTTCAGATTCTCAGTGCTGCGCTTTAACCCGCTGTGCCACCAGGGAGGGCCATTTTGTTCATTTTTATTTCTAAATAGTATTAACAAACACAAGTGACATGAAAGTATTTCACACATACCGATTCACCTGTCAAGCAATTTGTGTCCATCTCTAGTCTATCTCTATCACAAGTCCCAAAAAAGCTTAAGAATGTGTTTAGAGAGATAAAGTGATTTCTTAAAAGAAAAGTCATGGTATTTTGTGGGGGTGGAGTGGGGAATGGGATCAAAAACGGGGTGGGGGGATGGAAATGCACGGGATTATGGTCATGGCACACGGGTGACTTGGTGATGGGAAACCCGCGGGGATTACAGTTGAGATGGGAAAAAAAATGTACAAAATGATGTAAAAATAAACTTTTGTAATAAAAAAAATCTGAAAAAAAAAAGAAAAGTCATGGTAAGAATCCAAGTTTCCTTAGTTTAAGCTACTTTCACCTTTAACAAGGTTGTCCAAGCAAATGCTAACTCCACATCTGAGGAACGGAAGGACAATGAAAACCCCACTGGAAATAATGTTGTTTTGCTAGATGAATGGTTATTTTTCAAACAGGTCTTGATACACAATTTCTCTACAGTAAGAACAGTAAAAGGAAACAAAGGGATAATGCTCTTTTTTTCTTATTTGTTTATTTTAACTGTATCATTTCTTTTTTTTTGCATTTTTTTATTACAAAAGTTTATTTTTACATCATTTTGTACATTTTTTTTCCATCTCAATTGTAATCCCCGCGGGTTTCCCATCACCAAGTCACCCGTGTGCCATCACCATAATCCCGTGCATTCCCCACCCCCCGTTTTTGATCCCATTCCCCACTCCACCCCCACAAAATGTCTCTGGTATATGGTTGTTCATTATTTTTGTTATTTTCTCGCCTGGTCCATTATACTCCTGCTATGAGTGAAACCATCCGGTATTTAACTGTATCATTTCTTAATTATTTAATTTATCTTGTGGAAGGTGAGTGGATCATGTGCATCCAGGGAAGAGCAAAATTATAGCCTCAAAATTACATTTTAAAAATGTTTCATTTATCATTTTGTTACACTGGTTCACAGCACTGTATATGATTTAGAATAGGTTCACATCATTTTAGATGTATGATACCACACCACACACACCACCTAGGCACCCATCTTGCACTAGTATAGTCCACAGGGTCTATGCCCCCTATTTTTCCTCACCCTCCCCTCTCCTCTTCTAGTTGCCTCAATTCTGGACTCAGATTCCAAGCGTTTGTTTCCACTTACGTTTAAATCTGTTACTTTGTTTCTTTTATAATCTACATATCAGTGGAATAATCTGGTATTTGTCCTTTACTTCTCATTTATTTCATTTAGAATAATCCCCTCCAATTTCCTCAGTGTTGTTGCTACTGGCAAGATTTTTTTCTTTTTATGGCTGAGTAGTATTACATATATAAACCGCATCTTTTACATCCACTCATCTATCATTGCTACACTACTTCATAAATGTTTTATTAAATTTGTCAGTTGTTTATATGTCTATATAACTTGAGGTTACAATTTTACTGTTCCATATATTCAACCTGTTTCACTCACCCTCCATCAACTTCCAGTGGCTACAGGAACGGTCAACACCATTTCCACTTCTGCCCTCACCCTGCACTCAAGAATCGAGACTGTAGGCACTGTGCCCCTGTTCTATCCAAGGGTAGAGCAAGATCTCTTACACCTGTTCTCACTGCTATTTGGCTCATGACTGTATAGCTCTGCCTGAGGTTCAGTTTACTATAACCAGAGGGAGGGGGTGAAATGGGAGCTTTCCTCACTCATCCTGGTCTTGGAAATCCCAGTGCTCTAAGCCATACTTGTGCTACTGCATTACTGCAGTGCCCTTTTGAAAAATCCCTCCAGGGTAATTCACCACACCCTGAAGTGCCATGGCCAAACTCTAGCCTCTGCCACATGCCAGGGAATTTCTATTCCTGGCCGTGCTCCCCTTTGCCACCTTCATCTGTCTTGGAGAAAATGTTGCACATCATAAATCTGACAAAGGTCTGATATTCAATATCTACACCTATGTTACACACTCAGCAAAAAGAAAACAAATAACCCAATCAACAAAAATGAGTGGATGTGCTACATAACCACCTTTCCAAAGAAGATATATAGATGCCCAATAGGCACAGAGAAAATTTTTATCATAACTTATGTCAGGGAAATGTAAATCAAAACCACAATGAGAAATTACCTAACACCTGTGAGGATGCCTTATATCAAACTGACAGGAAACAAGCACTGATGAGGATGTGGGAAAACACGAATCTTTATACACTATGATGGGAATGTAGACTGATCCTGACCCTGTGGATCTGTGCACGCTGAGCCCAGGTCACTCCCCATGAATACAATCAGAGGAAAGAGTCAGAGAGATGAGGGTGTATACTAGACAGTTCAAGATGGCTCCTAAGCAAGGGTGGGAGGTCTTTGTCCCTGGGACAGATCAATGGAAGTTAATCAAAGCCCTCCACGGACCTACTCACGATAGGAGGAATACCTCATAGAAAATGACTTAGAAAATGTTCTTTGTGGAAGGAGTCAGAAAAGCCATAAAGCAGGCACCAGTGGTCTGTGAACCGTGCTCCTGAAATAACACTCAGACCTATCATGGTCATCTGCTATTGACAAAACCTGTCCAAAGCAGGCCTTTCCTTGACAAGGGTTGGCAGGGGGCTTCAACCAAATGCCCCCACCCCACCATTAGGTTACAAGTACCTTTTTTCAAGGAGGTTTTTCCCATCATTGGGAAAAGCAATAGAAGTTTGCAAATGCTTCCTGAAGGAAGTGATCCCAAGGTTTAGGCTACCTGGGTTCATACAAAATGACAATGGGACTTGTTTTGTGGCTAAAGTAACCCAGACCCTCTTGATTAGCTTAGGCATTACTTACCAACTGCATACTTGTTGGCTTCTGCAATCCCTGGTAATGGAAGAGAGATGAACCAAACTCTTAAGAGATCTCTGGACAAAGTTACTACTGAAAATGTTCTTAAGGGTCTGGGTTGCACAAGAGTGACCTAAAGCTCAGCCCCTTTGAGATGGTACAGGGGAAGCCCTGCCTCAATACTGACTTCTTGTTAGATGAGGAAGTTAAACACACTTGGAGATTGTAACCAATTTGACGCCAAGTTCATAAAGCAATATATGATAGAGAAATAAAATGTTTTCAAAACCTACTAAAAGTGAAAACAGGTCTACCCAATTCAGTCCAGGAGACCAGGTCTTACTGAAGACATGGATGCAGGGATCACTTGAATATCACCTCCTGGCAAGATGGAAGAGACCACAGGATGCGATAATATCACTCCTACTGGGGTAAAATTCAAAGAAATCTCCTGTTGGATGCACATCTCTAAATGCAAACTTCCCTCTTCTGAAGATCAGGAACCTATAAGGATGCATCCTATTCCTGTAGAATGGGAGGACCTCAAACCTCTGTTCGAAAGGACCAATCAGATAAAAGTAATGTGATGGTTGTAGCTGATATTTGCCCCACCAATAATAGTCATTCTAAAAATCTTCCACCAATTGTTGACACCTTTCCCTCAGGAAACAGCTCTGTTGCCCCTGAGAGGTATGAGAGCCCTTAACATGAGTCTCTGGCAATCTCTTTTAATAGTATTTCTGTGGACTCTGAGCAACTTTGTGTTTCAGCAGAATGAAACCAAAATTGCTGGGTGTGCCATCAGAACCCCTATATCAATCCCACCTCCCTACTGCATACTCTCTCCCCAAATTTTCTGTGACCCTTATCAGCCAAAAGGGAATGTTCCAACCAATACCAATGAAAGTCTCAATTTCCCAACCCAGAACATTTCATTTTTTTCTTTTTTTTTTCAAATCTCCAAAATACATCTTTATTTTTGTTTTCATGGAATACATAACCAATGTTTTAGATCACAAGAACATTTCATTTTTTTTATTATAACAGCTTATTTTTACATCATTTTGTACATTTTTTTCCATCTCAATTGTAATCCCCGTGGGTTTCCCATCACCAAGTCACACATGTGCCATCACAATAATCCCATGCACTTCCCTCCCCACCCCACCCCCATTTTTGATACCATTGCCCAGTTCACCCCCACAAAATGTCTCTGGTATATGGCTGTTCATTATTCTTGTTATTTTCTCTCCTGGTCCATTATACTCCTGCTATGAGTGAAACCATCCGGTATTTTTCTTTCTCTTTCTGGCTTATCTCACTAAGCATGATCTTTTCCAGCTCCATCCAAGTTGCTGCAAAAGACATGTGTTTCTCTTTTTTGGTTGCTGAGTAATATTCCATTGTATATATGTACCACACTTTCTAATCCAGTCATCTACTTTTGGGCATTTGGGCTGCTTCCATGTTTTTCCAATTGTAAATAAAGCAGCAATAAACATGGGGGTGCAGGTATCTTTTTCAATCAGTGTTTTTGTGTCTTTTGGGTAGATACCTAGGAATGGGATTGCTGGGTCATAGGAAAGCTCCATGTCCAGCAGTTTGAGGAACCTCCAAACAGTTTTCCATAGTGGTTGTACTAGTTTGCATTCCCACCAGCAGTGCAGGAGAGTTCCTTTTTCTCCACATCCTCACCAACATTTGTTGTTGCTAGTTGTTTGAAGATGTGCCATTCTTACTGGGATGAGGTGATATCTCACTGTGGTTTTAATTTGCATCTCCCTTATTACGAGTGATGTTGAACATTTTTTCATATGCTTGTTGGCCATCTGCATTTCCTCTTTGGAGAAGTGTCTTTTTAGCTCTTCTGCCCATTTTTTGATGGGGTTGTTTATTTTTGTTGAGTTTCATCAGTTCTCCGTATATTTTTGTGATCAGTCCTTTATCACTACTTTTGTGTGAGAAAATGTTTTCCCAATTAGTGGACTGTCTGTTTTCTGTAATGTCTCTTTTTGTTGTACAGAAGCTCTTTAACTTGATGTAGTCCCATCTATTTATCCTTGCCTTCACTATTGTGACGTTGGGTGCCAAGAACATTTCATTTTTAATGAGTAATGTAACCAAGCAATGTCCATGGCTGTTGAGGTGTTCAGCTGCTCAGCTCTCTTAAACCCTGACCCTCTTGCCCCAACACCCCTCCAAGATTGAAGTGTACTCTATTTGCCCAAGTCTCAAATTTAATAAAGCACCCTTTGTCAGACTAACTTCACTCACCAGGACTATCTCCCTCGCCAAGAATACAACAATCAGGGAGGCTTCTCTATGGGCCCAGTAAGTGTTCTCACCCCAGGGTCTCCGATTCTTCCTCCAGCTCAGGTACCACGATGGGAATCTGACAGACTTGATGGCAAAATAAGCACATTGGTAGCCAGTATGAAAGTTCTTCAGAGAAATTAGGAAACAGTTTTAGAAGAATCAATTGTTCTCCCCACCATATTCACCAGTCACCCCCTCCTTAATCCCAGGGCTAGAATAGAAAAATCCAGAATTCCTTCACACAGATGTGTATGCACCTGAAGGCTATATCTTCACCTGTGAAGTCTGAGCTCTTACCCTGCCCTCCTCCTGACAACCAGCCACTCTGCTCTAACACCTGCTGCCACGTCCCATCCCGCGGCGCCTAACTGAGAAATCCTTAGAGCTTGGCACGGTCAAGGTACCCGGCACACGGGAGGAATACGTGGCCCTCCAGTAATAAAAGAATGGCTGATTTTCGAATGGTCACTGTAACTTTTGATTTGTTTCCTGATTCTGCTGACACACAATGTACTCAACCAAAGAAATGTTATGAACACTGTGCTTCGTTCTAATGATACTCTTGAAAGGAATGTAGCTTCCTCTGTTCTCGATACTGATTTAATTCTGAGAAACTCTGCTACAATCTTTAATTCTATTAACTCCTGTATACCAGGTGGCTTGTAAAAGAATGGAGAGTGCAATTAAAAGGATTAGCAAGGCAAAAGTGATAGGGCATTGGTTTAGCACCACTGAACCTTGAATACACAATGGTTTCTCAGGGCCCCAGGTTGGTTTCGGGCCCCTGACGACATCTCAGAAACAATAAAAAAATGTATTATCTGTCACACTTCTATTTGAAAGAATCATTGTACCCCTATATTTGCTTGCCAAGAAAAATTGTATAAATGCTCTGCACTCTTAAAAATAAATGACATTCAGATATGCACTCCTAGAAGTCGTGTCTGTCTGTCACTCAGCCTCATCCTTGTCCACCCTGCGCCAGAATTGCCATCCCTGAAACTTGTCTCCTGCTCCTGCTGCACTGGTCCGTGGCAACCTGCTGCTTGTTAACCCCTACCAATGCATAGATAATGTTCACTTTGTGAGAGAATGCTGTATTGCTATTCTGGGGGTGAAAGGACTAGGGAGAAGTGTGCTGTAATCCAGCATTATAGGGGCAGGAGTAGAGCCGGCTGTCAGACTCGCTGCCCCATGGATAGGTTTCATTTTCATGAAGTCACTTTAAGGAATTTCTCCCAACAAATAATCTTACTGAGCAAGCTAGACAGGCACTAGCACGTTTACATGAATTACTCAACTCCCTTGCTAACATGCCCTCAACTATAGACATGTCCTGGAATGTCTTCTGGCAGGACAAGGGAAAGTACGTGCAGTTACTAACTCTTATTGCCATAGCTGGATAAATAGCACAGGGAAAGTGGAAGTTAATATCAAGGCCATGTATAAACTGGTCAAATGGCTTCACGCTGTCAGGAAGTCAAGCCCCTATACCACTTCCCTCTGGAATATTACTACATTAGCCATTCCTTCCATTGGTTTGTACCTGAGAGGGTGTTTTGCTCTTCTGTGTCCACTGATGGCAATCCTGTTGTTACTGATCTTTGGGTCATAACTCCCCAGCCTCTTGGTAATGCTCGTCTTTTCCAGATTGCAGCAGTTCTACGCCAACATGATGGTTATGCAAGTCTTCCAATCTACCCCTACTCAGGATAGCAGCCAATTCCACCACTCACTAGAACAGTCAGCAAGAGATTTTCCCTCCTCCACAATTTAGGGGCAACCCTCACTGGCAAGTAGCTACAGAAGAGCCCTTAGGTCCTCTCAGGGAGGAATGAGATAGTGTAAGTGAATTAAACTGTGAGTGATAGGAAGGAATTATCCAATACCTTATTTAAACAGGTGTACTAAATCATGAGCTGACAGATTGCTGAACATCTGGTTTAAACCTCCTATCCCAGTAGACTGGCTAAAGATGCCACAGTAAGGCAAAAGGTGCTAGCCTCAAAGATGACTTGTTTCAACATTTCCTGGAAGGGGTGGGTTGTGGCCAAGGGCCATTTCATGTCTCACTGCCTGTGTGTTCCCCATCAGTATGGATTAATGTCCAATCACACTCTTACCACCTGTTTCAAAGCTTAAACCTCCAATGAAGAGTTTTCACAGCTGTTCCAGCTCGTTGGGAGAGATGGCTGTGCATGGGGAGACTTTTATGCTGCTTACTCAGCAGCGTCTACAGGCAGAAAGGAGTAATCTAACCAAGGGATCTGCCAACCCTTGAGTAGTTTATTTTGAACGGAGGCAGCTAGTTCATGCGACTATTTGAAACAAGAACTTTACCTAACAGTTAATGTCCTAAATTAAGGACTCACTCAGCTATGCCTCAATGTGAGAGCACCATTTTAGTTGAAGTGGCACAAACATGGAGTAACAATTATGAAGGAGAATAGAAAACTAATATTGCTAAATTTAAGGACTCAAAGAAATGTGATCAGTTTCAGAATTTGGGGCAAGCATGTTGCTATTTTGGTGCTCTTCAAATCTTCCCATAGTGGGCTTCCTACAGGCAAAGGAACTTGTCTTCAAAATAGGTAATTAGCAACTTACTCCAGAACAGTAACTGAGCTACAACCAAGTATCTGTGGCCAGTTTGTCCTTCTAGCCCTATGATCAGGCCGCAGAAATATTAAACATTTGCCACTGTGCTTTTGTTGTTGTCGTTTTAGCGACATCACCTCCATTACCACTAACTCTCGCAATGCTGCAAGACAGGAATTTTTTAAAATTTATTTTCTTACATCAC
>NW_004567120.1:2960137-3045109 GCF_000260355.1 Condylura cristata | reverse complement strand
TTCACCAGAGAGAGTGGGGAACAGATTAGGTGGATCTACTGAAATACACTGCTGAGGGGAGCAGCAGTTGACAGAGAGGTCTGCTACATAAGGCAAGAATGCTTATCCTCACTTTGCACTTGAAAAAAAATTTAAAGTTTTGGGCCCTCCCTGGTGGCACAACAGGTTAAAGCACAGCATTGTGAAGCTGTCTGAAGCCACTGCAGTACACGTGCGATCCTGGCCAGGGAGGTGACCCACATGGCGCGGCAGACTTCTGTCCTCTGCTCCCCTCAGCAGTGTACCTCAGTGCATCTGCCTGTTCTGCTCCCCTCTCTGTCTCTGATGAATCCTCTCACTCCCTACACCTCTGGCCTGTAACCCTGTTCTTGTATGTATGAATAAATAAATCTTTAAAAAAAAATTTTAGGTTTCTTAAAAGTTTTAACTTGAAAGTTCTTTTAAGTAATTTGTTCATTGTCAATACAATAGGAAGAAGCCTACATATTATGCCCAGAACCTGAGAATATGTTACTTCACTTGGCAAAAAGGGACTTTGCTGACATAATTAATGATCTTAAGATAAGGAAATTATTCTGTATTATCTGAGTAGACCTAACGTCACAGGGTCATTATAAGAGGGAGGATCAGAGGTAATAGTAGAAAATTAAACAAGAGAAACCAGAAGTTGGAGTGATCTTAGATAAGGGCCATGAGTCAAGGAACGTGGCAGACCCCAGAAACTAAAACAAGGCATGGAATTTGATTCCCTCTAGGGTTCATAGAAGGAAATTTTTTTAGCTGACACACATTTCGGATTTCTGACTGCCAGAATTGTAAGATAATAAATTTAGGACACTGAACATGTTATAACCTGTTATAGCAATAGTAAGAAACTGATACAGCCACAAAGTTGGCAAGAGGCAGAACTAGGATTTTGTAAATAGGTCTGGTGGGATCCAAAAGCAGTGGTATTTCCAACATTACAGGAATGAAGTGCTTTGAAAGAAATAGTAGATGTAAACATGTTGAAAACTATAGAACACAAAGACCTTAGTAGAGCTGATCCTGGGATCTTTTGTCCCACAATAATCTCTTCTACATGGCCCAATGTGTTTCCTTTCAATAGTTAGGAAGTCATTTGGATTACCAAATATTCTTTTTTAATATTCTTTTTCAAGTCCTTCTAGCAACTATTTCCAGCGAGCAACTATTTCCAGCCATATCTAAAGATCACTGGCACTTTAGGATGAATTAAGTTAATCTGCTTTCTTCTATTATTTGGTGATAACTACTTCAATGAATAAACTTCTGACTGAGATGAAGCAAGTAATTTCAAAGCAATGGCAGCACTTCAGTTTATAACCAGACCATGTGGTGGGAGGTATGGGAGGTAAGATTCTTTTTTTTTTTTAAAGATTTATTTATTTATTCATACAGAACTGGGGTACAGGCCAGAGATGCGGAGGGTGAGAAGATTCACCAGGGACAGAGTGGGGGGCAGAACAGGCAGATCAACGAAGTACACTGCTGAGGGGAGCAGCGGGCTGCTCAGGAGAGGTCTGCCAGGCCATGTGGTCACCTCCGGTGCAGGCTGGGATTGAACTCATGCGGAAGTGGCTTTAGCTTCTTAGTGCTGTGCTTTAACCCACTGCGCCTCCATGGAGGGCCCGAGAGGTAAGATTTTTTTTTTTTTTAATTACAAAAGTTTATTTTTACATCATTTTGTACATTTTTTTTCCATCCCGATTGTAATCCCCGCGGGTTTCCCATCACCAAATCACCCGTGTGCCATCACCATAATCCCGTGCATTTCTCCACCCCCCCCCCCCCCGTTTTTGATCCCATTCCCCACTCCACCCCCGCAAAATGTCTCTGGTATATGGTTGTTCATTATTTTTGTTATTTTCTCGCCTGGTCCATTATACTCCGGGAGGTAAGATTCTTATAGTGAGAAGCTGGGGTCAATTGAGGGCAGTAAGTACATTATACTGAAGACTTCTGAGCCTATTTCAAACTTCTTCAGAGAGGACTGGCTGTATGGAAGTTTTCAGATTTCTTAAATTGCATGAAATAGTCTTTATAATAGTAGCTCCATTTAAACTTTGTCCTCAAGAGCTTTACTTTTCATCTCTCACTTGTAATTCGTTTTCACAACTACTGGTGACATCTGTGAAGAGGAAACTGTTAAGCAAGTACGTCTGCTGGTCTCTGTCACTATAGAATATACTGTATAGTGCTCTCCAATATCAATAAAAGCTCTTACCTATATTTTGTTCATTTGGGGTAGACAATCAAAAGTACTTTCATGAACAGAAAGGAAAGGACAATTATATTCTTTTCTTTGTTTCTCATCTTAATTAAATGACACAGCAAGTGAAATGGTGTCTGAAGGAAAACAGCCTTAGTGAAAACCTAGTGCTGCCTCCAAACCTACTGCCATGACTGATTACTAGTCAGGAAAAAAAAACACACAATGGTAGCTCAAAACTGTTGGTGGAGGATTTGGATGATTTAACAAAAGAGACACTGACAAAACTTTATATATATATATATAATGCTGCAATTATAAAGTTGAAGGCACATCCTCATCAGATATATGATTACATGCTTAAGGAAAAAAAAAAAAACCACTGAATATCTTGACTAAAGTTGACAATTATTGTAAAACATTTCAGTCCTAAAAAAAAATGTTTAATAATCTTTAGTTAAACACTTCTTCAAAAACATAAGGTTGAAACTCCTGATTTTGGCTACAAAAGGCATTTATTATCAATGCTATTACAGATGTTCTTTTAATTGAAGAATTCATGCATTTGGGTTGCATCTGGTTGCTCACAACAGATAAACTTTCAGAGGTACTACAAAAAGTTAGTGTAAAATAGCTAATAACTTATTATGAGCCTAAAATTTTAAACATTTGGTAAAATAACGTTTTTAATATAGAAAAATAAGAAACAAAAAATCTGAAGACAGTGATTCCAGGAGTGTTTTTATTCTTAATAAAATAACCAGTTACCAGATACCTCACCCCCCCCAAATAATAAAAGAATAAAATAAATATTAAGAAAAATAATTTTAAAGCAAGATCCACACGTAATGGGAAAAAAAATCTCAACATAAATTTCTGATTTTAAGATGTGTACAGAAAAAAATAGTCATGCTTAAATTTTTTGAAATATCTAGAGTGCTATTTTAAGAAACCTGAACAAAGAATATATCTGAAGAAAATAAAATTTTAAATTAAAGCACATTATATAAAAGTATTTGTGCACAAGGCATCAAATTTAACCATCTAAAGTGTTGATACTAAGCTAGGAAAAATAACATTTCTCTTTTCATAACTGAGAACCATACTTCTTTAGACTATAACACTAAATCCTCTAGTTACAGTTTAATTCTTTGAAATTCAAAATGCATCTTTGGATATTTAAGTTACAAGGTACCCAAAATTGAGTTTGAACCTGCACTGGATATGAAAACATCCTTTAGAGCGAGGACATGACTGCTGAGTAAATTCAGAAGAGTGATAAAGCAACAATAAAAAAACTTCAGATGTTCAAAAATCAAATTCAAATATAAAACCATTCTCTTTTCATGTAGTTTGTGTGTATGTATGGGATGAATACATACATATACACATTTATAAAATTTGTTCTGACTAGTTACTTAAAGCTTGTAACTAACTGAAAGCAATGTTTTTGATCCTCTGTATATATGATCACCTCTCATGAATACAGCTTCTCTATAAAACTAAAGGAAATTCAAGATTGCAAAAGAAACTCGTGGTAGAGAACTCAAGTGGAGCTACAGACATTTAAAGCATCTAAACAGCACGTTTTTTGTTTTTGTAGTACAGAGCTAAAATGTTGTTGATTATTCCCAGACTATAGTCTGCTTGTCCCTGTGTTCTGTAACATGTGGGACCCCTGAAATGTGGGGTCAACAAAAAATCAAACACACAAATAACAATAAAAGGTAACTGGCTATGTTCAAGTACTTCAGAGAGAGAGAAAGAGTAGAAGGTGGGAGTGGACAGGGAGGTGCCTCTATTCAAAAGTCTGTTATATATTTGTCATATTAGCTGTTTCTTCTGGAAGAAACAAGTTGTGATATGTTGGGCCACTGTAGTTAAAATAAGGAACAAATACTAAAATTCAAACTGAAAGCAAGGGAGAGGCACATGGTCTGAAAAAGAGCACAGACATATAAACGAATTCATATTTCACTAAGATGGGCTTGTCTTTCCGGCTTCAGTTCTCTTTTTAAGAGAGCTGAAAGAAAATTATACCTTCCAAATCTGAAAGTATAACATTAAGTAATAATGTTGTAAACTCTTTAGTGTGTATATAAATGGATCAGAGAGAAAGAATGGTAGGAGAGGGAAAAACCCATCTTCCACTTCCACCTCTTTTTAGTAACTATTTTATAAAAATGATTTTTAAATATTTCTTACTGAACTCAAGAGGAGAAAAGAACTAACACTACAAATACTATGTATTCAGCATTGTACACAGTACACAGCAGCTTTATGTATGGCAATTACATAAATGGGAACAAAATATTAGGAATTTATGAGTTCTATTCAGTTAAATTTTCCACATGTGTTATCCATCTTGCAATTCTCAAGAACATTTAGTGACTCAAGTACCAGATCTCTGACTAATGTATTCACTCACCGGGGAATTTCCAAATTTATAGGGCAATATGAAAACGGCCCTAATTTTGTCAACCACATTAACTAGCAAGTATAGATGTTTCAAACTCGAGAAAAGCATAGATCTGGACAATAGTTATGGAAATCTGGGAAAATTCTAATTTGTGTATTACAATTTATTATTTTTTGGTAAAAGCAACTTTGTGTCATAACATTATTTTAGCCATTTTGAGGGGTCATTTAAAAACAGTTGAGGATAATTAAAGTATATATACCAGCTAAGGTCTTGTCTTCAAAAAGGGATAAATGTAGTGAATCCAGGTAATGAGCTATATATGTTAAAGATGTACTGTTAGTATTTGAGAAAAAATCAATTATGGAAGAAGTTCAAAATATTAAGTTTCTGCAATGAGGTTGCTAGAATACACTAAGAATGACTTATAGCTATACTCAGCAGGAATTAACTGAAAGCTTGCACAGAACTAGGGAGTTACTGAAGGAAGAATCTGATATGTTTTTTACATCAATGGAAAGATGGGAAGCAGAGAACCATAAAGATCTGTAAGGTCTTCTGAGCTATAAGATAAAGAGTAAGATAATGGGAAAGTTGTCAGTTACTTTTATCGATGAAAAACTATCAGTACTCGGTTCACTTAAAAGAAAATAACAAAAGAAAACACACTGGAGCATCTGAGAAAGCAAAAGCAAAGACAAAGATACAGGGAGAGTAAGGTGGAAAAGGAAGCCTGCAATAAATAAGGCACATCTATTTGTAAACAGTTTTAACTGTTTTCTTTCTAAAACTCAACTTTATACAGTGCTTTGAAAGTCATTGCTCCCCAGTCTGGTAGGGACAGGGACTCAGGAACCTCCTCAAGGTCATGCTCTCAAATTTTTAAGTTTTTAATTACCTTCTTCATGAGTTTTTTTCTTAGTCAAATTAAAAAATACTACTACTTTAGCAGCAATTCAGCAATCTCAATTCTAGGGCTTTCTATAAACCTCACTGCTCTAAGCAGTTACTAGTGAAAAAAAATACTGGAGTTCATTTTAAATAATTCTACGTTCAGAGCTGAGGTCCTGAAACAATAGCTTTGCCAAAAGACAAATGCAACTCAAACAGAATCCCTAATATATGAGCATGAGGCCGACATAAAGTCCTACCACATTCTGAAAAGCTAACATGACATCATGAATGTGTGTCAGTGCATAACATCAGTTAATAGCACACTCTCTCTGTGGCCTGTTACAATGTGGTATCATCATCTTCCCTGAAGTCTCCCACCAGGAGAGAGTGCTTGTCAGGTTCACTGGTAGCAACGCTGTTGAGGGACCGCTTATCAGACAGTAGTGAGTTTATGGAAGCTCTGCTATAATTAATAATCCGGTCCAGTAAACCCAGTTTAGGAGAATTTCTTGATGTGTCATCTATTCCAACATGAACACTGATTTCTGAAGGACTTTTCTGTCCCATCTGGCTTCGGGTATGCAGTTCAAAATTCTCATAATTTGGTTTCCTATAACTGAACACATGGAAAAATACAAGAGTTTGAAATTTTCAAATATTACAAGAAGCTTGTTATATTCAAAAAGGGAAGGAGATCTGTCTAGTATGAAATGTACGTAAGCAGTTCTGCTAGAAAAGGAGCTTGAAACTAATTGCTTGGAGTCCTATGCTCAGAAATCCTACTGATCAGAGTCAATGTACTAGATTTTACCCCACCCACGTGATTGTGGTTGCTATTTATGACTATACAAGGTAACAACACATAGCTAACACTTACTAAGAATATTCTGGGCCTATCATTGATGAATATAGGAATAAAGCTCCCCAACATTGATCATGGATGATAAAAGCAATACAAAATACAAACAAGACTCTCTGCTAGGATCTCGGGAAGGGTGGTGATTTTGTTCCCCTCCCACAGCACCAGCCCCCAGCCCCTAGCCCACCCAACCTCCTTGGTGGGCTGTCTGGGCGGAAGGAGGGGACTCATTATCGTATCTATCTTGAGTGAAGTTAATAAGGTGTTTTAATTAAAAAAAAAATACAAGCATGAGCAAACCATCATACTTACAGTTTAAGAAAGAGAGAAGAAAGTACTACTGAAACAGAGGAAGCAGCCATTGCAGCAGATCCCATCCAGGGTTGCAAAACCAAACCAATTGGCATAAAAACTCCTAGGAAATGAGTTTGGATTAGTTAGAACAGGCAGTACTAAACAGATAGCCTATGTGTTTCTCATATGTATACATATATCATTTCCTTGTTTGATATTCACATATATCCTCCTATGGATAGAGGTTTACATCACTGCCAATGATCACCAACAGAGTGCTGCTGTGAACATTCTTGCATGGCTTCCTGCACATGTGTTCGGAATTTCTCTAGGGTGTATACCTAGAGGTGAAACTGCTGGGCTATAATATGGTCACATCTTCAACTTAGGTGGATATTCTTCAATTACTCTCCAAAGTGACTGTTAACAGATCGTAATCCCATCAAAAATGAATGAAATTTTATGTTCTACAAATTCATTCACACTTTGTTTTGACATTTTAATAGCTGCTGATATACAGAAAATGATAAAGTTATACTTTTAAATTTTTGTATGCTTATTTTTATGCTTCTACTTTTTCTACAATGATAATATATTGCTTGCATAATTTTAAAAAATCATTTGTTACATGAATTCATCTCTGGATTTTCATTAGTCTGGTACTCTGTATCCTTTCAACATTTGTGAGAATTTTCTCATAAAGTAGCATGTAACTTTTCGCATGTCATTTTAAGTCCTTGGGCTCTCAAATAAAAAAAAGAAAGAAAACAAGGAGTAAGTGACAATGATTTCTCTTATGTCACTATTACTGCCTACTGAGCCCTTAAATACAGAAATTCTTAGATGCTTATTAAACAATTCAAAATTGGCTTTGATTTATCATATTTCTTTATCCAAGATTTTTCTATCTTTGGTCACCAAGTAAAAAGAGCAGAAAATTATCTGTACACTATAATTACAACTATGTAATAAGACAAAAAGTGATATAAGATTTAAAAGACTGCAAAGAAAAAAACTTAAATTACAAAAGAAAAAGACTGTAAGGGAACATACTAAAATTTAGCTAACAGCGGTTGTATTTGGATATGAGATTAAAGGTAAAATTTGTTCTCTTTGGCAAAAAATAAAGACTAACTAAATATCTGTGTAAGAGTATATAAAGAGAAACAAAACATGGCAAAATATTATTAGTGAACTTAGGTGAAAGATATACAGGTTTCAATATACCACTTTTTCAATGCTTATTTAGGCTTCAAAGTGTTCAAAATAAAATTGGAAGGAAAAAATAAAGTAAAATAAACCTATCAGAATGTGTATACATTGTTAAATTTAATTAACATTGATGAAAATTAATACTATTTAATATTACTTCTTGCCATATCAACAAAAACAGCTCAAAATTTATAAGAAGACTAAAAATTCTAATATGAATTGTCTCTAATAACTTCAAAGGAAAAAGCAAACCTATTTAACATTCACATACCCGCAGCTATGGGGATCCCAATCAGATTATAAATTAGAGCAAAGACAAAATTTATCCGAATCCTCTTGACTGTCTTCCTTGATAAATCAATACTTGCCACTACATCAAGAAGATCATTCTGAGAAAAGAAACATTTGTGATATTAGTGAGCTACTCTAACTTAACTAGTACTTCTGCATTTGATATTTTATATATTGAAGATAATGAATACCTTTGGGTAATATGTGAATTAACTACAAATCTCAGCTATTTAAAAATTTGAGTGAACCTTAGATATTCTTCAGGAATTTTTCTCAGGGTTCTGAAGAACACTTTCAGGGTTGTATGCTGGTACAGGGATTAAATCTCATTAATATAACATTAGCAAGTATTTGTTGAAAGTAATTTCAAGTATTTCCTCAAGTCTTACTCTTCACTTTAGAAGCCTGGATTCCTTATTTGCTTTAGTGAATTGAATAAATCAGGAAATAATTAGTAAGACAATTTAATACTCCCATCTCAAGTTGCCCCAATTCTCAATGATTAGGGGCCTGGCTGGGAATAAGAACAGAATCACTGCTCTCAACATACTTTACAACAATACCCTTGTCCATGGAGGGTAGTCCTGAACTCCCCAAGGTTCATGCCATAGCACTTACCCTTATCAATACCACATCAGCTGCTTCAATGGCTACATCTGTGCCTGTGCCAATGGCAATTCCAACATTAGCCATAGCCAGAGCTGGGGAGTCATTGATTCCATCTCCTACCATTGCTACTCGTTTCCCCTCCTCTTGAAGCTGCTTCACTTTAGCAACCTTGTGGGATGGTAGAACTTCAGCAAACACCTTAGTAATGCCAACCTACATGAAAATTAAGTCAATTCATTTCATTTCAAGAAATATTACTGAGTATCTGAAAAATAACTCAGCACTAATGAATCATCACTCTGCCTACCAGGTGTACAAATTTTAAAAGACTGACAAGCATGATGAAGTCCTATTTGTCTAATTTTGCTTTTGTTTACCTTTGGTCATCCCAAAGGTATCCCTGTATTTAATGTCTGGTGCGTACATGTACCCTCAAAATGACATAGTTCAGAAAATAACTGACAAATTAATAAAATTTGAGAAAAGAAAAAACCTAGTAATCTTCATTGCTGGCAAGGATATGGTGGGTGTGTAAATGGGTACTGTCTTCTTGGAGGATATTTGGCAGCATCTATCAAAGGTAAACATCACTTGGTTCAACACTTTACTTTTAGTTTTATTTGGAACATACTTGTAGATATTAACAAAAAGAAAGATGTTCAGGGATGTACATTACTGCCTGGTGCACTGCAACAAAATTTTCAAAATTGCCTAAATGTCCATTATTAGAGGCTGGTAAATAAATTACAATGTAGCTGTATCACTTTATAAGTGCAACCATGGACAAAGCTCAGAAGTGTATTGTTGTTTTAAAAAAGCAAACTGCTTAACAATTTGTACAAAAATGATACAATTTATGTTGAAAATACCCTAACTATACATTTATAAATACATATGAAAAAGTGTGGAGGGATAGAAGAGGGTGACAAACCTTTTATTTTATATCCTTCTGTATTTTTATACAAGACTGCATTCCTATATTATTTGCATTATTTAATAGAAAAGGGGAGAAAGCACTACAAAGTAGAAAAGACTAATATGAGAAAGTTTTGGCGGTAAGGCAAATATGGGTCAACAGCAGAAAAATGATATATCAAAGTTGTGCACTGGGAAGGTGGTTCCATCCGTGGTGTTTAGGATAAATGAGAGAGGATGTGCTTGTAGCTACTGCCATGTTTTGGCGTGAGGGCCTGCTTTAGGCTGGCAGCACTGGTAAAGAATATGAGGAGCATTTCAAAGAGAGCATCAACAGAAACTGTTGTATACGGTGTCACTCAAGCATCCCATAAACTAAGCAGATACCTGTTTGTTTAAAACCTAACTCAGAAAGCCCAAAGTCCTTTGAGCAGAGTAGGCCAATTCTTTTTGAAGTAATCATATAGGGCTATTTGGTGATAAAAGAAGTAGTAGGTATATGAATTTTTTAGCATCTGATGGCAAGAAAATGTACATAAGAATTAGAAGTTACCACGTACCTCTGACTCTAACAACAAAATAAGCCAATTACCTGAGAAGCAATAGATCTTGCTGTTTTACTGTTGTCTCCAGTCATCAGAACCACTTCTAAGCCCATGGATTTCAGAATATGGACAGCCAATTCTGCTTCAGGCTTCACTGTATCAGCAATAGCTATCAAGCCACACAGTTCACCTAATACAAAAGCAGCAAAAAATCAGAGAGGTTGCAATGTGCTGAAAGCAGAATAATGTTCTAACTTAAATTTTCAGAAAGAAATTTTGTTAAGTAAAGATGTTTAGGACTTGGCAAACTCAAAATATCTCAAAGTCTACACAGCCCACACAGGGCCACAAACCCTGCAACAAACTTCCATATTTGGTTATGAGATTTTCAGGAAGAGGCGGTAGTGTATCAGGAAAATAAAAAGAGATCTTGTTTGCTGCTAAAAGACCCTTTCTCTTTTCTTGAGAAGGTATTTTCCAATAGCTCCAAACATGTTAGGTAATTTAAAGGAAAATGGTACTGAAAACTTATTTTTTTTCTTTTTAAGGTGGAGAAGGTAAATGGAGACAAAACTGGCATTTTATACTGGGCAGGCAAGAATCACTGTGAGTAGTTTTTTTCTTTTTTTAATTAAAAAATAAATGATATTTTGTTTTCTGGTAGACCTAAAATGGTGACAGTAAGACACAACCTTTACAATTAGCAATGATTATATGTGTTAATTAATTGATCTCACAGATATTTACCCTCACAGAAAGCACCTAAAACATCAAAAATGTTTATTCTAATGCTACTTTCAATAGTGAAATATTAGGAATAGCTTAAATTTCTAACAGCAGAGTGGTTAAGTTAATGAAACTACATATTGATAAATTGTGCAACACTAAAGTAATATTGCATAGCAAAATTGGAAAATGTTTATTATTAAATAAAAGAAAAAGTATGGGTTCAAAGATTTTTAAATTTGTATTCAGCTTTTTAAAATAAAAGTTACATATAATAAAATGTATTCTTTCAAAAATACAGTATTTGTACTGATATTTTAATTGTTAAAAAATATTTATGAACAAAAATAAGAATGAAATGTAAGAATTAAAGCTAATATCAAGTTAAGATGATGAGAATATGGATAGTATTTATTAGTTTGCTATTATTTTAATATGTTATTTAGGTTAACAAAACCTTAATTACCTTTTTAAAAATATATATAGGTTAAGAAAGGTATCACAAAGCCAGGCAAATACAAAAGAATTTTTAATTAATTGGTAACAATTATGTATTGCTAACATTTTCACGTTGCATTCAAGCCAATTTTGAATAACATTAACAGGTCAGAAATCTCTCAAAAATACACATGAAACAATAATTTATATCAGTATTTACTCATATACATATGGAAAACCTTACCATCAACTGCCACCAATACAGCTGTCCGACCTTTTCTCTCATGTTCAGTCATGAACCCATCTACATCATTGTCAATGATGAGGCCATTCCTAATCATCCACTCCCGGTTACCAATAAGGACTTTGTAGTGCTGAGCATTAAGAGCATCTGAGAGTACAGAAATAAAATTTAGTGAGCTCAGAGAAATTTTTGTAATAACCCCAGGAGACATGTTCTTTCTGTCTAACCTTGCACAGGTCAAAGCCTACAACAGTAGTTTCCAAATTATCTAGAAATATATTCTGCTTGGCCATGTCTCTGGGCCTTAGTACATGCTGTTGCCTCCACCGGGATGTCCTTACCCTTCATTTCCAATACTAAACTCCATTATATTCTTCACCAACCAGTTCAATGTTACTTTCTTGTGAAGTTTCCTTTTGACCTTTCATAGCATCTGAATTAAGTTCAAAATATTTACTGTGCAAAAACATACAACCATGCTAATATTTCGTTTTAAACGTGGGACCGTTAACTTTAACTGCCCCCTTAGTGCTGTATGGAAAGCCTACTACATTTCCCTAGTCTAATCATTTCCATTCTTCAGTGGCTATTTTATACCTTTCTCTTCTTCCATTCTCATTCCAAATGGTAACTCTGCATCATACTTCAGAAAGAAAATAAAGGCAATCAGAAAAGAGCTACCACAAGCTCTCATCCCCACAGCAATCCAACTGCTGTGCCTGTGTATATACAATCTATCTTCCTCCTGTTAATAAAGTGTGCTCTGTGTCTATCTAAAGTCGCCCTGTCCATTTGCGCACTAGATCCCCCTCCTCTGACTATCCTGGAGCATCTCTCCCATACTTTCCCTCCTGCATAATTAATTTTTCTATCTGCATTGTACATTGTATTCCTGTATATATAGTCCTGTTTTGTTTTGTTTTGTTTTTTAAAAAAACCCTCTCTTGATCTCACCTGCTTCTCTAGCCTCTATTTTTCTGCTCCCATATAAAGCAAAACTTCTAATAAGTGTCTCTATTGGCCTTCTCCTACTCATATCCTTCTGTTTTCTCCCTGGTGAACTATTATAAAAAAAAAACAACTTTGTTTCTACTATTCCAAAGAATCGTTTACCAGTACGGCAGTCACCTTTGAGTTAATAAACCTAATAGAAAATTCTTAAACCTCGTCTTATTTGCCCCACTAGCAACATTCACACAGTCATCATTCCCTCATTATGAATTACTTCTCTGCATGGCTTTTGGGGCACCAAGATCTTATGTGTTACCTCCTCATTTGCCATTTATTCTAGTCATATTTACTAATCCTTCCTCATTTCCCTGAACATTTTAGTGTATAGTGTTGCAGACTTCCTTCCTTAAACTTAATTTTCCTCCAAGGAACTCTCCTGCACTGCTGGTGGGAATGCAAACTAGTACAACCACTATGGAAAACTGTCTGGAGGTTCCTCAAGCTGCTAAACATGGAGCTTCCCTACGACCCAGCAATCCCACTCCTAGGTATCTATCCAAAAGACCACAAAAACACTGATTGAAAAAGATACTTGTACCCCCATGTTTATTGCTGCTTTATTTACAATTGGAAAAACATGGAAGCAGCCCAAATGCCCAAAAGTAGATGACTGGATTAGAAAGATGTGGTACATATATACAATGGAATATTACTCAGCAACCAAAAAAGAGAAACACATGTCTTTTGCAGCAACTTGGATGGAGCTGGAAAAGATCATGCTTAGTGAGATAAGCCAGAAAGAGAAAGAAAAATACCGGATGGTTTCACTCATAGCAGGAGTATAATGGACCAGGCGAGAAAATAACAAAAATAATGAACAACCATATACCAGAGACATTCTGTAGGGGCGGAGTGGGGAATGGGATCAAAAATGGTGGGGGGGGGGAAAGGAGGGAAATGCACGGGACTATGGTGGTGGCACAGGGGTGATTTGGTGATGGGAAACCCACGGGGATTACAATCGAGATGGAAAAAAAAAATGTGCAAAACGATGTAAAAATAAACTTTGTAATAAAAAAAATACAAAAAAAAAAACAACTTAATTTTCCTCCATCTATCTGCTCTTCACTCTCCGTGGTGATGTTCTCCAATCTTATGGCTTTATATACCATCTATATCAGCACTGTGCAAAAAAAAAAAAAAAACTTTCTGTGATGATGGAAATGTTCTATAATCTTCTATGTTTAATACCGAAGTCACATGGGGCTACTGAACACTGACCTATGGGTAGTATGGTTGAAGGACTGAATTTAAGATTAAATTTTAATTCATTAAAATTTAAATATTCACATGAAGTTAGTGGCTACCATCTCGGAGAGCACAGATCAATAAGTCAATGATTCCCAATCTACCTTTGACCCAGCCTGCTTCCTTAAATTGCAGACTTGTGTAGACAACTGCCTACTTAATATTTCAAGTTATATAAGCCATCACTTCAGTACCTAACAGGCACTCAAACTTCATATACCAAAAACTGAATTTGTCATCGGTTTCCCTCAATACTGCTCCTCCTGTGGTCTTTTCCATCTGTTTCAAATGTTAACTCCATCCTTCCAATTACTTAAGGCCACAAACCTTGCCATTATCCTTGACTCCTGTTGCTTTCACACCTCATAGCCAATACTGTGAGAACATATGCCAGCCAGTTGTCCTTCAACACATACCCAGAATTTTGAGTTCTTACGACCTCTGCTATTACCATACCAATTCAAGTCACCATTACCTTTGAACTGAATTATGGCAACATCCCACTAACTCATCTCCCTGCTGCTGCCCTTAACCCTGTTATCCTCCCCTGGTATACTTCCATCAGAGCAGCCAGAGTAATATTTTAAGAATGTCATGCCTCTTCTAAAAACTCTCCAATGGCTTTTTATCACAGAGTGAAAACCAAAGTCCTCTCAATGTTCCTATGTTGTAGTCTTTATACCTCTGAATTCATCACTTTCTCCCTTCCCACTCATTTATTTTGCTGTAGGCACAATGTTTTCCTTGCCATTCCTCAAACTAGTCAAACATACTTCTGGCTCAAGGCTTTTGTCCTTAATATTCCTCCTGCCTAGAATGTACCTGTTAACAAATATTCACATTTCTTTTTCCTCTCCTACTCTCCTTACCTCTTTGCTCCAACTGTACCTTCTCAATGAGGCCTACTCTTCTCACTCTATGTGAAACAGGGCCCACTACTCTTCCACAGACTGTACCTGTCTTTATTTTCTTCTATAGCACTATTTCTATCACATTTATCTCATTTACTCATTTATTTGCTCAATGTGTTATGTTTTCCCATTAAAGAAGTATGACTTTGTCTATCCTGATCACTACTGATTCTTTAGTGTTACAAATAGTGTTCAATATAAGTTGTCAAATTAACAAATTTCTACGTCAGGATCTTTAATACTCTAAGTTCACAGATAAATACTAAAGAAATCACTGTTTAGTAGAATCAGGTAAGCAAACGAAGAATTATCATGTAGCATGTCTGTACAATAACAGTGTTTAAGTACATTTATGACTATAAAAGCAAGAGCAGATATCTCTGTATATGTATGTCAATCAGTGAAGGCTCCACTGATGAGAGCTATGAGCTGAGTCTTCAGAGATGAAAATAAGTTCACGAAGTAGTAGCCACTAGTTACATTTGAGTATCTAAATGTTATCTGTGGACATTACCCAGAAAATAGCAAATGAAATGATCTCATTAGTATGAAATGACACGATGTAAGGAAGGACCATTAGTTCCTTACAGATGGAATTCAGCGTACATATAGTACAATGAAAAAAGACAGGAGGGACAATGCAGAGAGGCAGGAGACTTGTCATAAGGAATAAATCTTAAACAGAGTCCAGAGAGGCTGGACTCTGTCCTGCAAGAGTCAAAGGTCAATGAAGTCAGGATCTCTAATAGAAGTACAAGGATGGGCTTTAGGAAATTTGTGAACTCCTTCAAACAGAAATTTTCTGAGAGGTAGGTAAAAGTTTTCATCATATTCCTCTAAAGGTAATGATTCAAAAGTAAGTTTTAAACTACTGTAATGAAAGGTACTGATCAGAAAGGGGTTATGAGCAGATTTGCATGTCAGCAAAATCATTTGAACACAAAATGGGTGAAGAGGTACATGAACACTTAGGTACATCATGTTTTGTTGACAAATGTATAGACCAAAATGAAGCTCAAGAAACAAGCCATGGCTAGAGATGTGGACTTTAGAATGAAGAGAAGTTCACAGGTAGTAGAATAAATGATAAACAGAATGCGATTTTACAGAGAAGCATATGTAAAATGAAAAAAGAACAAAACCCTGAAGAAGAATCAGAGGAGGTTTAGAAGGAACATCCAAGAAGGTGTGAAGAGTGTCTAGAGAAAGCAATGTCATGAAATCAAGAAAAAAGTGAGTCTTTGGAAGGAAGAAATGGTCGACATTGTCATATGCCTTAGGGAAGAAATGACCACTGGAAAGGGTACTATAAATGGTCATCTGTGGACTTAGAATAGTTTCAGTAGTAAGAATGGGGAAGAAGTCAGATTATACAGTTAATAAGTGAATTCAGCAAGCCTAAACTATTCCAGAAGCCTGAATATAAAGGAAAAGAAAAGACAAAGTCTAGATGAAAATAGTTATTTTGATAGAAGAAACATGTATATGTTGTTCAAGAGAAGGAGCTAATATGGAAAGAGAAATAAGAAGGTGAACCAAGGTCAGTCCCTGAAAAACTAAGAAAAGGTACAATGTAAAGTAAAGATGAGGGAATTCGTTAGGCAAGAGGAGGGATACATCGTCCCCTTGGAAAAAGAAATAATTCTGGGCAAAAATCTGAGAGAACACATGTCCCAGAACCTGACTACTTTATGTAAAAAATAAGCAAATTTGCTGAGGGACTTAGAAGGAAAACAACAAAATTCTATGAAAAATATAAAAGGTTTAGAGTAGCTGTGGTTAAGAAATAAAAGACTGCTGAAGTAAGGTGGAAGATAAGTCAAGGCTTAACTTCATTACTCTATGGATGAATTAAGGAGCACAGTTGGGGAATATTCTCTTGCATAACAAGAGTGAAGGGTGAAGGAATCAGAAGATCTATGATAAAACTGATTTGGGAAGATGAAAACATGTTTGTATTCTATGTTATAGTTCAGTATTAAACAGACATCTATTCATAATTGTCCCATATTGGGCACTATAAAGAAAATTAGCTTACTTGAGAGCTGGGCATCAATAATCATGGAAGACGAAGTTGTTGACTGTTCATTACTTGCATCAATTTGAACCAGAGATGCATTTTTAATATTATTTTCCTCTATTTTCCAGTTATTCTTATGTAGCAGGCCTTCAATATTGGTGACTTTACAGCTAATACCACAGCCGGGCACAACCTGGAAATCTATGCAGGTGCCCAATGTTTCAGTGTCCAGCTCCTAACAAATAGAAACAGAACAATTTCCTCTGTTCTTCTAATAACCCAAGATCAAAGAATAATGCTGGTTAATTCTAAATATTTAGACACATACTTCATGCCTGGTTAATTTTAAATGTTTCTAGTAAAACTGACAATTATCACTTATTTGACAATATATTTTGAAAAGGACAAAGAGCAGTTAGTATAATCTTCAAAGTCATAGGAGAACTTCAGAATCCTTTGTTTTAATCCCACTCTCTAAAATTTGTACCAAATTTAGGGAAATAAACATGGAAGGTTATCAATAGTTTCTGACTTTTCCAGAAGATAATTGTAAGTTAAATATTTAATTCTATTGTGCACTGATTTTCTATTCAGTACAGGGCAAAGGGTAACAAAGTTAACCTTTATCAGAGTGCCTTACCATTATGATTCTATGACCTTAGTAAGCAAACAATCCTGACAGCCATCATTGCTTCCTGATTCTTTTTATTTTCATACTCTTGTTTTATTTCAGGTAAGGAATGGTGAATAGGTAAAAAGGAAATAACTAATAAAAATATCAACACAAATAATTGAAATCGCCACATTTTAACAGTAAAATTATGTAACACAGAGGTGTAATACTGTACCCCTAAGATTATATAGTTATGTAAAAAACTGACAAGTCAATAAAATTTGGAAAAAAAGTGATACGGCTAGGAAAAAATATCACCCAGGGAGGGAGTGAAATAGAAGAACAGATAAGAAGCATCCATAAAGGAGGCAAATTAGGAGATGTATCTCAGAAGTGAAAAAAAAAGTATGTGAGATAACTTACAGAGAATTTTATAAATAAATGAGAAAAAGGTAAACAATTTTTATAGAAAAATAGACAAAGGATAGGATGCAGGCAGACAGGTAACAGAAAATAAATTCAAACAGCCGATAAACATTTGGCCTGTCAGCCATATTTATAAATAAGGAAAATGGAAAGCAAGTCCTCAATGACTAAATACTTCTTACTTATTTAACTGGGAAAAATCAGGCATTTGGTAAGGAAATGGGCACTCATAACTTGTGGTTAAAATGTAAATTTGTACAATCTTTCTTGTGGGTGCTGATACTATTCATCAAAATTTAACTGCAAGAATCTTTTGACCTAGTAATTTTATTGATAGACAACTGATACAGAGACAAACTTAAAAAAGCTGACAATGACATTACCAGTACACTGTAAGAGCCCAAAAAAATCACTGTAACACAGTAGAGTCATTAAAAACAATGAGACAAATTTTTATGACCTGATATGGAAATATTTAATAAAATTTTTAAAAGATAACAAAGGTTGGTCACTCAATGACTTTCCTATGTGAAGATTAAAAGATAATACATATGTTGGTATATGCATTAAAACCATTAATAGATATGCACTTTTTGAATATACTAAAATATATTGGATTGCATACTTCACAAGGGTGAATGTCATGGCATGTGAATTATATCTCTGGAACTATCGTTTTAAAAGCTTGTTAACAGGTTAACAGCTATTAAGTTTTGAAGAAAGGGATTATGGAAAGTGGCAGAAATGAGGTTTTCCTTTTTCATTATGTAACTCTTTGAACTCTTAATTTTCCTACCATAAATATGTACTACTTCCACTTTAGGTTTCTAGGTTAATAGGGGTTATCTGTGTGGTAGATTTATAGTCAATTTCTGATTTCATATTTATACTTTTTTCTATATAAAGAAATTAAGACATACTATAAAATGAGACAATAAGACTATTTAGCCTCATACCAATCATACAGAAATCACAGCCTAATGCCAGTCTGAATTTGATTTGGGTAATTTCTAGAGGCGATGACTACATTAATAAATAAGGGGAAAATGTACCTGCTTGCAGTATTTGGTTATAGCTGCTCCTAGAGGATGTTCACTGTTACTTTCAGCAGTTCCCACAATGGCCAGGATCTTATGGCGTGATATTCTGTTACTTTCAACTAGAACCTTTACTTGATTCACTACTGGGGTTCCATGCGTAATGGTTCCAGTCTTATCAAATACCACTACCTTTACCTGTAAGAAAATTAAAATACAATGCACCTATATGACTTGATAATCTTTAACATCACCTTTTCAGAAAGGTTTACTTTAACAGACTACTATTTTGTTTCTTAATAAACTGACCTTTATTTACTTGGACTTAGCAAACTAACTTTGTGAAAATAAAAGGAAGGGAAATAATAGTCTTATTTATAACTAGTGGTCCATCCTTGCAAATGTTCAACTGTACTGTAGGACATGTTATAAAACTAGAACTGTTAACAGATAATTAAGAGATGCCTCTAGTGCTTCTAGGGAAACAGAAGGACTTTCAAATACAAAAGAATTATAGATCTGCAGGGGAAGTCTAGGTAGAATGTTGATGTTCGTAAAAGAAAAGAGGAACAATTAAATTGAAATGTGCACCAGATAAGACATGCTGGATTGCTTTATTGCTTTATTGAGAAACTTGGCCTGAAAAAAAGACAGCTTGGGCAATCAATGAGAGAAACTCAGCGCAGACAGGAAAAAGGAAGTATATGGAATTTAGAGATCCTAGCAACCTCATAGTAAACTTGGAATACGAACCTTGAAAACTGAGCAGCTTGAGGAATCAAGACGAAACAGATATGACAAGTGGACAAGAGAAAAGGTAGCTATGCAGATTATAATGATGACCTCTAAGGAAACTGGAACATGGACTACAGATTAGACAACAGTAGTATATCAACGATTTCTTGACTTTGACCATTGTACTGTGGTTATATAAGAGAATATCCTTGCTCTTAGGAAAGGAGCCTGACATAGGCAATAAAGGGTATATAAGAGTTCTCTGTACTATTCTTACAATTTTTCTAAGCCAGAAATTACATCAATTTTTTTAAGATGACCATAAAGCGTTAACAGTTTGTATTCACTGGTTAGATGGACTCCCAAATATGGCCTTAGCTGTGTTCTGCATTTGCTGCATGCATTGGTATACAGCTTATAGTTCCTAACAAGAACATGTTAGTAGGAACATGGCTGTAATGGCTTTAATCATGTAGTGCTGACTCAAGTTGTTTTACAAATTCTAATATGGGAGAGATCAGGGATAATGTTCCTAAAGTTATAGCTACAAACTGTCAGATGGTGGCAGCAAAGGCACAGAAACTGCAGTGTAAGTACAAGTGCTTATCTCACAGTGAAGAACGCAGGCATGGAATCACACACAAACTGGTTAGAAGTCTCAAAGATTTGGCCAATTTTTCCTAGGCAAATACCTTTATTCGATCTAAAGATTGGTCTAGTCTAAGGTGGGATAGAACTCCAGTTATCCCACATCAGGGCATGCTCTAGGAAAGTAGACCTGGAGATCTTAGATAACTAAAGCCAAGCTGGGGCAGAATCATCATAATACTTTTCAGCCCCAACCATCAGGACAGTGCAAGGAGAAGCTCAGTTTAGAGACCACACAGAAATAATCGAGGACTCAGTTTCACAATAAGGGTGCTACTTTCAGTCTGGATGGGATAACCCTTAGTTCCGGGGACTGTCTTACCTTGTGAGCCATCTCCAAGGGCTCGCCACCTTTGATTAGTATGCCGTTTTGTGCGCCTACTCCTGTACCCACCATCACAGCAGTTGGAGTAGCCAAGCCCAGGGAGCAGGGGCATGCAATACACAGAACTGTGATAGAGGCTTGGAAAGCAAAGCGTATTATCGTTTCTGTTCTGGAGATACTTCTGTTGTAGCCCTTTAGAAGAAAGGCATGACTTCTGGTTATTGATTTAGAGTTATATAAAACAAAAGGAACAAAGTTTACCCTGTTCAAATACAACCCACTTTTGAAGCAACACATATTACTTCTTATTTAGCTACCAACATACACATTTTAGTTGCTAAGAAGAAAATACTTTTTTTCTTTTATGAATGTAAGAAATTGTGACATAACGGGTAATTGAGTCATACTCCAAAAATCAAGATTTTAGTTTCTGTGATTCTAGAGTTACAAACTATGCAGTGAATATAAAGAACATAGAAAGTCAGCTTTTTTTGTCCCATACTAAGTGTTTTTATTAGGACTTTAAAAATAACTGCATGAACATTGTTCTGCAGCTTTAGAGTTTAAGATTGGGGAGAACAGAGCACAATGGCGCATGCTGAAGAACTATGGGGGCTTCTGAGGTGGGAGTGCTACAGTGACTTCGCTGGAGGGGTATATGTTATACTGTCAAAACACTAGCAAGACTGTAAAAACAACTGCACTTCAATAACAATAAATACATTTAAAATATATTTTATTAAAGTTTGTAAGGTTCTGATGATCTAACATTGTGGTTATAGTTAACAACACTATATTATACACTTCAAAGTTGCTAAGAGAATATATCTCAGTTGTTCTTACCACAAAAATAATAATTTTGTGACATGATAGAGGTGTTAGCTAACTCCATAGTGCTGTATATAAACACATTAAGCCAATATGGTGCACACCTTAAGCTTATAAAATGTTAAATGTGAACTGTAACTCAATTAAAAAATCAACAAAGGCCCTCCCTGGTGGTACAGTGGGTTAAAGCACCACACTACGAAGCTAAAGCCACTTCAGCATGAGTTCAATTCCGGGCAGGGGAGATGACACACATGGCACGGCAGACCTCTCCTGACCTGCCTGCTGCTCCCCTCAGCAGAGTAGTTCATCAGTCTGCCTGTTCTGCTCCCCACTCTGTCTCTGGTAAATCCTCTCGCCACCCTTGTACCTCTGGCCGGTACCCCAGTTCTGTATGCATAAATAAATCAATCCTTTAAAAAATCAACAAAATAAAAATAGCTTCAGTAGCTCTGCAACACAGGAAAATACTGAACTCATGTCCTCCTAGGGACACACCAAATACACAGCTACATATGGAACAATTCCCTTTGAAGAAGCACCTAAATACCTGTGTCTATGAAGGTACCTCTTTTGTTTTAATAAATCTGTCCTTTTAAAATGTAAAGGAGAGAGAAAGAGAATGAGATGAGGGAGGGAAGACATTCTTAAAGACAGTTGAAAAAGCAACTCCTGCACATCTGGCAAGTGAGAAGGAAATCACACAAGAGGTCAAGACACAATCTCAATGTAACACACCCACAAAATGTGGAAACACTTAATCAGGAGAAAACTCAAAATCAAAACCTTCTTCCTAAGGAATAAAGGGTTGAAGGCCATACAGGCCATCCCAATTTTAGGCCCTGTACCGGAGAAACATGCCACCAAAACATCTAGCTTTTAAAACTAATCAGGCTCACATCTATAAAACTACGAGGCTGTAGCAAACTGAGAAAATGCTTTTAAAGACTTGCACACAGAGTTACTACAGGGCCATGAGGAGGAGACATTTGTAAAGCACCAAGATTTATGTGAAAGAAGTTCAGGAACCTCTTAAAATGTGGACCCAAAGGACAAGGGCCTGTGGGAATACTTTCCAGGGATGAAAATTGGTGACATATGTCATTCTTTTTTAGATACATTAGATCTGTTTTGTTCTTTTTTCTCCCAGATTAAGGGGATGAGGAAATATTATGCTCTCTTCACCTTGCTAAAATTTGGCAGGCACCATATTATTTTTTCTTTCTGGCAGGAACCCCCTGCACACATCACTGGTGCTCCAAAGTGTCAGTCTTTCCCAGAGGGTTTTTACACATAGCTGGTGACATGGATTTTAAAACTGGTACCCCAGTTTCTGAGGCTGCCACCCAGACAACAACACTTAATGGTGTTGCTCTGGAAGCCAGGGGTCTTGTGCTCCTGGGTCCCCTGGAATTATACCAATGGCAGAGACAGTTTTTGGCAGACTACAACCTCCAGGGCACTGTTCAGGAAGTAAATTAAGACACACCCCAAGTATTTCTGAGAATGAGGATTATTTGCTTTTCTAGGAACTCTGGCCTAAGGTATAAATTTCTGGCTTGGAATACGTCTAGGGGACTAAGAACAGACGTCATCTGTTCCTTAATCTTTGCATCATGCATCTGCCGGTTTGCATCAGTTCACCAGTTATCTTTTAGAAGCGGATCATACCCTTGTCTGGTGCTCTGATGTGGGGGACAGAGGAAGGGGATAGTTCTATTAACACCTAACTCTGGTGATCAGCAGGGTTATGTGCTAGGAGGACTATAATCAACAGAAAGATTTTTTTATAAGTTTATTTTTACATCATTTCGTACATTTTTTTTCCATCTCAATTGTAATCCCCATCGGTGTCCCATCACCAAGTCACTCGTGTGCCATCACCATAATCCTGTGCACTTCCCTTCCCACCCCGACCCCCCCGTTTTTGATCCCATTCCCCACTCCACCCCTGCAAAATGTCTTTTTGTTATTTTCTCGCCTGGTCCGTTATACTCCTGCTATGAGTGAAACCATCCGGTATTTTTCTTTCTCTTAACAGAAAATTTTTTTAAATAGCTCTTACCCCTAGGACATAGCATGAGGTAATAGACAGAGAAGTTCAATCTTTCTGTATAAGAGGCCCATTACTTTCTTATCATAGCTTCCACCTGAGGGTGATGCTTCAATTAAACACACATTTCCCAAGAGCTGAGAGCTATCCTTTCCAGAGACCTAACTCAGTGGGCAGTATCTCTGCATTATCCCTCTACTGTGCCCCAGAGGGTAAATACCTTTCAGAGGGGAACTCTAACATGTATTTGGTGCCCTGATTTTTACATCTGGTACCTCAGTTTTTACAGAGGCCACCCTGCAGATGCTCCTTGATTGCCTGGGTCTGGAGGCCTGAGGTACTTGTATTCCAGTGTCCCACAGGACTGTAATAGATGAGACAGTTCTTGGATTACTACTGTTCCCACAGCATTACACAAATAGCAGGCTGAAACTCAAATTCAGTCTTTCTGTGAAAGAAGTCTGTTTGGTTGACCTGCAGGTTTGACCCAAGAGTCAGGCCTCAAGTTTGGCACACATATAGGGGACTGCAGATATACTCTCAGGGAATACAGGCTGATAAATGTCATCTTTGTATTATTCCTTTGCCTTAAAGCAGTTCACCATAGGGGATTACAACTGAGATGAAAAAATATACAAAATGAAGACTGATGTAAATATACATATAAATAAATATGAAAGAAAAAATACAGTTCACTTATAACTCCAAGAAAAGGAGTTTACATAATCACCTGGAATCCCAAATTTTGCAACCAATACCCAAGGAACATCTTCACATCACCTTACTCTAATTGTGCAGAAAGTTTACATTTAAGGTCACATAGGACTCCATAGATTTGAAAATTTTAAAAACTACTATAGGCCCTCCCTGGTGGCGCAGCGGGTTAAAGCACAGCACTGAGAATCTGAAGCCACTTCCGCATGAGTTCGATTCCCGCCTGCCGCCTGCCCCGGAGGAGACCACATGGCGAGCCAGGCCTCTCCTGGCCCGCCCGCTGCTCCCCTCAGCAGTGTGCTTCGTCGATCTGCCTGTTCTGCTCCCCACTCTGTCTCTGGTGAAGCCTCTCACCGTCCCTGAGCCTCTGGCCTGTACCCCAGTTCTGTATGAATAAATGGATAAATCTTTAAAAAAAAAAAAAAAAACTACTATACAAAGGTCTGGTCTCCAATAATTCTGAATTTAATATGCTGACCAAGAGCCTCCTCTTTGGGACAGTGACAGGCGTTGGCATGCCCTCAATTGCTGAGAGCTATTAAAAATAAAATAGGCTGTTTGGACAATCACAATAAGATCCACCTACTATACAAGATTACTCTTTCAAGACTGGAAGAGGTGGCTGGTTTATCTAATATATACAGAAAGTTAAGAAAAATGAAGAAACACAGGAATTGTTCCTCCCCTCCCCCCCCCAAAAAAACAAACAAGATAAAACTTCAAGGGAAAAAAAAGCCTATGAATCAGAGATGAGTAATTTACCTGATAAAGAGTTCAAAGCAGTGGTCATAATGATACTCACTGAACTCAGGAAAATAATGGATGAAAACTGAGAATTTCAACAGAAATCAAAAATAAAAAATTAGCAACTCATGGAGCTGAAAAATACAATAACTGAATTGAATCATACGCTAGAGGGATTCAATGAAAGACCAAAAGAAGCAGAAGGAAGGATCTGTGAACTTGAAGACATAGCAGTGGAACTCACTCAAATCAGAAGTAAAAAGATATAAAAAAAAAAGTGAAGATAGCTTAAGGGCTTACAGGACAATATCATTATAGTGATCCCAGAATCAGAATAAAGAGAGAGATAAAACTTATTTGAAGATATAATGGTTGAAAATTTGCCAGGACCAGATGGCTTCACTGCTGAAGTATATACCATTCAGAGAAGTCTTACCCCTCACCAAAAGAAAAAAAAATCAATGTGATTTAAAAATGGGCAGAGCACTTGAATAGATACTTTTCCAAAGAAGATACACAGATGGCTCACAGGTACATGTAAAAGTGTCCCATATCATGAGTAATCAAAGAATTGCAAATCAAAACCAAAATGCAGTATCACCTTATATCTGCTAGAATGATTAATATAAAAAAGTCAAGAAATAACAAATGTTAGTAAGAAAACTGAGAAAAAGAAAGATTTGTGCACCATTGGTGGGGATGTACACTGGTGCAGTTACTATGGGAAACAGTACAAAGATTCCTCAGAAAAGTAAAACTAAAACTACCATATGATCCAGCAATACCACTTTTGGATATTTATCAAGTGAAAATGAGCATGCTGACTTAGATAAACATGTGGATCCCATGTTTGTAGCACCATTATTTACAAAAGCCAAGATATATAAACAACTTAAGTATCCAACATCGGATGAATGGATAAACACTGTAATACACACACACACACAGAATACTATTCAATCACAAAAAAAATGAAGCATTGCCATTTGCAACAACACACACAGACAGACCCTGAGGCATTACATTAAAAGAAATAAGTTATACAAAGACAAATACCTTATGACAGCTCTTATATGTGGAATCTAAAAAATAAAAATCTTGCAACTACAGAGACTATATTAATAGTTACCAAAGGTATCGGGTGGGCAAAATGGGTGAAATTACTAAGAAAGTAGACTGTAAAAGTAGAATCACAAGAAAATATAATTTTGTAACTTTATGTGAATATGTTAACTAGACTTAACTGTGTTATGTGTCAATTATAACCCCAAAATATAGCTGTAATTCTCAACAAATCTAACTCTTAAATAGAATTCTGAATCTCTATATACCAAAGCCCTAAAATTCTTTAAAAGAAAATAAACAAAAACAAAGGGAGCTTAATCACATTTCTACAAAATTCTTTTGGATATAACACTGTAACTGAGAATACTTAATTGTATATGTCTTAGTAACCTTGAATATTTGTTCATCTGGGTAAATAAACTTGATGGTATTAGAGCAAATCTCCTAAGACCCCCGAACTCATGAGAAAAATAACTGAATGATAAAAATTTCAAAAGACTCCCCAGCAGTCCTCTTGATGAAAAGCGTACTTACCCAATGTGAATCATTTAAAGAAACTAAAATATTATGTAAGCGACCATATAATTGAATAGATTATTCTATTTGCTTTTTAATTAAAGGGTCAAATAGCATGATAGCATTTTTTTAAGTAAAGAAATGTAACAACGTTAAGACTTTTTCTTGGTAGCGATGGTTTTAAAGTGTAAGGTTATTATTATGTTCTCAAATACTTAAACTAAGTGCTCTTCTAAAAGTTATAGATGTGTATAAAGTGGAAAGGAACTTTCACAGACATCTAAGCTTAAACTTTTACATATGTGATAGGTATAGGCATTTGCATATACACCATGCTTTCACCTTTACTAATTCCAATCATATAATCTAGCTATTATCACTATATTTAGGTGACAAAAATTAGGATAAAGAGAACTTGAAGGCTATCTCTTTAATATGAAGCACTAATCTAGGTCTACTTTAACGTTTTATGATAGCATATTCTAGAGACTATCAGAGAACTTGAGGAGCAAGTACTAGTACTACCTTATCTATAAAGCATTTAGTAAAGTGTAAAGTCTTTTTAATATTTTAACTTTCACAACAACTGAAGTTATGCAGAATGAGTATTAGATTCTCATGATAATAGACGAAAAAACTGAAGGTCAGTGAGAAATTAACTGAATGTTTAGTACTTGTTTTTGGACAACCACAAGTCATCACGAAAAACAAATTCTAAAAGAAAATCTCTTATATTTATAAAAATGTAAACATTATTCTTATGCTTATAACTTCCACTCCAGCCCTGTAAAGATACTAGTAATTGTTACTTATAATTAATATTACTTTCCAATTAATTACTTATGCAAAAGATTCACAAATTTTTACATAAAGAGTTGTTATAAGTCACTTACAGGAAAGTATGTTTCCACAATTTCAAAATTCAGAAATCCAACTATAATCCAAACCAAGAGGGTAGCAATGGAAACAATGACAATAAAAGGAACAAAGTAGCCACTGAGTTTGTCTGCAAACTGCTGGATAGGAGCCTAGAATTAAAAAAATATATATAATAGTAACACAAATATCAAAGATTCTTTGTGATAATGAATACTGTACATTTGGTAATTGGAACAAGCAGAAATATCTTCATAAACTCCACAACTAGAACTAATCAGAGGAAAAATATAAAAACTAAATCAAGATCTATATTGAATGGGCCTCAAAGAAAATATTTTCTGTTTCTTTTAGGAATTTAAGTTACCTTTGATGTTTGTGCCTCCTCCACAAGTTTGACAATTTGAGAAAGGGTTGTATCTGCTCCAACATGGGTTGCCCGAATAAGCAGGGACCCATTCTGGTTAATGGAACCAGCTATTACTGTGCTGCCAGATTTCTTAGCCACCGGCATTGCCTCCCCTGTAGAAGGAGTAAAGATAGATTTAAGAAGCATAAATAAACCTATCTTGTAACACACCATTGTTTGCTAGTTGTCAATAAAAATTATTTGGGAAGGAGATTCTTGCTGCATAAAGTAGAATCTGGACAAATGTCTCAGTGAAATTTGCCCTCCCACCTTCCTTATGCTAGTTATAGTTCAAACCTAGGGATACCTATCTTAAGTTGGAAAATCCTAGCATGTTAGCTCATGTTGGCAGATACTTCTGATGTTCCACCCTACACCTAGATCATTAGTTTTAAATCTGTAAACAAGGAGAATTTAGAAATGTGGAAGGGAATTCTTTATAATGATTGCTGGGACATAGAATGTAGTTACTCCAATGTAGTGGGCCTGGGTCAATGATACTAAATGTACTACAATGTATAAGCAGTCCCCAGAACTAAGAATTATTTCATCCAACTGGTAACAGCACTTTTATTAAGAATCAAGAGTCGTAAACTATTTCCATATGGTCCATAAACTGAATCTCTTATGGGACTATCCTGAAGGTTGAAGTAGGCAAAGTCTTAAATGGTTGTGTTCTGAACTGGTCTTAGTTATCTAAAATCTCTAAAATACTCCAGGTCTACTCTGATGTGGAAAACCTGGAGTCTTACCCCAGTTCAAACTAGACCAGTTTAAAGCAGAAAGACAAAATAAAGTCTATTGGGCTCTACAGCTGCATGAGACAACTTTATTTGGTTATACAATCAGGTAATTACCAATCCTCAGTGAGATAACCTTCAGTAGCATAACTAAACCAAAAGGTACTGCAGAAACTGATTTAATAAGTCTTAAAAAGAATTTATAGTCCACTCACTATTTATTCACTCTATAGTTTCTTCAAAGTCTTCACTGTTCATGCCTATTTTTCAGTGACACTTTGGATTCACTTCTCTTTCATGTCATGATCCTCTGAAATAACATACCTGTGATGAGGGACTCATCTACCATAGAATGTCCGTCAATAACACGACCATCCACTGGAAACTTGCCTCCTGGAACCACTTTAATAATGTCTCCACGTTGTACAAGTTCCACATCCACTTGTTCTTCACTGGATGAATTAACATAAAAAGCATCATGACAATATACTCTCACCTGAACATTTCCATGCAAGCATGTTAGTTCATGTCAAGCTTGTAACCCCATAATTACTACCAATGGAAACTAGAATCAACATTTAACTAGGAACTATATGCTGCTAGTCCTGTTCACTACTGGAGAACAGCTAGATATCTAGTACAAAGTAGGTACTCTAAACTACTGCTGAATAACCAATGAATAAATGGAAGCTTTATAAAATAATGAATAATGAAATGGGTTTTACTTAAGTAAAAATTTATTGTAAAAACTTAAATAATTTTGAATATACAAATGAGAAATACATCTTATCAAATCTTTAGCTCTAACTTTCAACTTGTTATTTAACTTTTCAGGACAAGTTAGATAACATTTTATAGAAGGAAAGAGAAGAAACACAAACTGGGATATTCTAAGGACAGTTGATAGATGCTTCTTTAAGAAGTCAAATGTAAGGAGAGGGAGGAAGGAGAAAAAGGATAGAGCTGTTAAAAGAAATACTTCAGGGCTCTCTCTGGCGGTGCAACGGGTTAGGGAGCCGCACTGCAAGCAAGCCCCAGCCGCTTCAGTGTGAGTTCTATCCCCAGCCCCAGGGGTGATCCATACGGTGCAGCAGACCTCTCCTGTCTCACCCACTGTTCCCCTCAGCAGTGCACTTTGTCAATCTGCCTGTTCTGCTCCCTGCTGTCTCTGGTGAATCCTCTTACCGCCCCTGCTCCTCTGGCCTGTAACCTCAGTTCAGTATGAATAAATAAATCTTTAAAAAAACAAATACGTCAGTATGGGCCTTCCAGGTGGTGTAGGGGCTAAGTCTCAGTGTCACCACACTATTACGACTGTGTCCTAAGTTTGATCTCAGTCAGGGAGCTAACACACCATAGATGTGGCAGGCCTCTCCTATCATACCTGCTATTCCCCTAAGCAGTGTATTTCAGTAGATCCACCTGATCTGCTCCCCACTCTTTCTATGGTGAATCCTCTCACCCTCCTGTGCTTCTGGCCTATATCCCAATTCCTCTATGCATAAATAAATAAATCTTTTTTTTAATTTACATTTAAAAAAGAAATACCTCAGTAAATTCAATGACATATGGACCACTTTGAAGTCTATTTCAATGAAGGAACTTAAAACATTCAGAGAAAACAGGAGAAAGATGAATATGGACTTTTTATTACATGATATTAAATAACTATTGTTCATCTTTGTACGAAATACGGTACTACAGTTATGTAAGAATATGCCTCCTTTTAAGAGACAATAGAGGAATATTTAGCGATAAAATTATATAACCAGGATTTGCTTTAAAATACTACCACTACACAAAATGTATAGGTGAAATAGAAGTGTGACAAAATGTGAATAATTAACCTATCTTGAAATAAAGAAGATTAATTATACTCTTCTCACTACTTCTTGCATACTTAATTTTCCATAAGAAGTTAACAACAAAAAGAGGAAAAATTGAATCTAAATACCTCAAGAGGATATTATCAGAGTCAAGAGTTACAATAGTTGCTTCTGTAGCTTGTAGTGAAATTAGTTTGGCAAGCGCTTCTGATGTTTTGCCCTAAAAATTAAAAAAAAAATGTGTAACAGTACTAAGGAAAAAAAATTTCTGGTTTATCTTAAATATGGACATAATATTTAATATTTTCCTAAAATACAGGTTTAGGAACAACTAGTTCAAATCATAAAATGTTTCACTTTAAAAGTATAGACAAAATATACTGCCTCATCTTGATTTATAAGCAAAACCTGGGAAACCTACAAAACTAAGTCTTTTGTGGTTTATCTAGGAAGAATTCAGAAAATATTGCTGTTATTTTTGGTGAATGAAATCAATTCTGTATAGTTTATTTCAACCTAAATATGAATTTTGTTTAAAAAAAGTATAGACAAAATATAAAGTATTATTAGTATATAATGAAATAATTTCAATAACAAAAAAACTCAATAGGTACATATAGAAAGGTGATAAATAGGCAATTCATTTAGGAAGAAATATAAACATCAAATGTGTGGAAAACACTTATCCCTGATATTAACGGAAAAAATACAAACTAAAGCAATTCTATGATACCACTTAATGCCTACTAAATTAACAATAATTTAAATAAGAGTCAATGTTGCCAAAGTTGTAGTAAAACTATTTTATCAATACACCCTTGCTGGCCAAAAATTGTTACAACCTGAACATGAGCTACAGAAAAACTTAGGCCCTTTAATCATGTCCTTTGAAATGTATCCTAAGATACTAGTTCAACAGAAATGACTACTAGATATGAACATGCTTAACAAGGTCTACCTAAAATTAAAAATTAACAACAATCATCTTGTAATTTACAAGCACAATGATTTGACAGTTTTATTAAGAAATATCAAATAATTATCTAGACTGTAAAAATGGGGGAAATTTTACAGAGTTAAGGGTGCAAAGTGGTATAAGTACTGTATTTGCCACTCTATACATGATAAAGTTATATATAACAGGAGTAGAAAGTGGTTTCCATTATCTCGTGGAACTATATGTGAATTTTTTTCCCCACCATTATTAGAAACCTTGTGGTCACATCAACTTTTTAATAAATATGTACTGTAAGTAAGTACTTCTCAAATGTTTCTCTCGAAACAAACATAGACATACAATACTGTGTATAATATTAATCACATAAATTTAAGGAATCTTCTAAAGGAATGATTAACTAAAAACCAAAAGAAAAAACACTTCAGTAGATAGTTAACTACAATGTAAATCACTATATATTTCCGATTCTTGGATTAGAAAATTTTATTGGTCATTTATCTACCCATGGTTTTAGCAAACATTACCATTTCTTACATTACCTTTGCTATATGTTCTAGCCACCGGCCTAGTGCAATAAACACAAACAGCATAGGAGGTGTGTCAAAGAAAGTAACAGGATTCACTTTGGCTCTCTCATACATTGCAACCAGAAGAATAACCAAAGAGTAAGCAAATGCAATGGTAGTTGCCAGCACAATCAATACATCCATATTTGCAGTTTTATGCTTCAAGGCTTTGTAGGCCTGAATGTAGAAGTACCATCCTCCGAAAAACTGAAATACAAGAATAATAATCATTGTTTCTTTAAAAAATGCTGAAATTCACATACATACCTCAACAACTAACACACTGTCCCAATGTTAATTTCCTATCTAATGAATAAACACTATGAAGCTGAAACAACAGTGTTTATGTTTTAGAAGATATGGATGTATGGAGAGATTCAAACTGCTTCACAAGCCCTTTGCAACTGTTCTCTATGACACAATAGATAAGTATAAAGAAAATCAGATGGTTCTTGGATTTTTCTTTTTTATCCTAGCAAAATCATGAACTAGGAAAAGGATTACATTATTTAACAAAGACTTTTTTAAAATAAAACTCAACTTCCCATTTTCAAAATCTAACCTAAACAATTTATTTAAGTTATTATAATTGTTGGCTGTTTTTGTTGGAAAACATACCTGAAAGACTTAATTTTCAGTATATGGAAACATACCATTTTTAAAATCATTACTGCTTATACAAGAAGCAGATAAAGTAATAGACTAATTAAAAGGAAGTATGCCACAATTAAAGTTTATCTCAAAACAGGACTGAATAGATAAATACAGGCTCAAAGTAAAAGATAAGAAAACAGTCCTACAAGCAAATGGCATCCTAAGAAAAGCAGGGAAAGTCATACTTACATCAGTTAAAATAGACTTCCAGCTAAAAAAGGTATAAGAGACAGGGATGGACATTATATAATGACTAAGGGATAAATACATGAGGAAGACATAACTCTCATCTATATATACACAAACACACATATATATGTATTAAAAGATCACAAAATATATAAAGAAACTACTAACAAACCTAAAAAGAGGCATTGACAGCAGCTATTTATTAGAAAAGGAATTCAACACCTAATTATATCAATGGACAGGTCAACCAGACAGAAAATAAAAAAGGAAACAATAATCTTAAATGAGAAATAAAGCCAGATATATATCTAATAGATATTTCTAGGGCATTGTAACTCCAAAAACTTGAGTATGGATTCTCCTCAAGTGCATAAAGACATTTTACAAGACAAACCACATGTTGGGTCACAAAATAAATGTCAAGAAATTCATGAAGAATGAAAGTATAACAAGTATCTTATTATAATTTGGCCAAGCTAGAAAAATGACCACAAAAAAGTAATCAAGATAAACATCTAAATGGGGAGATGGAAAAAATGTACTACTGAGTGACTACTGAATTAATGAAGAGAACTAAGGAGAAATTAAAAAAACACCTTGAGACAAATTAAATGAAGATATGAGCAACCAGATCCTATATGATACTGCAAAAGTAGTACTAAGAGGCTCATGTCAAGTCAAGAAAGATATCAAATAAATAACCTAAACTTACACATTAAAGAATTAGAAAAAGAAGAACAAAGAACCCAAACCCCAATAGAAGTAGGGTCTAAATAATATCATAGCAGAAATAAGTGAATGAGAAATAAAAAAGATAGGCCAAAATATCAATGGAATCAAAAGCTGATTCTTTGAAAAAATAGACAAACCTTTAGTTGAATCACAAATAAAAGACAAAAACACTAATAGAATCAAAAGAGAAGTTACAATATTTCCACAATATGAAAGACCATAAGGGTTTATATCTATATATGAATACAACATGCCAATAAATTGAATAATCGAGAAGAAATAGACAAATACATGTAAGCATAAAAACTTCTGAGATCCAATCAGGAAGAAATAGAAAACCTGAACAGACCAATTACAAGCAAGGTACTTGAAATGGTGATCAAAAATTTTACCAAAAACAAAAGTCCAGACCAGTGAGATGTACCACCAATCCTTCAAAGAACTACTACTTATCTTTCTCAAACTTTTCAAAAAAAAAAAAGGCAGTAGGAATGCTTCCAAACATATTTTACGAGGTCAACGTTACTTTTATATCAAAGGATAAAAAAAAATCTACAGAACAATATCCATGATAAACACAGATAGACAAATATCAACAAAATCTTTTGTAAACCTAATTCAACAATATATTAAAAGGATAATGCCTCATGACCAACTGGGATTTATTCTACAAAATCAAAAATGGTTGAACATCTGAAAATCAGTAAATGAAATCCACATTAACACAAAAAAAAACATAAAAAGCATATGATCATAGGATGCAGAAATTATTTAATAAGATTCAAAATCCATTAAAATAAAACTCTTTAAAAAAGGAACATATCGCTACATAATAAAGACCATATATGACAAATCTCCAGCAATCATCATATTCAATAGTGAAAACGTAGCTTTCCCTCGAAGATTGGGTATAAGATAAGGATGTTCACATTGACCACTACTATTCAAAATAATATTGAAATTTTAGTTAGAGCAATTGGGAAAGAGAAGGATATAAAAGAAATTCAAATTGGGAATGAAGAAGTAAAACTACCACTAGTTGCATGTGACATAAAATACACAGACTTACAGACTCCACTAAAAGGTTTAGAAACATTGAGTTGGTAGAGTGGCAGGCTACAAAATCAATATACAAAACTCACTTGCACTCCTATGTACAAATAATGAACTAAAAGGTAAAGAAATCAAGAAAACAGTGCCACTTACTACTACATCAAGAAGAATTAAATACCTAAGAATAAAGATTATAAGGAAAGTGAAGGACCTACACAACAAAAATATAAGACATTGTTATAAGAAATAGAAGAAACAAAGAAAGATTACATATTCCTAGAATGGAAAAATTAGCATTAAAATGGCAATCTTACATGACACAACATACTGATACAGTGCAATTTCCATCAAAGTTTCAAAGGGGCATTTTTCAAAGAAACAAAACAAACATTACTGAAATTATATGGAACCACAAAAGACCCTGAATAGCCTAAGCAATTCTTACAAAAAAGAAAATATCATACTCCAAAACATCAAGATATACATCAAAGTTATCGTAATAAAATAGTATGGTATTGGCATAAATAAACACATAGATGAATGGAAAATAACTGAGAATCCAGAAATGGCCCACAATTATATGAACTACTAATCTATGACAAAGGAGCCAAGCATATACAGTGGGAAAAAGGCAAGTCTATTCAACAAACAGTGTCAAGAAAACACCACACAAAAGAATGAAACCAAGTAATATCTCCCACTACATAAAAATTAACTCAACATGGGTTAAAGACTTGGATGTGGGCCCACCCTGGTGGCACAGCGGTTAAAGCGCAGCACTGAGAAGCTAAAGATTTGGATGTAAAACCTGAAAGTATAAAATACATAGAAAAAAAAAAAAAACAGGCAAAACACTCCATAGTATTGACTTCCGTGATCACGTCTTTGGAATTCAATTTCAGTGGCTAGAGAAAGAAAATAAAAACAAATGGACTACAGCAAACCAAAAAGCTTCTATACAGGGAAAGGAGTTATTATTAAAACAAAAGATACACAAGGAGCTAATATACAATATCTACAAAGAACTCATACAATTCAACAAAAGGAAAACAAACAATTCAACGAAACAATGGAGAGAAGAGCTACACAGACAATTCTCCAAAGAAGGTATACTAAATAGCCAACAGATACATTAAAAAATGTTCATTATTACTTGTCATCAGGAAAATGCAAATCAAAACCATAATGATCGACCATGTCACACCTGTGAGAAAGACCCATACCAAAAAAGATCAGAACTATCGAATGTTGGAAAGGGTATGGAGAAAAAGGAATTTTTATACGTTAGATAGTACACTGGTTCAGTCCACATGAAAAACAGTTCAGAGGTTTCTCAAAATATTAAAAATAGATCTATCATAGAATCCAGCAAGTCCATTCCTATATATCTATGTGAAGAATATAAAAACACTAATTCAAAAGAACATGTCCACACCCATGTTCATTGCAACACTATTTACAATAGTCAAGCTATGGAAAAAACCTAAGTGCCTAACAACCTATGAGTAGGTTAAGAAGATATGGTATATATACACAATGAAATACTACTCAGCTATTAAAAAAAAAAGATGAATTTTTGCCATTTGTGCAACATGGATGGAACTGGAAGGGATTATGCTAAGTTAACTTAGAAGGAAGAATACAAATATGGAATGATTTCACTCACATGGAATATAAAGAGACATTTACAAAGGAACAGACAAAACCAAACTAAAACAAACCCTAGAAATCTGACTACAGAATTGAGGTTACCATATGGGGAGGTTGAGCTTGAGAAGCAAAATGAGGAGAGTGCCCAATGGACTATGGTGGAGAATAAGGAACCCTTGTATACTTTAGCAGAAATGTAGACTGGGCTAGCTTCTATGGAATACAGTATGGAGGTTTTTCAAAATATTAAAAAAAGATCTACCATTTGATCCAGAAATTCCACTCCTATATATTTCCAGAAAATACAAAAACACTAATGTGAATGATTATATACACTCCTATGTTCAGTGCAGCACTATTTTCAATGGCCAAGCTATGGAAACAACCTAAGTGCCCAAAGACAGATGAATAGATGAGAAAGATGTGATACATATACACAATGAGATTCTGTTTAAAAGAGAGATAAACTCTTGAATATAATAATTCTGAGTATAAAGTTATAGACACAATAGCCAATAAGAGTAACAAAACAACTGAATTCTCGTCTGCTTTGTCATTAAATAATATGTTAAGCGTGAAATGAAATCTATTTAACACTATTTTTGTAAAACATCCAGCTTAAACTGGTCACACTTCTGATACTTGTTTTTCCATTAAAAATAGCCTTGCTTGCCATATTTTGGCTATTTTTCATTGTAACAAATATACTTGCTAACATTTCACTTGCCTGTACAGGTACACAAAATAAAAAAGATAGCAAATTCATAATGGATAATCCTGGCAGGATCTGGTGTTCCAAGAACATAGAAGAATGAATGTTGGTCATTTCTTCTTGACTTATGTTCTGATTATGGTGAAGACTTGCAAGGTGGTGGTCCATAGCCATCATATATATCATCAGTCCCATTACAGGAATACAGAAAATCAGGCTCACAAGGAAAGACCGTCTCCATCTTATATAAAAAAGAAAAATCATTTTAGAGAGTAGCTAATAGTTAAAGATTCTATGCCTTAAATACAATTGTGATACTCCACCCAATATAAGGATTAAGTTGTAAAATTTGATATGCTAACAGGATGTTAAATTTGATACAAGTCATAAATCTGTTTTTCACTGGCACTCCAAAATACTTACTGTCTTATTTCTCGTTTATGGTCTAGATGGCTGGCTGACCGATCCTTCTTGACCAAAGAGGCTTCAAAACCTAAGCCCTGAGAAAATTCATGAGAAAACAATTAGTTTACTTAATATATAAATAATATGTGGAAAAATTCTAAACCATGATATTGCCATTAAGAACGATTCAGTTTAATTACTGAGTACAAGTCACTCTGGAGAATACAAAAATGAAGATGTGCTTCCTGTTTATAATCACCATTTTTCTAACATTTCATCGAAGATTATTTCCTCTACTCCAGTTATTGTCTACTCTTACTGTTCTCAAACTAATGACTTAACTCAAGTGTAGTTGTCCTCAGTAAACATTTTTATTATATCAAAAAATAAACTAAAGCCTCCAGTAAGTAACTCTGCATAAAGACAGAAATCTAACAGTATTTGATGACCTAATAAAGACAAAATTCAGCAAAAAATTATAACTGTTACATTGAGACAAACATCTGCTAGCATTAACCAGTTTTGTTTTAATTTTAGCTTTAACATCTATTGACCTCTCTGTGAAGAGCAGAGAGATAAGAGGCCACAAGAATATTATTTAAAGCTTTATATATGAAGTCTTTACTCTTGGTCTGTTAGAGAAAAAAGAGCATGAACAAAATTATTTTCCTTAATAATAAACTATTAAAATAAAACTAAACCTAAAAGTCCCCTGAGCATAGACAGTAATACATACTTTATTTTCCACTGTTAAGGAAAATGATGCCATCTCACATTTATTGGCAATATAGCACAGGGAAAGGAGCAAACATGAGCACTGGAATCAGAAAGATTAGGCTCACATCCCATCTACGACACTTAAAAGCAATGTGACTTTGGGCAAGAAACTCCTCTTAATTTGAGTTTCTTCACCTTCAAAATAAAAATGGCAATGCTGCTGTGAGAATTAAATTAATAGCAGAAGTTTTGCAGTCTTTGTAATTAGCACATAGTAGGGATTCAATAATGCTAGCTTCACAAAGATGTTAATGACATCTTTCTCTATACTGATAGGATCTTATGTGAACTATTATATACTTTAGATCATTAGAACATCAATGCTACACCATAATGAACTTTCAAAGCACTTTCACATTTACTACCAGTTAAGATTTATTGAAGAACACAGGATGAACTTTTCGTAAAGGAAAGGGACTGGCCTTTAAAAAAATTTAAAAAAAACATTGTTTTTAAACATCCTTGTTTCTCCCTTCAGCTGTTATTACCATCATTTTTCTACCACCAGAATGCTGACAGTCCTCTATCACAGCCCACTAGCTATCCCACCCAGGTCTCTACTCACCCTTTCCCTACTATTTCCCTCCTCAATGTCTCATGTCTACAGTCTACTTTCAAGAATAAGTCTTATTCGTGACTTTATCTTTTAAATTTCTTACTTTAGGGCCTCCCTGGTGGCATGAAGGGTTAAAGCACAGCATTATGAAGCTATCAACAGCCACTGCAGCATGAGTTTGATCCCGGCCAGGGAGGTGACCCACATGGTGTGGCAGACCTCTCCTGTCTCACCCACTGCTCCCCTCAGCAGCATATTTCAGTCAATCTGCTTGTTCTGCTCCCCCACTATGTCTCTGGTGAATCCTGTCACCCCCATACCTCTGGCTTGTACCCCAATTCTTATATGCATAAATAAATCTTTAAAATAAATAAATTTCTTACTTGAACTTAAATATACATCATTTTCTTTGACCTAATACATAATAAAGTATAACAGGAAGTTTCAATTTCTTAGTGATTAGCATGAATCTGACTTATAAAAAATTATACTTTACTTCCATTTCAGAATATTTTAAATGATTTGCACTTCTAACTTAAGTTTGCTCCTGATTTAATAATGTTAAGGTGCCCTAACCTAAGTCATCGTGACAAAGACCAAAAAAAGAGAAAGAAAAGAAAGAAACAAGGGAGACAAATTTACATTGAGTTGAAACAGATCTTATCTAGATTAATCAAAAGGGCCAGATTTTCTTCACTCTTTCTGTTTGATATAAACCTGGAGAGGTTCAAGAGAATGTTAACTTAATAGATAAGAACACAGAAATGCAAAATCTTGCCGCTTACTTCAATTGTATGGATAATATCTCTGGGACCAATAATTTCTGGATCATACTTAATATGTGCTTTGTTGGTTGCCAGGGCCACAGAGCAGTAGAAGATCCCTCTGTGTTTTGTGAGTGTAGACTCTATTTTATGAACACAGGAAGCACAAGTCATTCCTCTTACCTGTTAAAGATAAAGGCTCTGTTATTCAGAAATACACTTTTTCTACCATTAAACATGAGCTTACTTTAAACTGAAACAACTCTTAAAACAAGGTCTTATCAGAACTATTAATAAACTTTAGATATGATTATTAGAACACTTTTTATATCACATGAAACAATAATATGGTACCAGTTGTAATAGGTTAAATTGAAGTGGGTATTATTAAAATCTCTCTCTTCCTGTCACTTCTCAGTAACAGAGGATTTGATACCCATCATTGGTTTCTTATATTCAATGCCTTGCTTCCTTCTAAATTTTTTTCATCCTGCTTAAGTGCATATAGCCTTTTCTAATACTTCACTGAGGGCCTTCACAGTGGCCTACAGGTTAAGTCTCAGTACTATCACCGTGAAATCCAGGGTCTGAGTTCAATACCCACCCATGGCACTAACCACATATGGCACAGCAGAACTCTCATCTTTCATCTGCTGCTCCTCTTAGCAGTGTTTCAGTAAATCTTCCTGCTCTGCTGCCACTCTGCCTCTAATGAATCTTCTCATGCCCTTCACCTGTGGACTACACCCCAGTTCTTCTACACAATAATAAACAGAATCTTTCTCCAAATTTTTAAAAATAATACTTCACTGAAAGTTAATGGATGGCAACAGTTTTCTACCTTTGTATATTTCTACAAAAGTGTCCTATCTTCAATGAAATAATAGTTCAGCTTGGTATTAAATTATAAAATTAAAGGAGGGAAAAGCTTCTGGAATGATTATAGGAGGAGTTCAGAAAACTCTTTCCCCAACAGTAATGATAGAACAGGACAAAGCTTCAAAAAACAAGCATTAAGGACACTGGAAAGTGACCAGAGTACATTAGCAACTTATGACACATTTATTCAAGGGTATATACTGAAGGGATATAAGTTATGCTGGAATAAGGATCTCTGAATGTTTATTCCTCTATAAAAGCAATGAGAAAACTGGAGGGAAGTGGTAACAACCAAGATATTCATAAATTAAATATGCCTTGCAGCAATTCAGGAAGCACATATTAAAGAAAAATAGCTGAATCCTGACAAAATAGCAAGCTATGTGGCATTAAAAGCTACTTTATTCTGGGCCCTCCCTGGTGGTGCAGTAGGTTAAAGCACAGCACTAAGAAGCTAAAGCCAATTCTGCATGAGTTTGACCCCGGCCGCGGAGGTAATCCACATTCTCCTGACCAACCCGCCGCTGCTCCCCTCAGCAGTGTATTTCATCAGTCAGCCTGTTCTGCTCCCCACTCTATCTCTGGTGAATGCTCTCACTGCCCCTGTACCTCTGATCTGTATCCTGGTTCTGTACACATAAAGAAATAAATCTTTTCAAAAAATATACTTTATTCCAATCTACTTCTCTCCAGCTCTGTTATAGTCATGAAGACTAATAGCCCCATAAATACAATGAAAAATAGCATCAAGGACACCACCAGAGAAGACAGGAGAGGGTTGGAGTTCCTTCAAAGACTTGTTCCTAGAGAAATGTATTTGATATGTCTAATGGTTACCTCAGATACCCCACTTGCAAAGACATCTGTGTTTACCTTAACTGGGGCTCAGTGAGTACAAAAAGCCCTTTTTATCTAGAATTTGCCAAAAACAGAGGCAATTATTTAACCTTGTGCTGGCTGGACTAATAGACAGCAGTTGGGTTAAACAATAGGTTAAAAAAATGTCTAAAGGGATAAGCTAGCAAGTGAGATATTTGGGAAAAGCTCTAAACTATTATAAATGTTTAAAAGTCCGTTCACATACATGAGGTTGTGGCATTGTCCAGCGATGTGAACAAACTCAGAAAATACCTAAAGTGATTATAACCTCTCACCATTGACTGACCTCTTGCCTCCATGGAAGCAAGACTAAGACAAAGTCAACAACCACATGATTTACTGTTGTAGGCATTTACACAGTGCTTTTCAGAAAAGACTGGGAGAGCTACTGGTTCCAGGTATTTAAGAAAATCTCTATCCAATCATTAGCTGACCGCTGAGCTAAACAAGCAGAGACTTCCATGACACACAGAATGCACAATGAAGAATATAGCTTTATAGCATTAGGTCAGAAAAGTCAGGAAACAAACAGTAACACTAACACACAACAATAACAATAAAACCTTAGGAGGGACTGAGAATCTTTTTTCTAGAATTGCCACAACATATTTTCAAACAAAAAATTGTGAGATATGCAATAAAGTAATAAAGTATGGTCCATACACAGGAAAAACCAAACAATAGAAACCGACCCTGAGGAAGCCCAGGAAATGAACTTAGTAGACATAGACTTTACAGCAACTTTTTTTTTTTTTATGTTTAAAAGATATTGTTTAGACCTTTCTGTAAAGTGTAAGTTCATGTCCTTTAACATTTTTCTTTTTGGTTCCTGCCTTTTATATATGTACAATAGTTCTTCATATGTTAAGTAAATAAACCTGGGCCCTCCCTGGTGGCGCAGCAGATTAAAGCACAGCATTAAGAAGCTAAAGCCACTTCCGCATGAGTTAGATCCCCACCTGCCCCGGAGGAGACCACATGGCGAGGCAGACCTCTTCTGACCTGCCCGCCGCTCCCCTCAGTGGTATACTTTGTAGATCTGCCTGTTCTGCTCCCCTCTCTGTCGCTGGTGAATCCTCTCACCCTCCGCATCTCTGGCCTGTACCCCAGCTCTATATGTATGAATAAATAAATAAATCTTTTTAAAAAATTGAAATCTCTAAAATATACAACTTTCTCTTTGCTCATCTCCCCCAATTTCATTTTCTACCCTAGATTGAAACACTGCTAATCATGTGTGTCAGTAAGTGCTCTCCATAGTATTTGCCTATGCATTTTATTATACAGAAAAATATACATATATTTTTCTGGTTTTTAATTAAATAGCATTATATAGTAACTTCACTTATTGTTTAATAATATACCCTAGAGATCTTTACTTCTCAATTAATAGTGATCTACTTTATTCTTTAACCATTGTACTATACTGTTTAATAATATACCCTAGAGATCTTTACTTCTCAATTAATAGTGATCTATTTTATTCTTTAACCATTGTACTATATTCTAAACTACATCTACACACAAGTTATATATTCCCTATTAAAGGTCATTTAATTTACTTCTAAATGTTACACTTAATATTATATAATAAATATTACCTCTGTATGCTCATATTTCTATAGGAAAGACGTAGTAGGTAACTTCCTTGATAGGAGAAAATGATCTCTTTAAATAACTATGCCTTACCTGTTTTTAAGTCTTCATTTATAAAATTTCAGGTTTTAATGCATATAGTAGTTCTCTTACATGCAAACCAGGCAGGGCTCATACTGATTTTCATTATTTCATTCCAACCTAATTATTCTTTTGACTTTTAATACAGAAGACTCTTTTACATCCCATACTTGAAGGTGGCTATTAAGTCACATCTTATCCTTCCATTTTCTATTTTCCAAAATTTTTCTAATATCTCATTCTCCCAGCCTTCAATTATCTTTTGAACTCTTTTCTAAATCCTCACCCAAGTTTTCCTTGTATACTTTTATTAATCACATAAAATTCTCACTTACAACAAGCTCTAAAACACCATCCCCTTCATCAGCATTTTCTATCACAGTTGCTCCAAATCCAAGCTCTTGAATGAACTCTGCTATCATCGGAGGTTGTATAATAGCAGGGTTATATCTTACTTCTGCCTTGCCAGCCATCAGAGCCACAAGTACAAAATGTATTCCTAGGAACATTAAGAGAAATCATTTTTAAATAATATTCACTATTAAAAGAGTAATAATAGTTATAGCATTTTTTCCATTCAACTGTAAAAGGATTAAAGTGAATCTGGAGAAATTTATATCTTAACTTTTATTTAAGTCTTGAAATCAAACCAATGAAATGATCTAAAGAGAGAGACTTATTTTCTTAAACTTTTTATTATGGAAAATTTCAACTATACATGTACTATTTATATGGATGTATGTGAGCATATATACACACAAAGAAGTGAACATGATAAACTTGATATACCTATCACTCAGCTTTAACAATTATCATTAATACACAGCTGACCTTGTTTCATATATTCTTACTCACATCCTGCCCTCCACCTGAATTATTTTAAAGCAAACCTCAGACATCACATAACTTCATATGTATATATTTAAACCTGTAACTCTAAAAGACTATTCTCTTTGAAAAAACTTCATGCCATTATCATACCTATAATAAAATAATTCTTCAATATCATCAAATATCCAGGTAACATGCACATTTCCACAATCATTTATTCATTTGTTTAACACTGATAGAATTTGGGATGCATGTAAGGCTCATGAATTGCAACTTGTAAAGACTGTATCATATAAATATAAAGCATTTTTAGAAATGAGTAGGACAAAATACTAGAGAAAGGATCTCAAGAGTTCAGGAAATAGTTACTTTGGTAGCAAAGACTCTTAAGAATCTAACAATGATACCATATTATCACTCACTTCTTAAAATTCTCTGAGATTACTGTCTGACACAGACTAAACTAAAAAGCTTATTCCTAGAAAAACAAAATGCCACTAACTTGTTAACAAAACAAAAGATTTCATTTTATGGTAGTCACACTGTGTTTTGTTAATTGTATAATTCAATTAATGTGATCACAGCCAGGAGGAAAATTAATTCTGCACAGCAAAAAAAAAAAAAAAACAGTTTTCTTTCTAGGAACTTAGTAGCTACCTGACAGTGAAAGAGAATCAACAGTCTATTGGTCAGCTCCAGGACTTAATACAAAAGAAAGAAAAAGCAAATATTAACTTAATAAATTATTTTTGAAAAGATTTTATTTAGGCCCTCCCTGGTGGCGCAGCAGGTTAAAGCACAGCACTAAAAAGCTTAAGCCACTTCCGCATGAGTTCAATCCACGCCTGCCCTGGAGGAGATCCACATGGCGAGGCAGACCTCTCCTGACCCGCCTGCTGCTCCCCTCAGCAATGTACTTCGTCCATCTGCTTGCTCTGCTCCCTGCTCTGTCTCTGGTGAATCCTCTCACCCTCCACATCTCTGGCCTCTACCACAGTTCTGTATGAATAAATAAAATCTTAAAAAAAGATTTTATTTATGTATACAAGAACTGGGGTAGAGGCCAGAGGGGTAGGTGAGGGGATTCACCAGAGAGAGTGGGGAGCAGAAAATGCAGAGTGACTGAAATCTACTTCTGAGGAGAGCAGCAGGGAAGACAGGAGAGGTCTGCTGTGCCATGTGGGCCAACAACCTGGCCAGGGATCAAACTCGTGCTGCAGTGGCTGCCACAGTTTCATAATGCTGAGACTTAAACCCTTGTGCCACCTTAGAAGCCTTTAAACTGTTAATAAGAAAACTAATATGAATTTTCTACGTAAATTACTTACATTCTGGGTTTGCAGGGCACCAAATGACTCACGTTTGGTTCATGGGAGTGTTATTAATAAGAGAAGGGTGTACAGAAAGTGGGAAAATGCAGCTCTCCCTGCAATGGATTAAAGTGCAGCACTGCAAAACTAGATGCAGCCTCTTCAGCAACAGTTCAATTCCTGGCCAGGGAAATGACCCACATGGCGCGGCAGACCTCTCCTGTCTCACCCACTCCTCCCCTTAGCAGTGTACTTTGTCTATTTGCCTGTTCTGCACCCCACTCTGTCTCTAATGAATCCTCTCATTGCCCATACACCTCTGGCCTGTTCCCCAATTCCGCATGTATAATTAAATAAATCATTTTTAAAAAAGAAAGTGGGAAAATGTGTTCTTGCTTCAGTTAAATATAACTTGTAATATAACAGACATAGAATGGAAAATCTGATTTTTCAAGTTTCAAAAATGTTATCTTAGTTCAAACTATAATCAGAACTCTATATGCATTTTTAGAAATATAACACAAAATAAATTTTTAAAATAATTAATATAATGCAGACTAAATTGAAGGAAGAGTGCTATTTAGCTCAAAAAAAGAAAAGTGAAAAGTAAAGATCTGAGCTAGGCCAATAGTATTCATACATTTTTAAGAGGTTTTAGGAAGATTAATACAGAGTAACTGGAAGAATCAGCTAAATGAATTAAAAAATAGATACATAATTAGCATAGGCATTGCTTGCTTCAACACAAAAAAGGCTATTTTTTCTCTGCTTAAAAATAATCGGGTCTAAAATTAAACAGTAACCTTGTTATTTGGGGGGGGGAAGGGTTTGACAACATCCTTCCTTTCTTTTTTAATCAATCAAATAAAATGTAACATAAGAGACTCCACAAAAATTTGCAGAATAGAGATTTGGATCACGTTCTCCCTTAAACCCAACTATTAAAAAAAATTGCCCAAGAAGCTTTTGAGGGCTGCCCTGGTGGCACAGGGGTTAAAGTCTCAGCATTACTAAGCTATTGCCAGCCACTGTAGTACAAGTTTGATCCCCAGCTAAGGATCTGAACAGCATGGTGCAGCAGACCTCTCCTGTCTCACCTGTTGCTTCCCTCAGCAATGCATTTCAGTCAATCTGCCTGTTCTGTTCCTCAATCTGCCTGTTCTGTTCCCCACTCTATCGCTGTTGAATCCTCTTTCACCCCATACCTCTGGCCTATACTCCAGTTCTTCTATGCATAAATAAATAAAAATAAATCTTAAATTTAACAAAAGGAAGCATGCCCTCCTTGGTGATGCAACAGGCATAGTGCAAAACTATGAAGCAGTCTGCCACCACTGCAGCATGGGTTCAATCCCAAGCCAGGGAAGTGACCCACATGGTGTGGCAGACCTCTCCTGGGCCACCCACTGCTCCCCTTTGCAGTGTACTTTGGTCAATCCACCTGTTCTGTTCCCCAATCTGTATCTAGTGAATCCTCTCACAACACCCTCACCTCTGGCCTGTACCCAAATTCTTATATACATAGATAAATAAAATCTTTAAAAACAAATTAAGAAAATGAACAATTTTTTAAAGGAAGCTTTGGAAGTTCCCTGACAGTCCCAGGACCTTTCCACAGAGGATCTGCACAAAGATTGATGGCTTACTATGGAGAAGGAGACGTAGGAGGGAAAGGCTGTTCATGACAAGGAAAGAAACCCAAAATTAGAAGAATAAAAATTGAAGAAATAAAAAAGAAAATACAAAATAGTCCAAAGATCAGTGAAACCAAAAGCTGTTTCTTTGAAAAAAACAAACAAAATTAAGAAGCCTAGACTCACTGAGAGAAACTCAAACAAATAGAATCAGAAATTAAGAGGTGAAATTACAACAGATGGCACAAAAAGACAGATCATAAGCCCTTTCTGTGAATATATCTTTGCAAACCACCTGAAAAAAACTAGAAGAAATAGATAAAGTTTTAGATTCTTACACACTTCCAAAACCAAACCTGGATGAAAAAGACAGATTAACTGGTACAATCACAAGCACAGAAATTAAAAGAGTAACAAAAAGTTTCCTAAACAACTAAAGCCCAGGACCAATCGGCTTCTCCAGTGAAGTACACCAAACCTTCACAGAGTACCTAATCACTGTATTCGTCTTACTCAAAAACTCTTCAAAAGAATTGAAGAGGGTTGGAAGTCTTCTTCTAACATATTCAATGAGGCCAACATTAAACTAATCCCAAAACCAAGCCAGAACAGCACATAAAAATGAAACTGCAGACAATATCCCTGATTAAAAAAAAAATACAAAACTCTCAATAAAATCTTAGCAAACCAGGGGCCTCCCTGGTAGCACAGGGGTTAAAGACACAGTGCTATTAAGCTTCTGCTAGCCACTGGAGCACAATTTCACAGGAGCTGACCCACATGGCGCAGCAGACCTCTCCAGTCTTACCAGCTGCTCCTCTCAGCAGTGTATTTCAATACACCTGCCTGTTCTACTCCCCACCCCACTCTGTCTCTGGTGAATCCTCTTATCTCCCACTCCTCTGGCCTGTACCCCAGTTCCTGTATGGATAAATAAATTAATCTTTTAAAAAATCCTAGCAAACCAAAATCAGCAACATATTAAGAAAATAATCCACAAATCAATCAATGATCATTCACCAGATCAACCAAAAGGAACAAACTACAACCACTATGGGAAGCTGTTTGAGGTTTCTCAAACTGCTAAAAACGGAGCTTCCATATGACACAGCAATCCCATTCTTAGGCATCTACCCAAAGGACACAAACACATTGATTCAAAAGGATACCTGCATCCCCATGGTTACTGCTGCTCTATTTACAATAGGAAAGACATGGAATCAACACAAATGTTCAAAAGTAGATGACTGGATCAAGAAGTGTTCAACATGGATTTACAAAATTCTCAATAAAATGGGGATAAATGGAAACAGTAAAGTAGCAAGATACACATTTAATACACAAAAATCAATTGCCCTCCTATATGCAAACAATGAACTGGATGAAAACGAAATTAAAATTATTTCTAGGTACAACTGCAATAAAAGAATGAAACCTGGCAGTAAACTAAATAATTAGGTAAGGAACTTTATATGGAAAACTAAGATTCTGAAGGTAAAATCAAGTATTATCTAAACATTAACAAAGATTTAAGAAACTAAATAACAAAATTTAAAAAAAAGAAAACTAAGATTCTGTTAAAGGAAATAAAACAAAATACAAAGAAATGGAAAGATAACCAACCCATGCTCATAGATTGGAAGAATATCATTAAAATGCCCTATTACCTATGTCAATTTTCAGTTTCAGTGCAATACTTATCAAAATCCCATTTTTTTTTCGAGGAAATAGAACAGTTATAAAACCTGTATGGAAACACAAAAGATCCTGAATGGCCAAAGCAATCCTGACAGAAAAGAAGAAAAATGGAGGTATCAGACTAGCAGGTTTCAAACTATGTTATACAGCAACAGTAATCAAAACAATGACACTGAAAAAAAAAAAAAAAGAACACAGACCCAGTGATATAGAATATAAAGTCCACAACCCACAAAAATGTGGACAGTTAACCTTTGACATAAGAGCCACAACTATACAATGGAGAAAGGAAAGATTCTTTTTGAAGATTTATTTATTTATACATACAGAACTGGGGCAGAGGCCAGAGGTGTGGGGGGTGAGAGGATCCACCAGAGACAGAATGGGGAGACAAGCAGACTGACTGAAATACCAGTACTGCTGAGGGGGCCACTGTGAGGGCCAGGTAAGGTCTGCCACGCCATGTGGGCCACCCTCTGGCCAGGGATCGAACTTGCGCCACAGTGGCTGCTATGGCTTCATGGTGCTGCACTTTAACCTGTTGTGTCACCAGGGAGGGCCCGAAAGAAAAGATTTTTTAACAAATATTATTGGAGGAGCAAGAAGAAGAGAAGAAAGTGGAGAAGGGATACAACAATCTATGGTGAGGAGCTTTCAGTATCTTGGTGGTGGGTGTGGTATAGTAACATATAGATGACAGTTGTGATCCTATACCTCTAAAATATACACAATGTTGTAGACCAATGTTGCCTCAATTTAAAAAGGTGGTTTTGGGGAACATGAATAAACACACACAAAAAAAACGAAACTATATCCATCCTTAACTCCATACACAAAAATTCAAGATGGATTAAAGATTTGGATATAATAATTGACTCCATAAAAAAAAAAAAAGAAAAGGAATGCACTATAGGACATCCACTACAAAGATGTATCTAGGTACATAACTCTAACAGCCAGGGAACAAAAGCAAAAGTTATCAAGTGGGGCTACATCAAACTAAAAAGCTTTTGGATCTTAAAGAAATCATCACAAAAAAAAAAACAAAAAAAAAAACAAGATACTAGGAGGTATTTGCACATCACATCTGAAAAGGGGCTAATTTCCAAAATATATAAATCAATTATACAATCCCACAGCAAAACAGAGACAACCCAGTAAATGAGCAAAAGACCTAAGACATTTTTCTCAAGTAGACATTTAGATGGCCTAAAACAGGCACATTAATAATTGTTCAACACCAATTATTATAAGGTAAATGCAAATCAAAACCAATGAAATCTCAGTTCATCCTTATGAGAATACCCTATATTAAAAAGAATATGAAAACAACAAGCGTTGGTGAGCTTATGGAGAAAAAGAAACATTTATCTACTGATGGTGGGACTGTTATTTGGCTGTGTCTCTATGCAAATTGGTATGGATAACTTAAAAATATTAAAATGGGGGTTCTCCCTGGTGGTGCAATAGTTTAAAGCACCGCATTATGAAGCTCTCCCTCCAAAGCCACTGCAGCACAAGTTCGATCCCTGGCCAGGGAGGTGACCCACATGGCATGGCAGACCTCTCCTGACCTGCAGTGTACCTTATCAATCTGCCTGTTATGCTCTCCACTCTGTCTCTGGTGAATTCTCTCACCCACCACACCTCTGGCCTGTACCCAGTTCTGTAAGCACAAATAAGTAAATCTTTTTTTTTTTTTTTTTAAAAAAAAAAGGAAGTCTCGGGCCCTCCCTGGTGGCGCAGTGGGTTAAAGCACTGCACTGAGAAGCTAAAAGCCACTTCCGCATGAGTTCGATTCCCACCTGCCCCGGAGACCACATGGCGTGGCAGACCTCTCCTGACCCGCCCGCTGCTCCCCTCAGCAGTGTACTTCGTTGATCTGCCTGTTCTGCTCCCCACTCTGTCTCTGGTGAAGTCTCTCACTGCCCCTGAGTCTCTGGCCTGTACCCCAGTTCTGTATGTACAAATAAATAAATCTTTAAAAAAAAAAAAAAAAGGAAGTCTCATATGATCCAGTAATATCTCTGCTAGGTATTTACCAAAAAAATATAAAAACTCTAATATGAAAAGACTTATGTAACTCTATGTTCACAGCAGCACTTGACACAATTTCCGTCATGGAATCAACCTTAGTGCCCAATGACAGACAACTAGATAAAGAAATTGTGGAATGCACACACAATGGAATACTATTCTTAAAACAAAGGTTTTAAGAGACAAATGAGATGTATCTTGAGGTGATCATGCTAAATGAAGCCAGAAAGAGAAAGACATCAGATGGTTTCACTTCCAAAATTCATATACTGACATAGCACAGCAAAATTCTTAGACTTTGTGGAAAACATACTGGTTACCAGAGGGAAAAGAGGGGAAAACGTGGATTGGGAATTTGCACAGGAGGTACGGTGGAAGGAGAGAGAAGCCTGGGCACATGTGAAGAAACAAAAGTGTGAATCTAAAGTTATATAGACATGTAAATAATAAATTAAGTGTAATTTTAAAAAGTTAAAGCCATTTTTAAAAGATGAAAAAATGTAAACTTGGGCCCTCCCTGGTGGCTCAGCAGGTTAAAGCACTGCACTAAGAAACTAAAGCCACTTCCGCATGGGTTCGATCCCTGCCTGCCCGGGAGGAGATCCACATGACGTGGCAGACCTCTCCTGACCCGCCCGCTGCTCCCCTCAGCAGCGTACTTCGTTGATCTGCCTGTTCTGCTCCCCACTCTGGCTCTGATAAATCTTCTCACCCTCTGCATCTCTGGCCTGTACCCCAGTTCTGTATGAATAAATAAATCTTTTTAAAAAATGTAAACTTTAGGGTTAACTAATTAGATACAATATAGTCTGAAATGAAGGATGCAGAAATGACAGAAAACAGACAAGATAATGTTGAATGGAAAGATAGGTGTGTATAAAATGTATTTTCTTATAGTACATTTCTGACCTTTATACATAAGGTGATGCTACTGACCACAAGCCTTCAATATTACTAATACAATTTGAGTTATTTTCCCAATAGTGGGGATAAATGTATACTGATCTTATTTATTTGGCCCTTGTGACTATCACTGTGTGTCATTGAGACCCCTGGGGCAGAGCTGCCTAAATACCAAATCAATGCCTTTAGTCTCACTAAACAGTCATAAATGGTAACAAATCTACTTTTCTGTCTATTAATACGAGAGCAAATATGAAACTAAAATATCTGTGGCTGAAAACAAAAAAGCCAGGATGTAAGCTATATACATAGAAAACTTAAGATTATACTAGGTACTTTTCTTAAATTAATATTTGTAGATTTCCAAAGATTTTATCACCTAAAATTAAAACTTATACATAATATTAAGCAACTTTCAGACATTCTTACTGCAAGCAAACATCAGAGATCAATATAGTTCTATACAACTTGTTTTAGGCTAGTGTTTGATCAAGATGTGATAGTATTGAAATTTATGGATTCTAGCCCCAGTTTTAAGCATACCTTTATTAGAAAATGGATGCTTCTTAAAATCTAGTTCAATCATGGCCTGTCAAGAATATTAATCTTATGTATTTCCCTACAAATTTCACTGATATTAAAATGTACTCATGACGTAAACAAGATAGGAACTATACATGCAGGAAACAAAACACTAACAAAAACTGGCTTCCAAAAAGTCAAGGGTATCCTGTACATTTGGCAAGAATCAAACACAGTCCCCAAACTAGTACCTGAAATAACAGGCTTAAAGAATGTCTCACCTTCTTCTCGTCTTAAATTCCGTTCAATGTTTGCGACACAGGAAGCACAAGTCATACCAGTGACCTGTATGTAACACTTAGATGAAGTCTTTGCCTCTTCCTTGTCATGAACTGGTGTCACCATTTTAGTATAACATTCACTAGTTGAGGTCAAAAGTGGCAATTCCAGTGAAGGCTGAGCTATTACTACCAATGGCTCATTCATATCTGGCAGAAAGGAAAAGGGTCTTTCCATTAGAATTATTCTCCAACTACATCCTTGTCATTCAACACAACCCACAACTCCAAGCACTGTCAATATATTCCTTTAAAACGTGCAAGTACCTAGAGTTCTCAGCAATGATATCTCTACACTTTCCAGGAAGTGACCTCCAATCTTGATACTATTATCTCCACTCCCAACCCCAGGTATACAGCAGTTTGTTAATACATAACTACTATTTTTATAACACATTTTTATCATCATGTTAACAATTTACATATGGCATTAAAGCAATCTGTGATATACAACAAAAAAATTTCAAAAAGCACTGCAGTATGTCATTTAAAAATTCTTGAATACACACACATGAATATACATGAGAGAACCTGAGAGGCTACACAACAAACTATTACAGTGTCTACTTCTGAGGAATGGGATTAAGTAAGGCATGAATAGCATGACAGGAAGATGAATAAATTTCTTCTGAAGACACTACTGTATTAATATGTGGTATTTTTTAATTAAAATAATTGTGGGCAGTGGAGAAGAGTCAAGGAATGAATCAATGGTAATAATGGAGCAATATTTGGAAAATATGTAGAATGTTTATAGATTGTGGAACAGTGGAGAGTTCGATCTCAGAAAATCCATTCAGTTTTAATTTATGCATTACAGTATTAATCGCCTTACAAGGAGAGATAATTTATTCTCTGGCAGATCTATGCACCTGCAAGAGGGTGAAGCTATTCTACTTCCTTAAAGAGAAAAGGAGGAAAAGAGTCACTATGGAAGTTTCCACTAACCTATCTAGCTTTATTTTCTTTTCCTCCCTGGGCAAAAAACTGGTTCATGTCTGTTTGACTAGAACACAGAGAAACTCCTGCAGAGCAGAGTGGTTTTCTAGGATGCTGAAGAAGGGCTTCTTTTGAAGAAAGTTTAACAAAATCCTATTTCCCTAATGAATGATAAACTTCTCAAATCAGCATTAGGCTTAAATTTTAATGCACCTACAACCACATTGGGCATCTTGTTAAATATGGATTGTGACTCAGTACATTTAGGGTGAGTGCTGCAATTCTGCATTTCCATGTGTCAGCAGTACTGCAAATCTAGGTCCAGCAAAGGACACACTGAATATCAAAAGACTATATTCCCTCAGTTCTAAATTCATCATTCTCTAGTTTCAAGTGATTCACTTTAGAAAATTACACTTACTATTCAGATTAGAAAAGCATTATTAAAAACATGGAGAGTAAAATTTATAAAATAATGCTTTTTAAAGAACTCAAAAAGTAGGTTCATTTCCCAAAAGAAAATAGCTTTGGCTTAGAAAAAACATCATTTTAATCTAGCCAGAAGGTTACTCCATTCTCTCATAACTGCCACTGAAGTTTAATTTTGATCTTGAACACTGAGGAAAGAATTGTACTTAGAACATGTTCCAAAGAAATTTAGTTATTTCAGGTAAAAAGGTAACACAGAATACCATCTGCATTTATCACACTCTACAAGTACAATATTAAAGTAGATCCTTTTAGCTACTTTGGCATGACCTCTCATCAAAGATCCATAAAATTGTGACCTTTACCCCAATGAGTGTAATAGAAGAGTAAAAGTTTCCATCTTTAAGAGGCAGTGTTGATGTTAGTCATAATGGATTAAACAGCTATTTTCCTTAAATTAGCCTTGCTATAAGCAACACTACTTATGTTTCAATAAATTCAAAAGGAAGGTGAACTTTGTGAAGCTTGAGGCACTAATCAGAAATTATTTCAAAAATTTCTAGAAAATGTCTGATCTTCAAAACTGGAAGGATCAATGTCTGGTGCAATATGTGAAGAACATATACATAAACACAAAACTATTAAAAACAATTAAAACATCATGTCTACAGCTTACTCTGAAATGATTCACAAAAAGTTGTGTGTGTGTGTTCGCGTGTGTGTACGCGCACGTGCACGCATGCACAAGTGTGAATACAAATGTGGTAAAATATTAACTGGGTAACTTGCGTGAAATTCATAACCAGGAATTCTCTGTACTGTTCTCGCAGCTTTTCCTTAAGTTTTAAATTAATGATTAAAAAGTCATAAAAAAGTCAAGTTTTTTTTCTTCAATTGATTAATGAAGACAAGTTCATATGCTATTTGTCCTAAGAAGATGAAATTGATGGTTATGATAAAAAGCATCTCCCATTTTTATTACTACCTCCTCTAATGTTTACAAACAACCCAGGATGAGATGACAGATGTAGTGTGTCAATCTTGTTGTCTGGGAATGTTACAGTAGTAGATTATGAGGTCAGCCTCTACACAGACAGTGATGTTCAGAAAATGGGTAGCCACAATGCTGGTGAACCTTAAACTCTAATCTCTAGCCGAAACAAAGAATTAAGTAATTTCATTAGCTTTGATTCCAATAACATGGACCACCATTGTTGGCAAGTCAGTCAACTCTTTTATGGGTGACATTCACCATGTAAAGTTTTGTTTTGTTTTGTTCTTTTGCTTGGTTGGTTATTTAGCTATTCATCATGGCCATCAATATGTTCATTATGGATCCTAAGAATAGATGCAAAGCACCTAACAGCTTCCCCATAATTATTTGTTAAATAATCCATTCCTGGGGCCCTTGACAATAATAAGCTGAGACAAAACCATGACTAAAAATTACTGAATGTGCTACATTCATGGATCCTATCCTGGGGACTAGGTAGATAATACTCGAACTATTCAAGATAAGTACTATTCAAGACAGTGCTCTTGAATTCCACTTAATAATAGTCTGATCAATATTTTCCCTATGTGTAAAGTAGTAGAAAGTTGCTTTTGCAATGTGGTTATATAAATAAAACCACACAAATGCTATTTTAAATTATATAATTTAATATAATATCATTGTGTTAAATAAATATATATATACTTCAGAGATTTCAGTAACAGATCAATGTAGCAAATTATTTAAATCAGTGTTTCTAAAACTTTAATGTATATATGAATTGGAGAGTTTACTAAAATTAAAATGCAGATTGTGATTTAACAATTCTGCAGTAGACCACACAGTCTACAGTTCTAACAAGTTCCTAGTTGATGTTGATTTGCTAATCTGTAAACCAAACTGCAAAAATACACACCTAAGGGAAGAAGACAAATTCTGCTGTTGAGTTCAGTCTGAAAGTCTGTGGGGACCTCACTTATGACAAAATGAGAGAAGGCACATTTGATTGGAAAAAGATTTCAGTTTTAAACCATATGTGATATAAGCTGATATGACTAGATTTCTATAGGTAAGAGGCATAGGATTATCACAGTATAGCTTGTTTAACTGATACTGACATAAACTAAAATTTATGTAGTATCCACTATTAACAAATATAATTATGTACACCGAAGTATTTCAATTTAACTAATTCATTCATAAAGATGAACAATAATTCATTTTTATGAATTAGTAAAATATACATATCAGAACAATTTCAAATGTTTTCACTTTGAAAATTTAAAAACATTATGAGCAATGTTAGATCTAACAAGATTTTGCTGAAACTAATTCTAGTCATTTTTATGGCTACCTGATAAATTTCACTTAACAATACTTCTAATTTATATTTAACATTTTTCTTGTTTTCATAACCTTTTTGTTGTGTGCAATTATGAACTTCCTATTCTATACTAGAGGCTCTTTAATATTTTAGTATATTATATGAATTTTTAAACAAAAGGTTGTATACATCTTTTTTAGAGTATAAGAATCTTGGTCTTTTGACATATCTATTAAAATTAATTTCTTAAAAAATGTAATTTCTAGGTAGGAATGTTAAATGGTATAGCGACTTTGGAATAAAATTTGGCAGCTCCTGGAAAAGTTAAACATATGTACTATATGACCTAAACATTCCAGTCCTGGGTATAGATTCAGAAATGGTATACATTCATGCAAAAATTTGTACACAAAATCTCATAGCAGCATTATTCTTAATAGCGAGAATAGAAACAAGCCAAATTTGTATGAACTAATAAATGAGGAATAAAATGTAGTTTTTGTTCCATATATACAATAGGACACTAATAAATGGGATGAAGTATTGATATATGTTATGGACATGGATGAACATTTGTGTATTGTGAAAGTTAGACACAAAAGGACACTTACTGCATGGTTCCAATTATATGGTACCTGGAGTAGTCAAATTCATAGGGAGAAATAAAACCGTGGGTGACAGGGAGAGAGGAAGAAGAAATGGGGTGTAACTGCTAATAATTATCTTTTGGGAGTGATGAAAAAGTTCTGTAATTAGAGATGATGGCTGCAAAACTCTGGAAATACTACAGAATTATATACTTTTCAAGGGTGAATTTTTATAGTATGTGAACTACATTTTAATTTTAAAACAGTAAAAATTCTTTTGTCATTAATATGAAACTAAGGACTTTTTGTAAGTTCTTTCATTGGCATTTATTTACCACAATTGTTTGAGCAGTTTAATTATTTTGTATTATTCTTAGTTTTAGTGAGCTTGAAATGGAATATTATTTGAAATGGAATATTATTATTTGATATCCTTCGTGATGATCAGAATAGCAAAAATTAATGACACTGTCTAGAAATTTGTTATACAGATTTCCACTATTTACAAAAATTTCATTAGGACATTTTAAGTTTAGTTCAAGGGAAGGTTCAATTCTAGTTCAAAACAAGTTGACATAGGCAAAGTCTATTGGACATATACATTTTTATTCCAGTTTGAGGTAAGAATTGTCATGAAATAGGAAAACTCTGGGCCAGCTCTAGAGTCAGTTTTAATTTGAATATCTAAATTTAAACTATACTTAAAATGATATTACTTTTTCTACTTATTTTCTTTTAAAATTAATATCCATTTTTCTCATTAAACATTATGACACAAAAACTTAAAATACATAACAAAGTACAATAGAAATAAACAGCACTTTTATCCTACTAATCACAAACACTGTTAAATTTCACTTCATGTCCTACTAGGAATTTTATTTACTCATATACATAAATAGCATACACATGTTATAAATCCTGAACACATATGTGTTTAAAATTTTGACCATAGAAAATACACTTTTTAGCTTAGTTTTAATTTAACAAAACATTTCATTTTTCTATACCATTAAGTATCTTTAATACCATTATTTTGTGTGTATGTGTGTGGTTTCAAATATTTTATCACATTGCTCTATCATGATTTATTAATGTTTCGAATTTTAAAAAACTTATACATATTATGCAAACATTCTTATGCATCTGCATAAATTGCTATTTCCAAAGGTCTTATTTACAAAAAGTGAAACTGCAGTGCCTATTACTCATTTCTCATTGATAAAAACCAAAATGGAGATAAAAGAATATTAGAGGTATTAAAAAAAAAAGTGATAATTACCTGAGAAGGTAGCTTCAAATCCCATGTCTTCTATTGCTTCTCTCAAGGTTTCTGGAGAAGTTAGTAAAGGATCATACTCAACGGTCCCATTGCTGTTTGCAAGGGAAACTCGTATGGATTTTACACCTGCCTTTTTTGATATGAGACCCTCAATAGACTGCACACAAGAATTACAAGTCATGCCATCAATGTTTATCACAGTTTCTTGAGTCAGAGGTTGGCTAATCATGTCCAAAGGAATCTTTTGAAGAGTTGAGCTAGAGGGAGAGGTTGAGATACTCTCACCTTCACTTGCAATACTAACTCTATATTGCCCTGGTGATACAGCCTCTATTGCTTTTCTTAAAGTCTCTGGAGTGACTGAGCTTGCATTATACTTTACTATAGCTGACCTATTCTCTAAGGAAACTACTATACTGCTTACATATTGGAGTGCTGACAAAGCACTTTCAATATTTGACACACATGATTTACAATGCATGCCCTCAATGATGAAAGTGATTTGTGAATCATTGGTAGATGATGGGCTCTTTTGCTGTGATCCTTCTGAGGATTTTACTGGTGTGTTCTTTAGACGTTCTATATCAATAGCTCCTAATTTGAGGTACTTGGGCTGTTTTTTGATGAATGCTGGAAAACCTACAGCTTCAATCTGCTTTCTTATTTCCTCTACAGTGATAAGATGAGGTTGATATACAATAGTAGCTTCTTGGTTGTCCAGGGAGACTAGTTATAAAGAGAAAAATAATTATTTAATTCAATTATACCTGCACCATTTCACAAGATTTTGTAGACTAAATCAATACTACATATAATTAAGTGTCTCTGAATCTTGTCATTATACTTAAAATAATTACATTCTTTCCAGAAAATGTTATTGACATATGCTAGGACAAAAAAAGGTAAGACAACTATATCTAAGGTCTCCACATTTTGTAAGCCTGAAAAGAAGTATTTTAGAGGTAAAGAGGACCTCAGGCATGTTGTGTTAAGAACACTGAATTCCATAAATTGTTACCACAGTTACATTTTCTGCTAGTTCAAGACTCATGTAACCTTTCATTATAATCATTAGCTTTAGTGACATTAATCTTGGGAAAATACTTTCCTGAAATTTAAGTGAAGCAGTAAGCATTCTAATCCCAAAGATTCAAAATCCATGCTCAAGAAGAAAGCAAAAAGTTGAAAGGTCAGGGCCTCCCTGATGGCGCAGAGATTAAAGTCTCAGGGATATCAAGCTACACCAGTCACTGTAGCATGAGTTCAATCCTTGGCCAGGGAGCTGACCCACATGGCACAGCAGACCTCTCCTGTCTCATCCGCTGCTCCCTTCAGCAGTGTATTTCAGTAGATTCACCTGTTATGTTCCCCACACTGTCTCTGGTGTATCCTCTCACTCCCACCCCTGCACCTCTGGCCTACATCCCAGTTGTTGTATGCATAAATAAATAATATAAATCTTTTGTTAAAAAGTTGAAAGGTTAAAACAAAAATTTAAGCCTTACAACACAATCAAATAACACCAGATATATTTACCTTTAATTCGTTGAACACCTTGCAGTTTCCCAACTTTTCCTTCAATGGTGTTAGTACATGAATGGCAGGTCATCCCTTCCACTTTCATCTTCAACATTACTTCACCTGCTTGAGCCATACTGTAATCTTCACAAGTCCCGGACTTTTTCTCCAGAGTGCCAATATCTAAACTGAGATCTGGAACAAGTTCTACTATCTGATTGACATTTATTATAGAAGGAATTATTGTCAACACGGCAGATCTTTGCTGAGGGGAAATTTTAATGTCTGCCACACCCTTGGTCTTGAGCAATGTGCTTTGGATATGGTCCCATGGTGGAGCCAGTGGAGCAGTAATAGTCAGAAACACAGTGTCGGTTAAAATCGGGAGAGGATTAGGACTATGAAGAACAGCATCAAAGCCCATATCATCAATAGCTTCCTGTAGAGTCTTTGGTGTCTGTACTTTAGAATCATAAATAATAGTTGCATACTTTTCCTCCAGTGAAACCTTTTGGAAAGAAATTTTTAAAAATCAGTTTAATTATATGATATAATACTTAAAAACAGTCATCACTGCACCAAAGTCAAGAAGAGTAAGACAAATAATTTAATCTAATGGGGCATATGAGCTTTCATCTTTACTACTCCATTTAGGAGGAAAAACAAAATATTTTGTGTATCTACAGGAATGCTAACCTATACCTTGAGTAGTGACTTGGATACTTATCAGGAATTTGAAACATGTGAATGGACAAACACTCCCTAGACACAACGGAGATACACCCTTCCTATACACTCTTCACCAGTTTCCCCCAATGGCAACTTTTTGGTTAACAATAGCACAGTATCACTACCAACATACTGACATTGATACTATCTGGACTATCTAGTTCACAATGGAGTACAAACTACTCTTTCCTACCATGTTTTTTGACGATTTTCTCCAATATTTCACACTCTATTAATTAAAAGGTAATAAAGGAAGTAGGACCAACAACAGAAAATAACTGGTGATAGAAACTTTAATTCTAAAAGAAAAAAAGTTTAATTCTAAAAGATACTCAGTTAGCTGTTGGCAAGAAAAGGTGTTTATAAATGAAGATGACTCAAAGGATTTTGTAGCATTTATCTCTCAAAGTCACTAGTTTATTATTTTGCTCAAAATAAGATTATCTATTGTTTTGTCAATTATAAAAATAATGAGTTTATACTTTTTGGTTGCTATTATTTTCCTTTTTAAATTTTTATATTGAGATGTGTGTAGATTCATCGCAAGAAATAAAAGAGATCCTACACACCCGTCACCAGTTTCCCCCAACAGCAACTTTTTGGTTAACAATAGCACAGTGTCACTACCAACATACTGACATTGATATAATCCATACTATCTGGGTTTCACCAATTTTTTTTTATGCAGTAGTCTATGTTTTTGTATTTAGTTCTATGCAATTCTTTTTATGCCTAACTATAGTAATTGAGGAAATGCTGGTTTACAACATTGTATCTGTTTTGGGGATTATAGTTTCAAACCTCTACAAATATGTTTTCCCACTATGCCCACAACAAATCACGCCCACCACTAATAACCCGATAATCCTCTCCTGTGTTCCACTGGACCTCCTCCCGCCCCATTCCCACCCTGCTAACCTCCCCTTCTAGTTGCCTCAGTTTTGCAGTAAGATGTCAAGGGCTTGTTAATGGTTTAGTTTCATCTGACCCTTTCTCCTTTTTTACTATATTTCATATACAAGTGAAACCATAGTTCAGGTATTTGTTTTTCTCACTTCTGACTTATTTCACATAACATGACCTTCTCCAGTTCCATCCACACTGACACAAATGCAAGAATCCACCATTTTTTAATACAGCTGACAAGTATCCCACTGTGTATACAGACCATATTTTTCTGATCTACTCCTCTGTCCGTGGGCATTTAAGCAGTTTACATAATTTGGCTATTGTTAACAATACTGCACCTACCATAGCAGTGCCTATTCCCCTCAAACTGTGTTTCTGCATTCTTTGGGTAAATACCTATATGTGGTAGGCCTCTGTTTAATATTTTGAGAAACCTCCATTCTACTTTTCATCAGGGCTAGACCAGACAGCATTCCCACCAACAAAATACAAGGTTTTCTTTTCACCTACATCCTTGCCAATATTTGTTATTTCTGTTCTTTTTGATATGGGGCATCCTCACAGGTATGAGATGCTATCTCATGTGATTTGGATTTGCATTTTCCTCACAATAAGTGATGATGAACATTGCTTCATGTGTCTATTGGGCATCTGTATGTCTTCTTTGAAGAAATGTGTATTTAGTGCTTCTGCCCATTTTTAAAAATTAAGTTAATTGTTTTTATTTTGTTGAGTTTTATGAATTCTTTATAGATTTTCAATATCTGCTCTTTGTCAGATCTAGTACATTCAAATATTTCCCCCCACTCAGTAGGGTCTATTTTTGTTTCACTGATAATTTATTTTGCTACATAGAGGGTGTTTAGGTTGCCGTAATCCCGTTTGTTTGTATTTCCTTTTGCTTCTCTTGCCACTGGAGACAAGTACCCAAAGATGTCTCTGAAGCCAAAGTCATGGAGTGTTTTGTATAGTTTTAATTCAATGTATTTTATAGTTTTGGGTCTTAAGTTCATGTATTCAATACCATTACCAAAAAAAACAATTTACAGACCAATTTCTCTGATAAGCATAGATGTAAACATCCTCAAAAAAAAAAAAAACCTAAATAACTGAATTCAACAATACCTCAAAAGGATTAGACATCATGACCACGAGGGATTAATTCTAGGGATAAAGGAATGTATCACTATCTGAAAATCAATCACTATAATTTACCACATTAACAAAAGTAATCATATGACTACATCAATAGATGCAGAGAGAGTGATAATATTCAACATCCATTTATGGTAAAAACCTTAAAAAATTTGGGGTTAGATGAAACACTCCTCAATATACTAAAGGTCATATATGACAAATCCATAGTCAACATCATTATTAATGGGGAAAAACTGAAATCTTTTCCTCTGTGACCTGGTATAAAACAAAGATGTTCACTTTCACCATTACTATTCAAGATGATATTGAAGGTCCAAACTAGAATAGCAGGCAAGAAATGATATAATAAGGAATCCAAGTTGAGAAAGAAGTAAAGTTATCACTATTTGCAGATGGCATAGTAATACAGAAAAGCCTGAAGATGCCACTAAAAAAAAATAATAATAATAAAACGAATGGAAATAATAAATCAATTCAATAAAATGGCAGGGTATTATAATCTGGAAAAAAACGTTGCATTTCTGGCCCTCCCTGGTGGCGCAGCGGGTTAAAAGCACAGCACTGAGAAGCTAGAGCCACTTACACATGAGTTCGATTCCCATCTGCCCTGGAGGTGACCACATGGCGTGGCAGACCTCTCCTGACCCGCCCACTGCTCCCCTCAGCAGTGTACTTCCTCGATCTGCCTGTTCTGCTCCCCACTCTGTCTCTGGTGAAGCCTCTCGCCGCCCCTGACCTCTGGCCTGTACCCCAGTTCTGTATGCACAAATAAATAAATCTTTAAAAAAAAACGTTGCATTTCTACATGCAAATGAGTTACAACAGAAAGAAATCAATCCCATTCACAATTATAACAAAGAAATAAATAACTACAAGTAAAATTAACAAAGGAGGTGAAGGATGTATACAGTGAAAACTATATTATTAAAATAAATAGAAGACATAAAAGAACAGAAAGATACTCCTGCTCATGGATTGGAAGAACAAACATTGCTAAAATGACCAACCTACCCAAAGCAATATACAGATCCAACACTATCCTTATCAAGGCCACAATGGCATTCTTCAAAGATAGAGAACAAACAATACTAAAATTTATATGGAACCACAAAATACCCTGAATAGTCATAATTCTGTCAGAAAAAGAGATAGTGTAATGGTATCACACTTTCAGGTTTTAAAGTATTCTAAAAAACTATAATAATAAAAACTGTGTGGTACTAGAACAAAACAAGACATATAAAGCAAAGGAATAGAACTGAAAGCCAGTAATTAGCCCAAGCATCCATGAACAGTTAATCTATGACAAAGGAGCCAAAAGTATACTATACTCAAGAAAGGAGAGTCTCTTCAACAAATAATGTAGCAACGACTGGACTGCCACATGCAAAAGAATGAAATTTGATCACTGTATCACACCTGACACAAAAATTAACTCATTCTCCCTATCTCTTTCTCTTTAACATTCAGTTGGGAATCTAGAGATTTGAGTTCTCCACTTGTTAGCCAACCACATTCATTAGTTCTATGATGTTAGAAAAAGAAATATACCCTATTGTAGACGGGAAAGTAGTTCTTCACAGTAGCAAGTTATAATAAAGTGAAGACTGAACAATGTTTATCAAGCATTTATCATATGTGCCAAGAAATTATACTCCTAGGATGAAACACAGCAAGGAGTAATATTAGATCACAGAATACAGAGAATGGACATCCATTCATTCCCATGAGTATAGGGAACAACAACAAAAAAAACTTAAGGGAGGTAAAGAAAGTTAAAGGACAAAATGGAGTTAGCAAAGATGAATGAGGCAAGAGATTCCAAACAAATTTAAACATAAAAGTAGAGAAAAATGACAGGCTGGAGAAACAGATAAATATCATGGAGCCTCTTGTAAGTCAAAAACAGCCTGTATACGACATGTAATAATCATAGAGAAGTTAAGCTGGGGAATAACATTAGATTTGAATTTTAGAAAAAAATATTTTGAAGACACTATGAAAGATGATATTGAGATGGGGTGGAGTAACACAGGAGCACAAGAAATCAGAAGGAAGCAATTGCAAATGCAATAGTGGTACAACAGAAGTTCTGAATTAAGGCATAAACACTAGGGGTAAAGAAGAAAGGGTGATTCCAACATACACTTAGGAAGGCAACTTAAGAAGCAAATTACAGAAGGTAAAGATGACTAAGATGACTTACAGGTTTCTGCCTTGGCACTCTGGCAATGCCATTAATTTATACCAGAAAATGAAGGAGAAAATAGAAAGAAGTTAGTAGGTTGGAGTAGAAGGAAAAGAAATGATGAATTTAATTTTAGACCTGTTTATTTTAACAAGCAATAGGGTATCAGTGTTCAAAAGGCGGTTAAAATATGGGTGGCATTATTGTTATCATTACTACTAATTCCTGGTGAAAAGCTTTGTTTCATAAAATAAAAACTCCAATATCTAACAAAAAGTAGTTCGGAATAGGAAATCTCATTTTAAATTGTCCACTATAGTGATTATACTTAAATATTTCACATATTTTAATGACCTTCATATTTTTATTTCTCCCTTTGCATTGGTTGTCCATGGTTATGCATTTGGTAAAATGAATAAAATAAAATTCCATGGCATGGAAAGTTTCTAAGATTCTGATTACCTAGTTGTTATTCATAGAAAATATCACCAGAAAAAATTATCCAAAACATGAAAAGAGTAATATAACTTATATTTGTTTTTGGAATACAGTAAAGCCCTCATTAATGTAGTGGGTGTATTCTTAGAAACTACACCTTTATACAAAATGATGCACAACAAAAGCAGGTCTTCAAATAATGGGGTTTCAGTCAATGTAGGCCAGGACTTCTTTTTTTCCTCATCAACATTATAAACTGAACAATGTTGAATGAAGACCCATTATTTCAGGACTGCTGTACACTGTATATCATTTTCCATGAATAAGCCACAAAACAGCCAAGCCACGTATAGTTCAAACACATACTTCATATGCATTATAAAAAGACACCATAAAAGGAAGGCTTTGTGTCTTTGTGTCCTTAAAAAGACCTTTTAAACTCTACCCTGAGGCCAATGATTTTGTGATTAAGAAAATTCCTTAAAATTTTTAAACAGCAGGCCCTCCCTGGTGGCACAATGGTTTATTAAAGTGGAGCACTGTGAAGATATCCATGGCCACTACAGCACAAGTTTGATCCCCAACCAGGGAGGTGACCCACATGGCACAGCAGACCTCTCCTAACCCATCCACTACCCACTGCTCCCTCAGCAGTGTATTTCAGTCAATCTGCCTGTTCTGCTCCCCACTCTGTCTCTGGTGAAATCTTCTCACCCCGCATACCTCTGGCATGTACCCCAGTTCTTATATGTATATATAAATATTTTGTTTAATTTCAAACAGTAAAATAAGTTAAAAATAAAACATTTAAATTTTTTAAAGAAGATGGAGAATAAAGGGGTGATTTTGAAGGATAGCATCAAGGAGCTTTTTTGGAGTGGTGAAGCTGTGCTGTCCTGTTGATTTTTGTGGTTAAACAAACCTAGATATGTGTTAAAAATCACCAAACTTAAAAAGAAAAATTCCTAGAACTGTGCACCAAAAAGTTCATTTTATTATATATTTAAAAAAAATCAAGTAAGACTAAAGTTTAAATTCCTATGCTGTATTTTTTTTTAAAGATTTATTTATTTGTGCATATAGAACTGGGGTACAGTCCAGAGGGGTGGTGAGAGACTTCACCAGAGACAGAGTGGAGAGCAGAACAGGCAGATCAACGAAGTACACTGCTGAGGGGAGCAGCGGGCCGGGTCAGGAGAGGTCTGCCACGCCATGTGGTCACCTCCAGGGCAGGCAGGGATCGAACTCATGCGGAAGTGGCTTTAGATTCTCAGTGCTGAGCTTTAACCCGCTGCACCACCAGGGAGGGCCCCCTATGCTGTATTTTTAAAGCTTTTAAACATTCTGTCATTTAACAAAAGCTGAAGTCCAGAAAATGTCATCAATTATATTGAAATCCTAGTATGTTTAATTCACCAACCATAACATAATTTTGACTCAACTAAAAAGTATAATACATCCCCATTAATATTAAATACAAATCCTATTATTTGCTGAAAACAGTATTTGTATATTAATCAAGAAATACTTTGATGTTTCAATATAGGACATTGAAAACTAAAATATAAGAGGAAGTCATCAAGCTCTATTAACACCTTAATTTGAGCAAACTAAATAAAGGTTACCACCTAAAGCTATCAAATGAATTTATGAAATGAGATACAATTCTTAGAGACTAAGACAGTCGCCCTAAATCAATCTAAAAATTCAAAAACCAAATATATTAAAATGGAAACAATTCAGAGTTTTGTTAGTTTTTCTAAATTTCTTTTTTTAAAGATTTATTTATTTATGTATACAGAACTGGGGTATAGGCTAGAGGTGCAGGGGCAGTGAGAGGGGTCAATCAGAGAAAGAGTGGGGAGTAGGACAGACAAATTGACAAAGTACACTGCTGAGGGGAGCAGCAGGCAAGACAGGAGAGGTCTGCTGAGCCATGTGAGTGACTTCCCCTGGCCAGGGGTAGAACTGGTGCTGAAGAGGCTGCTGCCAGCTTTGTACTGCTGTGCTTTAACCTACTGTGCCACCAGGAAGGGCCCAGGTTTTCTAAATTTCATCACTGTACATCTATAAACAAAATAGATGTTTTGTCTGAATTTTCACTGCTAATGTATTTTCATTTTGTTTTTAAAAATATACAACCAATGAATGATTACTCATTAAAAAAATTAAATACAAAGTTATACAAAAGTAAATAATGAAAGTGCCTCTTCACATCATTCTCCTACCACTAGGTTTATGTTCTGGATTTGACCTCTTCTTGAGTAAAAAAGAGGAATAAAGTGCAACTACATCAGAAATCTAAGTCTCTTTGAATAACTGATTCTGCATCTTCACAGGTAGATGACTGTTATTGAGGAGTTTATAATAAGACAAACACTTATTTTTCTAATAAAGTATTTGCAAAACGATGCTCAATGAATTATTTGCCAAAAGAAAAGTCAGGTAACAAAAATAGTCCAAGTAGAAATAAAAAGATTGACATATATATGCTGCTGTAGACCAACATCTGACATATTTGCTAAGTGAAAAAAAGTAACACACAAAGCAAGATGCATAGTACACATCTATTTATATATATATAAAATGGTAATATATATTCATTTTTATATAAACATATAGAGAGTTATGAATCACTTAATAACAGATATATGTTTGAATATACATCATCAGGTGATTTTTTTCATCATGTGAATCCTAGATAGTATTGCTTACTAAACACCTAGGCCATATGGTATAACCTGTTGGGATCCCCAGAGTATATGCAGTCCATCAAACAAAATGCTGTTTTGTAGCATATGAAAGCAACATGTGTGTATATACATATATATTCATGTACATGCATACATGCATATAGGCACAGATATACATATATACATGAAAAACATTTTACAGTCTATTTTTAGAAGGATAAGTCCCTAGCAAACTAGTAATTGGTTTTCTTCAGGAGGTAGATTTTACTCTGCACATATGTTGCTTTTTCAATAATAAAAAAAAATTAATATAAGGGGTGCAAGGAGTGTATTGCTCCACGGAAAAATTCAGTAACTGCTAGAATCCAGGAGGTCATTTTCAAAAGGATAGTCTATGTTAAAAGAATGGACTACAGCCTTTATCTGAATAAAGGGAGAAAGCAATGTATGCTTCAAAGATAATTTGTTAAAGGGGCATTAACCTTTGGAGTCACTCGGTACTTACAGCTAATTAAATTTGCTTCTAAATTTCCACTTCCAAAAAGGTCAAACAAACCCAGAGAAAGAACTTTATATTATCTGCACATTTTACTTTTACCCTGAATAGATCACTGGAATTATTAAATTAAACTTCAAGTTAATCCCTTTAAAGTCTACAGTCTTGATGCTCACAGGACAAACAAAATATTATACTTATCTACAAATTTCACAATTTAACTCCCCAAACTTATTTAAATGTTAAAGCTTCAAAACAAAAAAGGGAGAAATGATTATATTCATTCTACTTATTCCAAAATTAGAGAATTCTTGATCTTTCACTCTTCCTGAATTCTATTAATTTAAAAGCTCTAATAAGTTCCACTGTGGAATTTTTTAAATAAAGCAACCCCAGTCAATTTGTCATCATAATTACATTACATTATCAGAATTATATTCTAAACAACACTACAAGAGCTCCTTGACTTGTATAAAAACATTGTTCTTTCAAAATCTGGTTTATAAATTGATTGCACATTAGTCCCAACTGTAACCTCAGAAACTATGATCCAGAAATGTTAAAACTTAACATCTTTTAAGAAATGATAAATACTATATGTTAACACGTTGAGCTGCATTCTGACTATAAATCATATTTTGATACAGGCAATTTTCTATACAGTGCCAAGAAAGAGGCAAATTTACCTTGAGAGGCCCTTTTTAGGAAAACACAAAGCAATAAGTTACAAAATTTTATACAAAAGGAAATCATTTATTCTAAAAAAATAACAAAATTTCCAGTCATAAATTCTTAGTGCAAATAATTACTATAAAAATAACATTTTTTACTCACAATATCTGCTATACCTGTATAAGTTTTCTATTCTTGCTTTTTTTGCTATATACTCTGCTGTTTCATCTGGCAATGGTTTTGTTAAACATCTTCTGAACAGAGGAAGAAGATAATTTATTCCTTTATGTCAAAATATTTCTTATTGGGGCCCTCCCTGGTGGCGCAGCGGGTTAAAGCACAGCACTGAGAAGCTAAAGCCACCTCCACATGAGTTTGATTCCCGCCTGCCCCGGAGGTGACCACATGGCGTGGCAGACCTCTCCTGACCCGCCCGCTGCTCCCCTCAGCAGTGTACTTAGTCGATCTGCCTGTTCTGCTCCCTGCTCTGTCTCTGGTGAAGCCTCTCACTGCCCCTGAGCCTCTGGCCTGTACCCCAGTTCTGTATGTACAAATAAATAAATCTTTAAAAAAATATTTCTTATTAATGATTGTTAGAAAAGTTCCTTTCAACATCAAAATTGGTAGATCTTTAGAGCCTTTGTCAAACTCAAAAATATTATTGAGTTTCTTTCATATATAAGCTATAAAATATCACAGCATTTCAGAAAAGCTTCCTTGTGCAGATAGTAATCTTAAAGACTGCTTGAGTTTGACAAAACTCATTTACCAATTTTACTAGGTCTGCTACCCTCATGTCATGATGCTAGCTGAATCAGCACCATGAGTGACAAGGATATTATTAGAAGCCATTCCAACAACAGAATTCCCAGCAAAAACATTACTGTACACACAAGTGACTAAGAACCATATACAACCAAATTTCCTATAAAATCTAAAATTAAATATATTCCCCAACTCAACCTCCACTTAGTCATATTCCAAAAATGCTCATGGCACATCCAATATCGCTCAAGACAAAAAGGGGAACATGTTTCTAGAAGTTCTAGAATATCAGAGAAGGTCAATGCAGATGTGTGGTTCTGAAACTTAATCTTCATAACTTCATAGCAATTTGTCTGGGCCAGGAAGAATTAGAAAAATACTTTTTTAAGGAACAAAATAAGAAAAAGGTCAACAGCATATTCTTTATCCTGTGCTTTCTTCTCAAACTTTATTGACTTCCAAATGCTTATATAGCTATATACTTTCAGAATACAAGGCCACACCTCCATATGTTCACATGCTCTACAAACCCCACACCAAAGCTCCAGTGACAATACCCTATTACATTTACTTCCCTAGCCTACCTCCTTTCTGTCCACCCTACCCTTAGTCCTAAGAACCACTAGAATTTTCATAGTCTAGGAAGTTACTTCTGTGTTTTGCAAATTTGTCTCTTCGGTTATTTATGCCGCAAATAAGTTAAACCACCAGGCAACTACTTTTCACTTTGATTGAGTTCACTTAGAATAATAACCTGAAAAATCTATCCATTTTCTAGCAAGATGATGAAAGAAACAAGTTACAACAACAACAAAAATCTCCTGGGCTACCAAAATTTGGTACAAAACTTAACATGTCAAAACAAACAGTTCACATGGCTACTGGGGTTAACCAAAAACCTCTGAAGATTGTAGCTACTGCAGGGCAGAAAATGCAAAAACAACTAAGATTTGAGGACACAAAGGAGGGAATGTAAATGCATCTCATACTATATTTAAACCGTGTGACAGTGAAAACTTTCTCTGTATAATACTGTTCCTGAAACTAAATCTTAACCTTTAGTAAAGATGAAAATTTGGAATCTGGAAATACTTAATCAAGTGTTTTCCCCCACTCCACTTTTATCTTTCATTTTTCCCATGAAGACTTACTGATAAACTAGTTGTTTTTCTTTAAAGATTTTATTTATTCATTCATACAGAAATGGGGTACAGGCCTGAGGTACAGGGGTGGTGAGAGGATTCACCAGAGACAGAGTGTGGAGCAGAACAGGCCGACTGATGAAGTGCACTCCTGAGGGGAGCAGTGGGCAGGTCAGGAGAGGTCTGCCACACCCTGTGGGTCACCTCCGGGGCAGGCGGGGATTGAACTCATGTGAAAGTGGCTTTAGATTCTTAGTGCTGTGCTTTAACCTGCTGCACCACCAGGGAGGGCCCAGTTTTAATTAAATGTGATATGTTAATAAAGATTATTAAGTCTCTGGGGAATGGGATCAAAAACGGGGGGGGGAAGGGAGGGAAATGCACGGGACTATGGTGGTGGCACAGGGGTGATTGGGTGATGGGAAACCCGTGGGGATTACAATTGAGATGAAAAAAAAATGTGCAAAATGATGTAAAAATAAACTTTTTAATAAAAAAAAAATAAAAATAAAAATAAAAAAAAAAAGATTATTAAGTCTCAGTTAAACTGAAATAGCAGTTCAATCTGCATTTTGGGGAAAAACTAGTAGCTGAATTGAGGTTTATAAAGTTCAGTGGAGAGAGAGAAAAAGAAGAGTAGAAAAAATCCACTTATCTAAAAGTTTGAGAATGATATTCTTTACAATGGAATGTTTATGGAGCCACTAAAAATTATATTCACAAAAAAATCCATCTATTTTGTCCCAAAAGGCACTATCTGATCTTTTTAAATAACTGAGTAGTATACCATTATGTAATATTCCACAATTTCTGTATTCAGTCATCTATTGATGAACATTTAGATATTATGAACATAGGGGTGCATACACCTTTTTGTATTAGTGCTTTCCTATTCTTGGGGTAAATACCTAGAAGTGCTATTGTAGAATCATATAGTATTTCCATTTTCAGTGTTTTGAGGAATCTCCATACTGTTTTACATAAAAGGCAGTAATCTACATTCCCACCAAAAGTAGATGAGTCTTTCTTTTGCTCTAAATCCTCACCAAAATGTGCTGTTTCCAGTCCTTTAGAGATAAGCCACCCTCACAGTGATGAGGTAGTATCTTATTGTGGTTCTGATTTGCATTTTCCTTATAAGTGTGTGTAGCACATTTGCATATGCCTATAGGCCATCTTATATCTTCTTTGGCAAAATATCTGTGTAGGTCTTTTGCCCATTTTTTTATTTCACTATTTGTTGTTCAGTTGTATGAATTCTCTATGTATGTTGTTTTTTTTTTAAGATTTATTTACTTATGCATACAAGAACTGGGGTACAGGCCAGAGGTGTAGGGGGTGAGAGGACTCACCAGAGACAGAGTGGGGAGCAGAAAGGCAGATCTACTAAAATACACTGTTGAAGGGAGCAGCAGGTTAAGACAGGAGAGGTCTGCTACATCATTTGGGTCACCTCCCTGGCCAGGGATTGAACTTGTACTGTGGTGGCTGCAAACAGCTTCACAGCACTGCACTTTAACCTGCTGCGCCACCAGGGAGGGCCCTCTTTTATGTATTTTGAAAGAAATTTCTTGTCAGTCATGTGACATGCAAGTAACTTCTCCCAGTATACATACAGCAATTTTATTTACTTGGAATCTTCTTCATGGTACAAAAGCTTTTTGGTTTGATGCAATTTGTTTACCTATTCTTTTGTTTTCATGCCTTTAGAGTTGAAACCCAAATACATTTTTGCAGTTGAGGTCCAGGAGTATATTGCATATGTTTTTATGGCTTCAGGTCTTATACCAAAATCTTTAATGCATTTTTAATTTTTTGCATGGATTAAATAATGACCTATGGGTGTTTTTTTTTTTTTTGATATGTGGTTTTATAAGTTTCCCAGAACCAATAATTGAAGAGGATTTCCCTTTTTCATTGTATGGTCTTGGTTCCTTTGTCAAAGATTAACTATTCAAATGTGTGTGAAATTTATTTCTAGGCTCTCTGCTCTATGCCATTGGCCTGTTTCTAGTTTGTTCAAAGACAATACAGTTTTGATTACTATTGCTCTGTATGCAATACAGTTTGAAGATAAAAAGCATAATGCCTCCATTCTTCTTTTTCTCAAGATTGTTCTGACTCTTCAGGGTCTTTGGTGATTATGTACAAATTTTGAATTGTGGTTCTAGTTCTTTGAAAAATGTTACTGGTATTTTTACTAGGTATTGAATTGAATCTATAAATACTTTAGGTAATATGACAACTTTTTTTTTTAGAAAACTACATACATTTATTGCTTAAACTGCTGACAATCAAAAGGAAAGTGAGTTACTAGTAGTTGGAGAATATGGTAACTATTTTTTTAATAATATAATAGTTTATTTTAAAATTATTTTGTAAAGTGTTTTTCATCTCAGTTGTAATCCCCGTGGGCTTCCTATCACCAAGTCACCTGTGTGCCATCACCATAGTCCAGCGCACTTCCCTCCCCCCACTGTTTTTGATCCCATTCCCCACTCCACCCCCATAAAATACTATGACAATTTTAACAATGTTTATTTGTCCAACCAATGAAAACAAGACAGCTTACCATTTCTTTGCCTTTCTTGATAATGTCTTGTAGCTTTCACTATCTAGGGCCTTCACCTTCTTTGTTAAGTTTACTCCTATATATTTTACCCTCTTTGATACAACTGTAAGTGGCACTGTTTTCTTAAAATTTCCTTACTCTAATTCACTGTTTTCATGTAATTTTGCATCAGGCTACTTTACTGATTACATGTTTGGCTTTTATGCTTGTGGTCTCTATGTTCAAGCTGTCTATTTCAGCCTAGTTAAGTATTGGAGCTTCTATAATTCTAATTATTTGTCCACTCCTTCTAGGTTTTCCAATGGGTTCACATAAAAATATTCATATTATCCTATGATCATTTGTATATCTGAGGTATGTGCTGTAATTTTACTTCTTTCATTTCTGACTTTGTTTTTATATGGGTTGTCTCTCTTCTTTTTGTAGTTAGCTTACCTAATAGTTTATAAATTTTGTTTACCCTTTCAAAGACCAGTTCTTGGGTTCACTGATCGTTTGTATTATATTTTTGATTTGTATTTCACTTTTTAAAGATTTATTTATTTATGCATGTAAGAACTGGTATACAGGCCAGAGGTGTGGGGGTAAAAGGATTCATCAGAGACAGAGGGGAGAGCAAAACAGGCAGATGTACTGAAATACACTGCTGAGGGGAGCAGTTATGAGGGAAAGCTTCAGAAACAGAAAGAAACTGCCCTATTATTATGTCTAACTAAAATCGACCAAAGTGAATGACGGCCCTCCCTGGTGACTCTACAGGTTAGGACGCAGCACTGCAAGCGAGCTGAGCCACAGCTGCTTCAATGTGGGTTCAATCCCCAGCCAGGAGGTGACCCACATGGTGCAGCAGACCTCTCCTGACCCGCCCGCTGCTCCCCTCAGCAGTGTACTGCATCGATCTGCCTATTCCGCTCCACACTCTGTCTCTGGTGAATCCTTTCGCCACCCCTGCACCTCCTGACTTATACCCCAGTTCTGTATGCATAATTAAGTAAATAAATATTTTTTTAAAAGTGAACAACACTTAGTTTTTTAGGGGAATAAAAGTACCGATTATGTGGTAACAACATTGTTGTTCAGTAGGAAAAAGGTAACTGTAGGTAATGTGAATAAAAGAAGACTGTTAGGGTGGATTGTGATGTGCAATGGCCTGTCTTTTTTTTTAAAGATTTATTTACTTATGCATACAGAACTGGGGTACAGGCCAGAGGCTCAGGGGCGGTGAGAGGCTTCACCAGAGACAGAGTGGGGTACAGAACAGGCAGATAGAAGAAGTACACTGCTGAGGGGAGCAGCGGGCGGGCCAGGAGAGGTCTGCCACGCCATGTGGTCACCTCCGGGGCAGGCGGGAATCGAACTCATGCGGAAGCGGCTTTAGATTCTCAGTGCAGTGCTTTAACCCGTTGCGCCACCAGGGAGGGCCGCAATGGCCTGTTTTAATTCCCTCTGGTACCCTCCAAATATATTCCCTATGATTATAATAGGTGGGGTAGGTATAAATGAGTTTTGTTTGTAAAATCAAAGATAACCTTTATTATTTTGCCACTCATTTGATATGCAGTGAAAACTGGATAATCCAGTTGCTTATAATTTGTTTACAAATATAAAGATAGCTCTTGGGTAGAATATTTTGTCAAATTTTTCTAAGTTTTCAAAATAGTAATGTGTTTCCTTGAGGAAGGTTTGATGCAAACAATGTTACCTTTTTAAGGAAGCTATAGCTATGTAACCCATATTCTTGACAGTCCTGTTGAAAAACAAACAAAAACATACCAAACCTTAAGTTCTATTTATATATTTTTTAAAATTCCGTACCAATATTATGTTACTGACAATGTGCTGCTTTTAGGTCTATTGATAGTTGTTTTATATATTTATGTGCAAACTTTATTGGGTGGATAAATATTGATGACAGTTATATCTGCTTGATGAATTGTGCCCTCATCAGTGTATAGTGTCCTTGACTGTCCTTAATTACCTTTTTAGGCTGAAAGTCTAATTTGTTAGATATGAGTACAGAAGTTCCTGCTTTTTCTTCTGTGGATAAAAATGCCTTACTCCAGGCCCTCCCTGGTGGCACAGTGGGTTACAGCGCAGCACTAAGAAGCTAAAGCCACTTCAGCATGAGTTCGATCCCCAGCCCTGGAGGTGGCCCACATGGTGCAGCAGACCTCCCCTGACCCGCCCGCTGCTACCCTGCAGTGCACTCCCGCTGCAGTGTACTTCATCAGTCAGTCTGTTCTGCTCCCCACTCTGTCTCTGGTAAAGCCCTCTCACCACCCCTGCACCTCTGGCCTGTACCCCAGTTCTGTATGAATAAATAAATTTTTTAAAAAATTCCTTACTCCAAAAAAAATGTACAAAATGATGTAAAAATAAACTGTTATAAAAAAAATTCCTTACTCCAGGCTTTCACTTTTTGTCTCTACCTTAGAATCTGATGTGATACTCCTGTATGCATAATATGGGGGTGACCCATGCTTTTTCATCCAAACTGCATTCTGATTTTTGACTGGTAGGTTAAGACCAGTCACATTTGTGGAAATTGATAGGAAAAACTTGTTTACATCTATCATTTTCCATTTTTGGTTGTTTTATCTTTTTTTTATTTTTTTGATATTGGTCTTTTCATTAGGATGGTCTTCCATAATGGTTCTCAAGGTTTCTTTATTTCTTCTTGTGAGTGTCTCTGTTCCAGATTTTTGTGTTGTGGCTATCATGAGGGTTGTATCATTATTTGTATATATCCAAGACAGTCCTTTCTTTGCTAGAATCAATTCTTAGCCATTTGAGTATACAGCTGCTATACTTTTCCTCTCCCCCTCCCTTTTTAAAAAAGTTTCTTTTTTAAAGACTTATTTATTTTTGCATTCAAGAAATGGGGTATGGCCAGAGGTATATGTGAAAGGATTCACCAGAGACAGAGTGGGAAGCCGAATAGGCAGATGTACAGAAATCCACTGCTGAGAGGGGGAGCAGCAGCAGGTGGTCAGGAGAGGTCTGCCACACCCTATGGGTCACCTCCCAACCAAGGATCTAACTCACGCTGCAGTGGCTGTGGATTTACTTCATAGTGCTATGCTGTAACACACTGTGCCACCAGGGAGGGCCCCTTTTCTTCCCTTTTAAAGTTTATTGTTGTCTTATGTAATTCCTGTGTATGTTTACAATTCTGTATTACTAATTATCACCTTGGTAAAGATTTTGTGTTCTCTTAGTTTTTTGTTTCATGCAGAATTCCTTTAACATTTCTTTTAGGTCAGGTGTGGTGGTGGTAAATGCTACTAGCTTCTGTTTGTGTGGGAAAACCTTTACTTCTGTATTATTCTTGAATAATAATTTTCAAGCTAGAGTATTCTTGTTTGGTGCTTTGTATCACTTAAAATTATAAATATATTATTCCACTCTCTTCTATTCTTGATGGCTTCCTCTGACTTTTTATTATTTATCAATGAAGTGTCTTAGTGCAGACAGTTGCACATTTAGATAGTAGGTGTTCTTCCAGCTTCCTGGACATCCATATCTAATTCTGTTCTTAGGCTTAGGAAGTTCTCAGGTATTATTTACTTGAATAGGATCTCTGTTCCTTTCACTTTCTCTTTATCTTCTGAAATACCTATTATTCTTATGGCACTTCTTCTACTGAAGTTTGACATTGCTCAGAGTCTTCATTTTTTCTTAAATGTTATTTCTCTCTTCTTCCATTTCACTCATTCATACATTTGTATATCCTTAATATCTGAAATTGTGTTTTTCTGCCAGCTTAAATCTATTTAGCATGTTCTTCCATATTTGTTCTGACTTCATTCTGACTTCATTCTGCATCTCTTTTTGTATCTTTGTAATAGCTTCAGTAAATTCTAAAAAGTACTCTTTCTGTTCCACGATCTCTTTTCTAAGATCTTGAATCTACCTATCCATGGTTGATTGAACTTTCAAAACTTCATTAAATTTCCTTAAGATTGTTAGATCCTCAATTACTGAGTCCTTTACACAGGTGCTAAATGACTTCTTTTTCAGCTTCTGTATCTTGTGTGCACATGTTCCTTATTTCTTAGGCAAGTGTGTTGCCTTATTTACTTTTCTCCTGTTGGATGTTTTGTCTTTAGTTTTGTTTGTTTAACTTCTTTAGCTTGTAAGGGCAGAGGGGAACCTGGAGTCCAAAGATTCTATCTTAGTTTTGGTGGAGAGGGAAGGTGCCCTTGGATACAGAGTAAACACTGAACACTGCAGCACGGAGTACAACTTCTAGGGCCCCACCTCTTTGCTGCTCCTCTCTGTAGTATGGAACTCTTCCACCTGCGCTGCAGTAGCCAGATTTTCCAAGATAAAATCAAAGATATCAGTGCTCATCTGTACTCTATCCTTACTAAAAAGATTCCTTGTCCACAGTCTGCATGCCACAGCATCTGTGCCTCTTCCCTTGGTGGTTTGGGTCACTAGGATAGCCATTCATCTGACCACCACTCCTCCTCCCTATCCCAGTTCCATCACACTGTGAGCCACCAACTTCTAATAAAACACCTGTGGGTCAGTCCTGCCCTCACCAGCAATGAACCGATGAATTTTGCTGTGAGCAGTAATTATTTTTCTAGTTCTATTTAGGGGAGAAGTTTATCCAAATCTCCTTATTCTGCAGTGTTATGGATCTATGTTATGGGTTTTTGAAGACAGGTATAGAGCAGAACTAGAAAAGATACAAAACATGTATTTGCGTTTATTTTCAGCAATCAAATTACACATAAGCCCTGGAAAGTATAACCTTGAGTAACTGTCATTAGGATGCAAATAAATGACTGTTGATAATGCACAGAGCAAGCATATTATATAGCTGTAATTATTCCTTTAAATTTTTATCTAATTCAATTGAATTTCTCTGACTTTAAACAGGCCTTATTAAGCAAAGGTGAATTCTGGGAAATTGTAGAAGAAAGAACAGCCTCACACATGAGTGTTATTCGATAGGTGTTTTTGTTTGTTTGTTTGTTTTTTTTTTTGGTTTGTTTGTTTGTTTGTTTTAACAAATTCATATTAAGAATGTACTGGCAGGACCTCCCTGGTGGTGCAGCGGGTTAAAGCACTGCACTAAGAAGCTTAAGCCATTTCCACATGAGTTCGATCCCCGCCTGCCCCGGAGGTGACCACATGGCGTGGCAGACCTCTCCTGATCCGCCCGCTGCTCCCCTCAGCAGTGTACTTCGTCGATCTGCCTGTTCTGCTCCCCGCTCTGTCTCTGGTGAAGCCTCTCACCCACCGCATCTCTGGCTTGTACCGCAGTTCTGTATGAGTAAATAAATAAATCTTAAAAAAAAAAAAAAAAAAGAATGTACTGGCAAATGTGAAAACAGAAAATAGTTAAATATTGGCCTAAAATAGTTTGCCATATACAGACTTACAAGATTTGAAAAATACATCAGTTGAAAATGGGCAGAAAGTACCTAAGTTACTTGGAGAAAAATCATGTGTACTAGTTTCTAGGTGGTTAAAACAGCTTTCTGCAACTGCAGATACTTCATTAGTTTGATTCAGCTTCTGTTCTGTTCCCCAGAACCAGCCACCTTAGATCAAGTGAAGGAGATTTCATTAGTTTCACCTGCACGTAAACCACGAGCAGGTGTCACCTTGAAATTATATCACTTACTTCTAATCTTCAGCACAGAAACTTACAGAGTGCTACTTTGGCCATCACTACCCTAATGAGAGAAAACTTTAAAATTTTATTTATAAATTTAAATATTTTGAAGACAGACTGTTTTGAGAAAACCTGCATTACAGTAAACAAAATTTCCTGTCATCTCTCACCTTTTCCAACTTGGATCTCTCCCCAAATAAAAGGCAACAGCATCCTTAGGGTGAGGGAAACAAGAAGAAAGCCTATAACACTGGAGTTATGCCAAATTAGATGGTGAGTACAAAAGAAAACCCTACATTTGGAACAAGTGAAATGGAAATTTCATATCTAAGTATTAACTGGACACTTACAGGACAAAAAAAAATAGCAAAAGTTGTATTATACTTTGTAAAGCATTTCTCCCTACAACAATCAACATAGCCTTATCCAAGTGCCTCCCTAGTGGCGCAAGGGGTGAGAGCATAGCATTATGCAGCGACTGTGTTCGATCCCCAGCCAGGGAGGTGACCCACATGGTGACTCTCCTGACCAACCTTCTGCTCCCCTCAGCAGTGTGTTTCAGTCGATCTGCCTGTTCTACTCCCCATTCTGTCTCTGATGAATCCTCTCAGTCCCTACATCTCTGGCCTGCACCTAAGTTCTTGTATGCATAAATAAATAAATATTTTTTTTTAAAAGATAGACTTATCCAAATAACGTGCATACTTACACAAATAGAGTGCATAGATAGTATAGTCAACAACTATCACTGCTTTCACCCCATAAAACTAGTAAAGTGGAACCCGCAGGGATTACAATTGAGATGGAAAAAAATGTACAAAATGATGTAAAAATAAACTTTTGTAATTAAAAACAAAAAACTAGTAAAGTGGATCCAAATTGTATCTGCTATGGCTAAGATAAATATGAAACTCAAACATGGAAAAAAATCTCTTACAGTTTCTTATTTGGCAAAGAATTGGCCACATATAAGCACCGCATTTAACTCTTCAATTAAAGAAATTTTGTGTCAAATACAGTAAGTACCAATATATATTTTTTTGGTAATAAAGGCAAAGCAAACTGAAGATAAATTGCTCATGATTTTTAGTAACTTTGAATCATAGTAAAAAATACTAGAGATAAAGCATAATACCTGTGATTCACTAAAAAACCAAAACCACTTTTAAATATCTGTAGAATAAAGGGGTACATTTAATGCTTAGATTAAGAATAACTAAAGGGCTTCACTCCACAGCTGAAAGGGGTCCTTTCTCTCAACCATCATGCACATTCACAGGGAGCCTTGATGCTGTCTACCATACAGAGATGACCTATTTCTGAGTGGGGATTCAAATTAAGAGAGCAGCTCCCATGTGGCAAAATGCTGAGTCAACCATTCACAAGAGTTTATTATGAATAAATGAACAACAGTCAGAGAACTCATAAGAACTTGATATTGAGACACAAAAAATAGGTCCAATTTCATGATTCATGCTGTTAAAGATATAATGATGTTCTGATTGTTAAAAAAGAGTACAGTAGATCCCTAACCTAGCACAAAATTATTACAGATTAATGTGAACAAGTCATAGCAAAAGCACTGTAGTATTTAAGCAAGCTAGTTAAATTCCAAAGTTGCAGTAACTTTTTACCATCACTATAACAATAATTATATAAAGCAACAGTAGAAAAAAATCATCAGCAAAATAAGCCAGAAAGAAAAAAAAATATCCAATGGCCTCACTTATAGGAGGATGTAGAGAAAACAAAAAAATGAATCAGAAAAAAGGTAACTATAATGAAGGAAAAATCAAAACTATCAGGCAACTATAGATCAGAGACATTCTGTAGAGGATGAGGGAGAAAGACCAGGTCATGGGTGGGAAGAGCACAAGGGACTATGGTGATGGTACAGGGTGAATTGGTGGTGGGTATTTATGGGGAAATCATTTATTATACAAAAATGAAGTATGATATAATGACTATATTTCTAAATTTTCTTAAAATTCAACAAGAAGGCCCTCCGTGGTGGTACAATGGGTTAGGATGCAGCACTATAAACTAGCCACAGCCGCTTTGGTGCAAGTTCGGTCCCTGGCCTCGGAGGTGACCCACAAGGTGCAGCAGACCTCTCCTGACCCACCTGCTGCTCCCCTCAGCAGTGTACCTCATCGATCTGTCTGTTCTTCCCCTGCTCTGTCTCTGGTGAATCTTCTTGCTGCCCCTGTACCTCTGGCCTGTATCCCAGTTCTATGTGCATAAATAAATTAATCTTTAAAAAAAATAGAAAAAAATCAGCAAGAAACCATCACCATATAAATCTGCCTTAATAATGCTGAAAATAATGATATACTAAAATAATAAGTACACGGACAAAAATGAAGCCATAAATCATTTTAAATGACACATGTAGGGATTGATTCATGAATCGCTGACAGTGAAAATAACCATGACCAAGAGTCAGTGATTCATAGTATAATATTTGAGAAGAAAGTACACATATATTGCTATTTTATTAGAAGTCTTCAAACTTTTCACAAGAAGGTATTATTACACTGTTTGAAACATTAGACACAAGTTAGATAAATAGGGGAAACAGGTGGTGAATTAAACTAAATAACACACAAGAAAGAATGCTGAAGTTATCTATACTCTAAACACTAGTAAGGCTCCTTGGAGAGTGCTGTGGGAAGAGGCAGAAGAGGAAGGGTGGAGCAACAAAACTGCTAGGAAATGGTGTTGACCCACAGTAAGAAATACCAACTCACTACTAGGGAAATATGCTTAACTAAATCCAAAAAGACAGGAAGGCTAATATTAGCTCAACACCGTAAACCTAGCAAAATATTATCAATTTCAAAAAGTGACAATATCATGAACATGAATAATAAGAATTCTCCTAGTAAACTGTTCAGGAAGGATTTTTCCTCCATATTTTATTATAAAATATTCAGCAACAAAATGAAAAGCATATTCTCCTTAATATAACATTGTTTAGATAAAATGAGTTATGTGTGGGCCCTCCCTGGTGGCACAGGGGTTAAGTCTCAGGACTTGGAACCTATCCCCAGCCACTGCTGCATGAGTTCAATATCCGGCCAGGGAATTGCCCACATGGCACAGCAGACTCTCCTGTGTCACTCTCTGCTCCCCTTGGCAGTACATTTCGGTTAACCTGCCTGTTCAGTTCCCCCTCTGTCTCTGGCGAAACCTCTCATATACCACCCACCCCCCACACCACTGGCCTATACACCAGCTCTTGCATGCATAAATAAATAAATCTTTTTTACAAAAGATGTGGTCTATATACACAATGGACTACTATTCAGCTATAAAAAGAGATGCAACCTAGCCTTTGAAGCAACACGAATGGAACTGGATTGAGTTATGCTAAGTGAAATAAGTCAGGTGAAAAAGACAAATACCCAATAATTTCACTCATGTAAAATATAGAGCAACACAATGAACAGGCAACACTAAACCAAAACCCTTGAATCAGACAGTAGAATTGAAGCTACTAGAGAGCAAGGATGGGGAGTAGAAAGCAAAGAGGGGAGAGGGCCCAATGTTCTATGGTAGAAGATAATGGGGCTTTGGTGTTGGGATAACACACATCTGAGGTATGCAATTATTCCCTTGAGTCGCATATACTGTTGTAAGCCAATGTCACCATAATAAAAGAAAATGTTACATAAAAGCCAGAACTGGGGCTCTCCCTGGTGAAGCGATGGGTTAAAGTGCAGCAGTATGAAGCTGTCGCAGTCACTGCAGCACGAGTTTGATCCCCACCCAGAGGGTGACCCAGATGGCATGGCAGACCTCTCCTGACCCACCTTCTGCTACCTTCAGCAATATATTTCAGTACATTTGCCTGTTCTGTTCCCCACTCTGTTTCTGGTGAATCTTCTCACCCCCGTACCTCTGGCCTGTACCACAGTTCTTATGTATAAATAAATAAATCTTAAGAAAAAAAAAACACGCCAGAACTGGGTTGGTAAGCAGAATTTGAAGCACCTGGATCTTACAGGTGCAAACTGCAAATGCCCCACGGTAAGGTTCCATAATGACCTCTTACCTGTACCAATGCCCTAGTCATCTGAAAAAGTCTATGAAATAACACATACCTAAAGATCCTGGATAAATACAAAGGCTTATGCCCAACTACTTGATGGTGGGATATAAAGCCCATTTAGTGAGACAAGAAAAGGAAGCTCTTTATTACGACCCCTAAAAACTAAAAAGGGAGAGACGTAAGAACAGACTACAAACGTTGGAACAACAAAGCCCAAGGGGAAGTCTCAATCCAACAGAACTACAGAATCTGCCTGATAAGGAGTTAAAAATAAGTATGCTTATTGAATTAAGAAAAACAATGGCTGACTGAATACAGGAACACACCAGGGATAGAAAAACATGAGACTATTATATACCATATCTTCTCTTTTTATATCTCCTCATTTTAAATCCACTCAGTTTGAGACTGGGCACATCGGTTGTTTCTGTAACTTGGCTACTCTAACTAGCACTAAGATGAACATAAGAATATATTCCTTTATATTAATGTTTTTGTATTCTTCAAATAGATACTATGAGTGCAATTGGTGGATCATACAGTAGCTCTATTTTTAATATTTTAAGAAACCTTCATTATGTTTTCCATAGGAAAGAGACCAGTCTAGGGGCTCTACCTGGTGGCACGAGTTAAAGCACCAAATTATGAAGCTCTCTGAAGCCACTGTAGCATGAGTTCAATCCCCTACCAGGGAGCTAACCCACATAGTGGGGCAGACCTCTCCTGACCTGCCCGCTGCTCCCTTCAGCAGTGTATTTCAGTAGATCTGCCTGTTCTGTTCCCCATGCTGTCTCTGGTGAATCTTCTCACCCATAACACCTCTGGCCTGTACCCCAGTTCTGTAAGCATAAATAAATAAATCTTTAAAAAAGGCACTAGAAGAGACCAGTCTACATTCCTACCTACAGTGTACCAGGTTCCTCGTCATCATTATTTGTCATTAAGGAGTTGCAAACCAAAACCACAATGAAATACTATCTCACACATGTGAGAATGGCCCATATCATTAAGATCAGAAACAGTAAGTGCTGGCGAGGGTGTGGCAAAAAAGGAACCCTCTTACACTGTTGGTAGGGATGTCTACTCAACCAGTCCCTATGGAAAGCAGCACAGGTGTTTCTCAAAGAGTGAAAATGGACCTGCCATATCCAAAAATACAAAACACTAATTCAAAAGGATACCTTTGCTCCAATGTTTATAACAGTACTATTTAAAATAGCCAAAATAAGTAACAACCTAAGTGTCCCTAAATAGACAAGTAGATCAAGAAGATGTGATATATATATATATATATATATATATATATAGTGGAATATTACTCAGCAATCAAAAAGATAAACTGCCATATATATGGAATCATACATTATACACCATATACCTTTCACTTAGAATAATGACGTTTTTAAAAAGTAAAACTTATACAAGAAACAGTAAAGCAGTGCTTATAGTTGCTGGAAGTAGAGATGTTAAGGATGACTTCAAAGTAGTTACCAGATTTAGCAGAAATACAGAATACCAGGTACATTTGGATTTTACATAAACAAGTAGTCTTTAGTGTAAGTATATCTCCTGCAAAACCATCTGTGGTTCCAGGGTCACCACCATTAGAGTATACTTGTTAAAATTTACTGGGTACTTGTTAGAAATATAAATACGCAGGCCCCAGGCAGACCTACTGAAACAAAAATCCTATAGATGGAGCCTAGTAATTCATGTTTTAACAAGCATTCTATATGATTATCATGTATGGTTAGAGACCCACTGCTCACTATACCTGGCACTAGCAAAAAAAGAACCATAAAAACCAAATATAAAGAGAAGGGGGGCACATGAGGCTGTTTAATAAAAAAAGGTCAGGGATACTGCTAAACATACTATAAAGCACATAACAGCCCCCACAGCAAAGAATTATCTAGCCCAAAATGTCAATTAAGCTAAGGTTGAGAAGTCTTTACTTTAGTAAAAAGATAAATTAGTATAATTATAGAATAAAGACATATTTATTTATCTAAGGCTTTAAAAATCAAAGACAAATTTTAATGAACATGGAAATAAAATGAATATATTTACAAAAAATCATATTTATAATAAAAGTTCATTGCATCAACCACTGTCTTCACTAAGATTCTGTAACAAATTATATCAGATATGTGTTAAGATAATCTAAAGGTCAATTTTATTTTTGCAACTAAAATCTGAGGTGAATGTAGTAGTGAACATGTTATAGTATATAAAGATGTTATCATAATATATATACCTGAATCTGAAGATTCCATCTTCAAATGTTTTTAAATAGAAAATATATA
>NW_004567120.1:2956617-2960037 GCF_000260355.1 Condylura cristata | reverse complement strand
GCTGCTCCCCTCAGCAGTGTACTTCGTTGATCTGCCTGTTCTGCTCCCCACTCTGTCTCTGGTGAATCTTCTCACCCTCCGCATCTTGGCCTGTACCCCAGTTCTGTATGAATAAATAAATCTTTTAAAAAATAATGAATAAGTGGCAAAACAAGATGTTCAAGACTAAGTCATAAAAAGCACGGGAGGGGGTATGTAGTACAGTGAGGGGGAGGGGTGCCAGCAAAAGAGGCATTATTATTGAAATTCATATGTAACCACAAAAGCTCTTCTAACTGAAAATGGATAAAATAAAGGTATCACACTTCTGAACTTAACACTATATGATAAAGCCATAAAAGTTAAAACAGCTTGGTACTGGAACAAAAACAGACATGCACACCAACAGAATAGAATCGAAAGCCTAGAAAAAAAAACATACATTTATGAACAATTAACATGTGACAAAGGAACAAAATATATACACTGGAACAAGGAAACTCTTCAATATATAGTGCTGGGAAAATAGGACAGCTACTCACAAAAGAATGAAACTAGACCATTTCTCACACCACACAAATAAATCAACTCAAAATGCATAAAAGGTTGGATGTAGAACCTGAAACCATAACATGCAGAGAGGAAAACATAGGAAAAATACTCCATGAAAAAAACCTTAAAAACATATCTGAGGACTCATCTCCAGCAGCAAGGGAAATCACAAAATAAGTAACTGGGACTATATCAACTAATAGTTACAGTGCAATGAAAGAGATAGTGACCAAAACAGAGACACCCACTGAATGGGAGAAAATATCTGTGTTCCAAATATCTGATAAAGGAGTAATATCAAAGATTTACAAAGTGTTTATACAGCAACAAAAAAGAAAACCACCCAATTGAAAAAGAGGCAGAAGAGCTAAACAGGCACTTTTCCAAAGACCTACAGATGGCCAAGAGACATGAAAATATATATGCTCATGATTCACTTATCATTAGGGAAAACCACGAGGTAACACCTCACACTAGTGACAATGGAACATATCAAACATCCAAAAACAGCAAGTGCTGGTGAGGGTGCAGAGAAAAAGCAACCCTATTTCATTATTGGTGGGAATCTAGACTGGCTCTGCCCTATGGGAAGAAGTGTTGAGATTCGTCAAAAGACTAAAAATGGATTTACCATATAACCCAGTAATTCCACCCTTAGGTATATATCCAAAGAGCATAAAAACACTAATTCAAACGATAACCTGCACTTCCATGTTTATACCAGCTCTATTTACAATAGGCATAATATAGAAACAACCTAAATGCTCCAGAACAGATGAGTGGATCAAGATGACAGGGTGTATATACACACAACAGAATACTACTAAATGATCAAAAAATATAAATTCATGCAATTTGCAACAACATGGATGGAAATGGAAGGTATTATGCTCAGTGAAATAAGTTGGAAGGAAAAAGAAAACTACTGGATGGTGCCAATTATATGTGGAATCTAGAGAAACTTAACAAAGGATCAGATAAAGACAAACTGTAAAACTGACCTATGAAAGCAGACCATAGATGTAACTCAATCACCAGGGGTAGGGGAGCGGTAGGGAAAACAAAGGGGGAAACAGAGAAGGTGGGGAGAGGACCATGAACCATGGTGGAGCACTATGGGCACTTCGGGGGTGGGAAAACTATAGTGACCACACCTGAGGGAGAAATACTATATTGTGAGAAAATAAAAAAGTATCTTTAAAAATAAAAATTAAAGACTATACTTTCAGGGATCATTTCTATAGTTCGTTACTAGAGAAGATTCTCTGATCGTGTAGAGTACTGGAAAATAATCAAAACTGCATGGTACTGGAATAAGAATAGACATACAGACCAGTGGATTCGAATAGAAAACCCAGATATAAACCCACGAGTTTATGGAATATATATATATATATATATATATATATATATATGTATGTATAGGTATTTTACAAAAAAAGTAAATGGATAAACGAAAACTCATTTAGCTTCCAGGTTTGACGCATAACAGTCTTTGTTGACAAATATATCAGTTATGTCTACTTTTCTCTGTTAAAAGTAATTTCCGGCCCTCCCAGGTGGCGCAGCGGGTTAAAGCACTGTACTGAGAAACTAAAGCCACTTCCGCATGAGTTTGATACCCGCCTGCCCTGGAGGTGACCACATGGCGTGGCAGACCTCTCCTGACCCGCCCGCTACTCCCCTCAGCAGTGTACTTCGTCGATCTGCCTGTTCTGCTTCCCCTCTGTCTCTGGTGAATCCTCTCACCCTCCGCATCTCTGGCCTGTACCCCAGTTCTGTACGAATAAATAAATCTTTAAAAAAAAAGTAATTTCCAATAATTCTAGTCAACAATACCTGACTTCATTAATTTCCAAAGAATAACTTACTTTAATGTGATGTACTCCATTCAATTTTCCAATCTGCTGCTCAATGGTCCAAACACAGGAACTACATGTCATTCCCTCGACAGATATAGTGACAGAATTCACAACTATTGTTGAATCCATTTTTATTTCTTCTTTACATTCCTATTAGAAATTACAAAATCATTAATTTCAGTGGTGAAAATAATCATTCCTCAACTTTCCCCCCACCTGCCCGATTGAAAATATACTACTGACAAAATGTGGTCAGGATTCTTTTCTCTCACCTCACTTTACTCCCACTTCAGGGAATTTCCTTCAGTTATCCTGTTGGTATGGAACCTTCATCTTCTCGATATCTTGGCTAACTTCCTCATCTCTTTCAAGTATTTACTCATATCTACTTAACAAGTTCCATGCTGACCATCCTGTTAAATGTGCACCCCACATTCCTTCCACACAGATTCCCCTTACCTCTGCTCTATTTGTTCTTGTTTTTTATAAACTTATCACCCTCTAGTATATTCCAGAGTTTACTTATGTTTATTGCTTATCATCTTCCTGTGCTAAGTTTAAAACATATTCACAAATTCCTTGTTACTCCATTCTTCAAAAAGTAGAATTTAACCCTTTCTCTTGGAGTATGGCCTGGACTTAAAGACTTACTTTAAACAAATAGAATCAGGAGCAAGTGAGAGGCCTCCCTGGTGATGCAGGAATTAAGTGTCAACACTATCAAGCTATCACCAGCCACTGGTGCATGAGTTTGATCCCTGGCCAGGGAGCTAACCCACAGGGTGCAGCAGACTTCTCCTGTCCCACCCACTGCTCCCCTCAGCAATGTATTTCAGTTGATCCACCTGTTCTGCTCCCCACTCTGTCCCTGGTGAATTCTCTCACCACCACCACCCCCTACCTCTGGTGTATACCCCAGCTCTTGCATGTATACATAAATAAAATAAATATTTTATATAATTTATTTTATTTATATATTTTACATTGTTGTGTAACCCCCATAAAAATCCCACCACCAATTCACCCG
>NW_004567120.1:2954256-2956507 GCF_000260355.1 Condylura cristata | reverse complement strand
AATTAAAACATTGCATAAATTATCTCTAGGGCCTTCCCTGGTGGTGCAGTGGGTTAAAGCATAGCACTAAGAAGCTAAAGCCACTTCAGCATAATTTCGATCCCTGCCCCGGAGGTGACCCATATGGCAAAGCAGATCTCTCCTGACCAGCCCATTGCTCCCCTCAGCAGTGTATTTTGTCCATCTGTCTGTAATGCTCCCCGCTCTGTTTGGTGAATCCTCTCACTGCCCCTACACCGGTGGTCTGTACCGCAGTTCTGCATGCATAAATAAATAAATCTTTAAAAAATTATCTCTAGAAGGATTCACAAAAAACTGGTAATACAAGAAGAGTTGTTGGGGGCTAGGAGAGCAGACACTTACACTTTGAATTACGAGAGTATAAAACCAATTAAAATAAATAAAATTTATTAAATGATGTCAACAAAAACATTTCTTTACAATTAATTTATTCCAAATGGCTAAAAATAATTGGATGTCATCTTAGTTTTGCTAAGGTGAAACAAACAAAAACTATGGCTGAAACACATGTTCTGCTCCTAACAAAGGAAAATAATTAGTAGGCTCTTTTGTGATCATCATCTGATTTTTGTCAAGCAGAAACAAGGTTGTGTGGAACAATTGTACCACCAATATAAAACATCTTAAATGACAGCAGAAGTTCTTTGGGGATAACTTATTTTCAAGTGCTACTTGGTTTATATATAGTCTTTTCTTTGAGACAAAATTCACATACTATAAAATTCACTTTTTTAAGGTATACAATTCAGTGGGGTTTTTTTGGTATATTTGCAAGGATGTCCAGCCATATTTCAATTTCCCAACACCATTTATCAAATAGGCTTGCCTGGTTCCATTGTATGTTGTTTCATTGTTGTAGATTAGCTTTCCATGTGTGTGTGGGTTCACTTCTGGGTTCTCAATTCCATCTCATTCATCTGTGTGTCTTTTTTTGTTGCAGCACCATCATGATTTAATTATTATGGCTTTAGAGTACAAACTCTGGAAGTTTAATATCACCATCTTTCCTCATTTTTTTCAAGACTGTTTTGGTTATTTGGGGTCCATATGAATTTCAGTAACATTTGCACATTTCATTGAAGAATATCATTGAAATTTTTATAGAGTACTTTGAATCTACTCATTGCTTTCGGTTGAATGGCCATTTTGACAATGTTGATTCTTCCAATCCATGAGCAGTGGAAATCTTTCCATTTCTTGGTGTATTCTTTTAACAATGTCTTATAGCTTTCTCATGGTAGGTCTTTCACCACCCTTGCTGTGTTACTCCTAAGTCTCATACTTTTTCTTTTTGGTATGATTATAAATGGGCTAGTTTTCTTAAATTCTTGCTCTTCTAGCTCAGTGCATATTGGAAGACAACTTATTTTGTGTACTGATTTTATAAACCTACCATTTTACTGAACTGGTTTATTGTCTTCATAGTTTTTCTGTGAATGTTTTAGTGTCTTCTATGTATCTTACATCATATCATCTGCTAATTATGAGAGCTTTACTTCTTTCCAATTTGGATCCCTTATATAGCTTTCTCTTGATTAGCTGGGACTAGGGATTCCAATACTATGTTGAATAGTAGTGGTGAAAAGTGAACATCTTTGTCCTGTTTTCATGTAAAGACTTTCAGTTTTTCACCACTGAAGATAATAGTAGTGGTGGGTTTATCATATATGGCTTTTATTATCTTGAGATATGTCCAGTTTTCAAGGGTTTTCTTTTTTTTTTTAAAGATTTATTTATTTATGCATACAGAATGGGGGCATAGGCCAGGGGCACAGGGGTGGTGAGAGGATCCACCAGAGACAAAGTAGGCTGTAGAACAGGCAGATTGAAGTACACTGCTGAGGCGAGCAGTGGGCCTGCTGTACCATGTGGATCACCTTTGGGGCAGGGGATTGAACTAGCACTGAAGCAGCTGGCTTACTTGCAGTGCTGTGCTTTAACCTGCTGTGCCACCAGGGAGGGCCAGGTTTTCATAACAAATGGATGCTGAATTTTATCAAAAGCTTTCTCAGCCATCTATTGATGTGATCACGTGGTTTTTATCTTTCTTTTTGTTGATGTGGTGAATTACAATGATTGATTTTCAGATGTTGAACCATCACTGTGTCCCTGGCATAACTCCACACTTGGTCATGACATATAATTCTTTTTTTTTTTTTTTTAGAGATTTATTTATTTGTACATACAGAACCGGGGTACAAATGGGAATTTTACATGTGTGAAAAAAAGA
>NW_004567120.1:2953119-2954156 GCF_000260355.1 Condylura cristata | reverse complement strand
CTCCGGGGCAGGCGGGAATCGAACTCATGCGGAAGTGGCTTTAGCTTCTCAGTGCAGTGCTTTAACCCGCTGCGCCACCAGGGAGGGCCCGACATATAATTCTTTTAATGCATTGTTATTCAGTATGCAAAGATTTTATTTAGGATTTTAGCACTGGCTGTAGTTTTCTTTTTTGTATATCTGGTTTTGGTATTAGAGTGATGCTGGCATCATACAATGTATTGGAAGCATTTTTTCTCTCATTTTTTTGCAAGAGTTTTGCAGGATAGGCATTAGTTCATCTTTGAAAATTTGGTATAGGACCCTCCCTCATGGCACAATGAGTTGAAGCACAACACTATGAAGCTACCCACAGCACATGTTCAATCCCTAGCTAGGGATCTGGCCCTTACAGCCCAGCAGACCTCCCCTGACCTACCCGCTGCTCCCCTCAGCAGTGTATTTTTTTAAATTTTATAATAGTTTATTTTTACATATTTATGTGCATTTTTCCATCTCAGTTGCAATCCCCTTGGGTTTCCCATTACCAAATCACCCATGTGCCAACTATAGTCCAGTGTATTTCCCTGCCCCCACTGTTTTTGATCCCATTCCCCACTCGACTCCCACAAAATGTCTCTGGTATATAGCTGTTCATCATTATCATTTCTCACCTTTTCCATTATATTCCTGCGATGACCCTCAGCAGTGTATTTTAATAGACATACCTATTCTGCTCCCCACTCTGTCTCTGGTGAATCCTCTAACCCTCCACAACTCAGGCCTGTGCCCCAGTTCATGTATGCATAAATAAATAAATCTTTAAAAAAAGAAAATTGGGGCCCTTCCTGGTGGTGCAGCGGGTTAAAGCACTGCACTGAGAATCTAGAGCCGCTTCCGCATGAGTTTGATTCCCGCCTGCCCTGGAGGTGACCACATGGCGTGGCAGACCTCTCCTGACCGCCCACTGCTCCCCTCAGCAGTGTACTTCGTTGATCTGCCTGTTCTGCTCCCCACTCTGTCTCTGGTGAAGCCTCTCACCACCCCTGAGCCTCTGG
>NW_004567120.1:2948454-2952284 GCF_000260355.1 Condylura cristata | reverse complement strand
GGGCGGGTCAGGAGAGGTCTGCCACGCCATGTGGTCACCTCTGGGGCAGGCGGGAATCGAACTCATGCGGAAGTGGCTTTGGATTCTCAGTGCTGTGCTTTAACCGGCTGCGCCACCAGGGAGAGCCCTTTTTTTCTCTTTTTTTATTTCTATTTCACTTACTTATGCTCTAATTTTTTTTTTTAACTTATGCTCTAAATTTTTATTACTTCTTCTTCTACTGGCTTTTGGATATTTTGTTCTTTGTTTCCTGGTTCCTCAAGAGACAAGACTAGGATTTTTTGGGGGCTCTTCCTCCTTTTTTGATGTGGGCCTGTCTTGCTGCATACTGCCTCTTACTACTGCTTTTGTTGTGTCCCCATAATTTCTGGAAGATTTTGCTCTCATTATCATTAATCTCAAAGTACTTTTTTATTTCTTCTTTGATTTCCTCATTGACCCAGTGGTCTTTCAGTAGTATGCTGTTCAGTCTCCATATATTAGAGGATTTCTTTGCTTTCTCTCTGTAGTCAATTTCTAGTCTGTTATCTTTATGGTCAGAGAAGGTACATGGCATCATTTTAGTCTTCATGAGTTTGTTGATACTTTTCTTTTGACCCATGGTCTAGGTCAATTCTGAGAATAATCCATGTACACTTAAGAAAAATACGTATTTAGCATTTAGGGGAGTAGTACAGTGCCCTATAACGTGATATAGTTGTTTAGGGCAGCTGTGTCCTTATTTATTTTATGTCTCATTAATCTGTCAGTTGGTTAGAGTGGTGTACTGAAGTCTCCAACCACAAATATATTTAGTTCAATGTCTTCCTATCTGATAGCAATTTTCTTGTGTATTTTGGTGCTACTGAGTGCTATAACTTTCTGGTGTATTTACCGTATAACTGAAGTTTGTATTTTTTGACCTTCTTGATAGTTTAAGGGGCTGATATTGGAAGTAATATCTCCTAATTCTTGAGTAAGAGCAGTTACTACAAGAGAACAGACGCCCAGCTGTGACAGAAAAGGAAAAAATTGTGAGCAAAGGACACTTGAGATGAAGGCAATTCACAGGCCCAAGTAGAGAGTCCAAGGTATAAGACACTTAAGGCAAACATGAAGGCATTAGGCATTAAGGAGAGGGTCATTGGGGAGCTGTACGAGGGTATAAAAGAAGAATGAAATTATGTCTAAAACAAAAAAAAATCCTATTAAAATATTGCTTATGGTTAGTTTTGAGCTTACAAAGGAGACCCTTCCTCTTTCCTCTGGTATCGCTTAATTGTGTGCCAGGATAGAACACTCAGACTGAGTACCATATAGTTCAGATATGTAGTTCAGGTGGGCTGATACAGGGACATTACTAAGATTTACAATTGTTTTATGGTGGAATGTCATGTTCAAACAATAAATTTGCCTGATTAGGGAAGAATATAAAACAAAAATACAGTTTTATTGTGAAGGTACTCCAGACAAGAGTACTACCATATATTTTGGACTTATTGAGGAACTGGGAGAGACTATTTAAACAGAAAGGCACTTTCAAAGTAAGTGGATAAGTCACCCTGAAGTTATATATTGAACAAGACAAAATGTCTAAGCATTAGGAAAATTTCATTAATAGTCATTTTCCCCACCACACCATAACATGTCAAATCAACTCTATATGATACATTATTTCTCCCGCCCTCACAACTTGCCAGCATTATTTCTTCAAAACTTTACTTAAATTGGGCCCTCCCTGGTAGCACAACGGGTTACTGCTGAGCTGGCCACCATTGCTTCAGTGCAAGTTCAATCACAGCCGGAGAAGTGATCACATGGTGCAGCATACCTCTCCTATATTACCCGCTACTCTCCTCAGCAATGTACTTCATCATTCTGCCTGTTCTGCTCCCCACTCTGACTCTGGTGAATCCTCTCACCACCCATGCACCTCTGGTCTGTACCCCAGTTCTGTATACATAAATCAATCTATTTAAAAAAAAAAAAAAACTTTACTTAAATTGGACCTTACATACAAAATTCTTAGGAATTCCACCTCCTCATACTATTCTATTATTTATTTATTTAATTGATTTTGTAAAATATTATATCCATATTTTGAATTTTAAAATGTCTCCAAGATAAGTACAAAGCCAAAATCATCTTTTATAATCTTACATTGCATTTAGCAAGAAGACTCAGAAAATAAACTAAAAGCACAAATCTTATATGGTGTAGAAAAAAATTCTTCTGGGAGATCATGTCAAAGAGAAAAATCTAGCATGCAGCTATTAGTAATGAGATGACTCTGAACAAGAGCATCCAACAATTTGGAGAAAATTAACTTTTAGTGTTAAAGTATTTTCAGCCACTCCCTAAACACAGATGTCAATAACCAGTGGTGGTAATAATTTGTAAAAGGAAGAACAAACAGCATTATGACTAGATTATCAGCAAGTTTGAAAACAGAAATTGCGGAAGTATAAACATGACACATATGAAATTCGATTACTAAACCCACTTCTTAGAACTAATCACAGAAGTTCAAACATTACTTTAAAATTACCTAAACAATTAGCACTCATAAATTAGGAAGGTTTCTGGATTCTGAATAAATTATCATATGGCAAAATTTAATTCTTCTTTTGATATAGTTATACTGAGTAATATTTTTACCACTATGGTAACCAAAGAAATGAAAATTAAAGCCACAATGAATATCACTTACACCCATCAGGTAATATAAAAATCTCAAAATTTGATATTACCAAATGTTGGTAAGGAGATGAAGTAATGAGATCATGACCACGGGATCCCTCTTATTCAACAGGTAAGAATGTAAATTAGTACTACCATTATGCAAATGCTTAAGTAATATCTGGTAGAGTTGAAAATATGTATGTAGATATAGATGTACATATAGTATATCTATGCACGCACACACACACAAACACATATATACTAGAACTCAACATTTTCACCCCTAGAAAAAAATCTCACACACGTGCACAAGGAAACATGAACAAATGTGCTTATTACAACAGTATTCATAATAAACAAAACTCTGGAAATAACCTATTTCACCAACCAGAAAACAGAAAAATTGGCGGAGGGGAATATAATGACACATGATACAGAAGGAAAATGAATTTTAAAATAGTGGTTCTCACTGGGGGCAGGGTTTCACAATGACATTTGGCAATGTCTAAGACACTTTTGGGGGGTCACAATTGGGGGCAAAAGTAAAGTGCTATTGCTATCTAGTAGGTAGGGGCCAGGGATACTTCTAAACATTCTGTAACAGACAAACAAGGAGGTTCCTTACAACAAAGAATTATCCAGCTCGGACATCAACAGAACTGAGGGTGGTCACTGAATGGGAGAAAATATCTGCACATTATACATCCCACAAGGAACTAATATCCAAGATCTACAAAGAACTCATACAACTCAACAAAAAGAAAACAAATAACCCAATCAAAAGGTGAGCAGAAAAGCTAAATAGACACTTCTACAAAGAAGATATACAGATGGCCAATAGGCACATGAAAACATAATCATCACTGACAATCACAAAGAAACAAATCCACCTCAATGAGATATCACTAGTTGCCTTCAAGGTTTCTATATGGTATTTCTAAATCAATTTAATTTTTCCTACTCATTTGGTTTTAATTAAAAACACCATTGCCTCTATGAAAAAATGTTCAACATCACTCGTAATAAGGGAGATGCAAATTAAAACCACAATGAGATACCACCTCACCCCAGTGAACATGGCACATCTTCAAACAACTAGCAACAACAAATGTTGGCGAGGATGTGGAGAAAAAGGAACTCTCCTGCATTGCTGGTGGGAATGCAAACTA
>NW_004567120.1:2945621-2947294 GCF_000260355.1 Condylura cristata | reverse complement strand
GCAGGCGGCAGGCGGGAATCGAACTCATGCGGAAGTGGCCTCAGATTCTCAGTGCTGTGCTTTAACCCGCTGCGCCACCAGGGAGGGCCTGAAAACCTTTTCTTAATTTTGGTGTTACAGTTTTGCTTTTCCATATGTGCACATTTTTCACTCACTTTCCACCAATACACCATATCAATACTCCCTGCCTCCCTTACTCCTGCCCTCACCCCCCCCACCTCAATACACGAATTTCACAATTCTCCAACTTAATAGGCAGTAGTCTCTTTTAAAATTAAGGAAGCTAATGCTCAGAATTACCCATGCTCATTCGGTCCAATTAAGTTAAGAGTCCACAGCTAACAATACCTTTAAAAAGATTCATGTAATAGGGCAACGTTTGCAAAAGAAATTAAAACGAAGCAAAAATAGGGAAGAGTATAGAAAATGCTTGAAAATATCAGTACCATGCCCTGAGCACATGCCCTAAACTGAGAAATAATCCTGAATTTTCTGGGTGCTTTTCTACTAGGAGCTGAACATCAGCCGCTAGGTCATTAAGACTAGAGGGAAAAATGTTTTAAGTATAGGTAAAACTTTTCTAGCCTCATACAAGTTCAACATCTCCAGAAAGTAAAGAGATACAGTATTCAAATGTTTGACATTAACCATGTGAGCTACTTTTCAACCATATTATGGGTTAAATATAGTCTTGGTACAGTAGTCTATCTTAGATTCAAAGAACAATGGAAGTTGAAAGTCTCCTCCCTCCCCCATTAAAACAATCACCTGATTCATACTTGTGAAATTCAGTCTGTAGAAAAATCATGGAATGCTTACAATGCTATAGCTTTCTTCATAAGGAAAACTCCATCTTACAATTTCAGTTCTCAGACAAAATAGTGCTCTACCCCCGATGAAAAAAAAACACTAAATACCTATGTAAACTCAAAAACAACTGTCAGCATTTAACCATATTAAGCAAGGTAGAAAAGCACTGTACACTACAATTAACGATTAAAAGGGTCTCAAATATGACATTCAATCCAAAGATCTGGACTGACCACGAGAAGAAGTGTATCAACAACAACAAAAATGTTGTCTCAAAGCAAATCAGTAACTTCAAAGAAAGACTTCAAGGTTTCTGGCATTGCTAACACTCCCAGTTCCCAGAGAATAAGGCTCTCAACAAGATAAATTTTAACAACCTTTTTATTATCCTCAATGCACAGTCACATCAAATAAATACATTAACCAGATACCTGTTAGGCCATTTTCTGTTAAAATCCTTGGAAATGTAAAATGTTCTCATTGCAGTCTCTATAAAATTATCATTGTGAGACTCAAAATTCATGCAGCATTCCCAGAACTATCTGCAAGCTGTTCTTGGTCTCAAGTACTCAGTCATGATTCTTTAATAAACTCCCTTACTTTTGCTTGGCTCAATTGATTAACCCAACAACACTTGTATTTGCCAAACTGACTATGAACAAGTAAACTATAAACAGAGAATATAAGTTTCCTGAGCCTGCATACAACCACCCAGTTTGAACAAACTTTATAAGGATGACATTAATTTTATAAAAATCATCACTAAGATCCTCCCTGGTGGCGCAGCGGGTTAAAGCACAGCACTGAGAAGCTAAAGCCACTTCTGCATGAGTTCGATTCCCGCCTGCCCCAGAGGAGACCAC
>NW_004567120.1:2939062-2945211 GCF_000260355.1 Condylura cristata | reverse complement strand
CCCTGAGCCTCTGGCCTGTACCCGAGTTCTGTATGCACAAATAAATAAATCTTTAAAAAAAAAAAAAAAAGTCATGCTCATAGCAGGACAGACAAACTTGCAACCTCGCCTCCCTGGCAGCATAGGAGTTATGTCTCAATCACTGCAAAGGCCTGAGTTCGATCCCTGGCCAGGGAGCTGACCTATATATGGAGCAGCAGACCTCTCCTGTGTGACCCACTGATCCTCTTAGCAGTGTATTTCAGTAAAACCACCTGCTCTACTCCCAACTCTATATGATAAATCCTCTCACTCCCCTGCATCTCTGGCCTACACCCCAAAAATAAAAAAAATTAAAAGCAAACATTTCTTAAAAATGAAAAACGGTCTAAAATATATATAAATTTTTTTTAATGAAGTTAAAAGAAAAAGTAAATATTATCTACTATTGATGATAAGCTTCCCAAGAAGCCTAGGACTGTTCTGCCTGTACCTCACAAGGTAATTCTCCACTACTCCCCTCAGTCTGGACTGCTGACTGCACGTACTGTAGATACTGAAGCCTCTGTTTCCACTCTCTGAAGTTCAGGAAAGGTTCCTCCTTGATCAACTTCACAGGAAATCATATTTGGAAAAGGATTATGGACAATGTGAGTCAGAAGAAATCATGGTAATGGGAGGTGGACAACCAGAGTCTCTGTGATCACCTCTTCCCAGTTCAAAGTATTTTCTGTTAAACTTTGTCCCAAGATAAAATGGGGCTATTTCATCTATCAGAAAACTGGGCAGAACCAAAAGTAGATGACTGGATTAAAAATATGTGGTACACTATAGAAAACTGTTTGGAGGTTCCTCAAACTGCTGAACATGGAGCTTTCCTACGACCCAGCAATCCCACTCCAAGGTATCTACCCAAAGGACACAAAAACACTGATTCAAAAAGATACCTGCACCCCCATGTGTATTGCTGCTTTATTTACAATAAGAAAGAAATGGCATCAACCTAAATGCCCAAAAGTAAATGGCTGGATTAAAAAGATGTGGTACATATGAACAATGGAATATTACTCAGTGATCAAAGAAGATAAACTCATTCCTTTTGCAGCAACATGGATGGATCTGGAAGGGATCATGCATAATGAAATAAGCCAGAAAGAAAAAGAAAAATACTGGATGGCTTCACTCATAGCAGGAGCATAAAGGACTGGGGAGAGGGATAATAATGAACAACTATATACCAGATATATTTTACAGGGTTGGAGTGGGAAATGGGATAAAAAATGGGGGGGGAGTGCATGGGACTATGGTGATGGCACACAGGTGAAATGGTGATGGAAATTCCCCGGGGATTACAAATGAGATGGAAAAAAAGCACAAAATGATGTAAAAATAAACTGTTATAATTTTTTAATGGGGCTGTTTCAGTTATTAAATAAGAGGGTAAGCAGAAAAACAGAGGAAACTGAATATCTAAGACATTAAATATATAAAAATCACATAACCAATGAAAAATGTTAAGTGATTTAAAATGTTATGAAAATTGCTCTTAAAAATAAAAATTTTAAAAAATACTCTTGCAACAGAAAGTTTACAGATACATATGTATATATAAGAATTCAGCATATCATAAGTATTTAGCATTTCTAATCAACACATGATGGTGACATAATGTGCTAATTATTTGAAGTAAACTTAGAGACAAAAATGTGAAAAGAAAATAGAAAATATTACAGATATATAAAGTGAATATTAATTGACAGCAGCAGCAACAACAAAAGCTGGGATGGGGAAGGACTTTCTAAGCATAAGCCAAAAGGAAGGCACATAAAATACTTTTCAATTTAATTATATGAAAATTTTAATTCCATGTAATCAATGATATATACTTCAAACTTTTATTATGTTATAATGCAAAAATTAGAAAATTAAAACTTCATGCAGCAAACAGAGCCATATAAATAAAACTACAGAAACATATGCACGAAGTTTTCTGAGGGTAATAAGAATTTATGGAATTAGATAACAGTAATGGTTACACAAGTCTGTGATATATGAAAAAAAAACATTGAATAATATACACTTTTAGCAGAATAAATTTTTATCTCAAATATGCAAATTTTATCACCAAAGAATATGTCAGACAACTGATAAAAAGAAATCCAAAATATCAATGAACATGTGAATGTTTACATTTAAAAATATAAATTAAGGCCCTCCCTGGTGGCGCAGCGGGTTAAAGCACAGCACTGAGAATCTGAAGCCACTTCCGCATGAGTTCGATTCCCGCCTGCCCTGGAGGAGACCACATGGCGAGCCAGACCTCTCCTGACCCGCCCGCTGCTTCCCTCAGCAGTGTACTTCGTAGATCTGCCTGTTCTGCTCCCCACTCTGTCTCTGGTGAAGCTTCTCACCGCCCCTGAGCCTCTGGCCTGTACCCCAGTTCTGTATGCACAAATAAATAAATCTTTAAAAAAAATATATATATATATATAAATTAAAACTAAAATATAACATTTTCCCCTTACTAGATTAATAATCTGTGTTAAATTACACTTAGATTTAAGGAACAAACTAGGAAACAATCTAACTTTTCTATAGTAGGACATCAAAGAAACTGTAGCACAACCACATTTTTATAGACAGTTGTCATATTTTTGGCTACCAAGGTATCCAAACACTTATTGTAGGTTAATTAAATCTCCTCCTCTGAGTGCCTTGGCACTATGCACTAGGGTCCTATTCCCACTGTAGGAAACTACTTTTGGAGACAGGAGTAATTCCTTTTCATCACTTAAGCCAAGATGCTAAGTGACTCTAGACCCAGTCAGGCAGTCATTCTGGCCATGGTTTGGAATAATGAAGAAGTAACAAATACATGACAACAGTAAAAGAGAGTTCTCAGCAACTGCAGCAAGAGTCAAAAGGCAAAGTGCTGGTGGCAAAAGTCCTCACAAAGCCAGTGCCACTGGAGAAGTCCTCACCAGACTGTTCCTGGGGCATGACCTTGGTCTATATTAGCATTACTAGGTTCCTGCCCATTTCCAAATCTGGCTGAACATCATTCCTATTGACTCTATAAACAATCTTAATAGTCTACCAATAAATTCTTTAGTTAAGTAAGTCAGAACTGCTTTATGCTGTTTGTAAGCAAGAATGTGGCCTAATACACATATAATAAATGCTTAAGTCCATTAAAAACAGCTGTGTGGTGATGGGAAGCCCAAGGGGATTGCAACTGAGATGGAAAAGTACACAAAATGATGTTATATAAACACACACACACACACATACACATCAACAAAGCTGTGAATCTCCTGTCCACATTTTCCCCTCTGTCTCATTTACAGATTAGAAAAAGTGTTCAGGACACATTAAGAAAAAAGAAGTATTGGCGTAGCAGACCTCTCCTGTCCCACCTGCTGCTCCCCTCAGCAGAGTATTTCGGTCGATCTGCCTGTTCTGCTCCCCACTCTGGCTCTGGTGAATCCTTTCAATCTGTAACCTCTGGCCTGTACCCCAGTTCTTCTATATATAAATATATATATATATATATATAAAATTTTCATTCTGCAAAAAGCTCTAACCTTCAATAATTTAACTAGTAGCCTCTGTCCTATCGCTAATGTATCCAGATGCCCACAGCATGTTACTCATATCCTTTGTTCCCCTCTGCAATAGTTGGCATACTTAGATTCACTTTTGTTTGCTTCTAAGTCTGATTTGTGCTCACTGAACTTCTTCTTAACATGTAATTTAATTAAATGGTATGCTAAATGATAAGGTTTGAGTACAAAAGTTATTCTTTCTACGAAAAGAAGGTGAATTGCTTTAGAAACACTCAATAAAGGTAAGCAGCAAACTGCCAAAATATCTGTACATGAAGCAACTTTAAGAGACAGTGAAACTAGATTACTATTTTACACCATATACAAAAATTAATTCAAAATGGATGAAAGACTTGTATATAAGACCTGAAACTACAATATGCACAGAAGAAAATACAAAGTGCTCTTCTAATGTATTTGGGGACTGGACTCCTTCAGCAAGGGAAGCAAAAACAAAAGGAAAGAAGTGTGAGTTACAACAAACTAAAAAGCTTCTGCACAGAAAGTTACTAATTATACAGATTATACTTAATGAAAGAAAATATTTGCTTACTTACAATACATCTGACAAAGGGCTAATATCCAAGATCAACAAAAAAATACATACAAGTCAACATAAAGAAAACAAACCCAACCAAAAAATGAGCAGAAGAGCTAAAAAGACACTTCTGCAAAGAAACAAATGGCCAAAAGGCACATAAAAAAAAAAGTTCATCACTTATCATTGAGGAAATGTAAATAAACATCATGAAATACCATTTCACACCTGTGGAAATAGGTTATCTCAAAAATTACAGAAACAAGTTTGGTGAGGATGTACAGAAAAAGGAAAGCTCATACACTGTTGATAGGAATGGAAATTGGTCTAGGCCTTTGGAAAACAGTATGTAGGTTTCTCAAAATATTATAAGTAGATAGACCATACAATCTGGCATTTCCACATTTCCACTTCTAGGCATCTACCCAAAGAATGCAAAAACAGAAATTAAAGGTATATATGCATGTCCATGTTCATTGCAGTACTATTAACAACAACCAAGATATGAAAACAACCTACCTGCCAGTGACACAGACTACTTTACCTCTAAATTTATTTTAAATCACACATTCATGTATAGTAAAAGTCAGAATTAAATGTATATCTGCACTTCGGAAAAAAATAATTCATACCAGGACAACCTGGTGGCACAAGGGTTAAGTCTTAGCACTATGAAGCTGTCACCAGCTACTGCAGCATAAGTACCCAGGTCCAGAAGCTGACACACCTGGCACAGTAGACTTTTCCTGTCCCACCTGCTGCTCTCCTCATCAGTGTATTTCAGTAGATCTGCCTGTTCTGCTCTCCGCTCTGTCTCTGGTGAATCCTTTCATCCCTCTCACATCCCTGGACCACAACCCAGTTCTTGTATGCATATATAAATAAAAATAAGTCTTGAAAAAAATGCATACCCTTGAAATATAATAATATAGAATCAATCGTATTATAGGTCTCATTAAACATTAGTAAATAATATCAGTAAATAAAAGTTCTCTTTTGTAGGTAGTGTTATACTATTATCCCTGGAGTGAGAAGAATCTGCCATTTTTGAAGTTTTTACTGATGATATCATAGCCTGTTGACTCACAGCTTATTTCAGTGTTGACCAAATTAGATAACTGGTAAATTACCATTGAACTATGATTTTAATGTGTAATTCTGTTCAATTTACTGCATCTATGCCTACAGGGTCTGTGGTCAAACACAGAGTTCTCATGGCAGGCTGACATTAAATAATGAGGTAAATCTGAATTCTAAAAAGATTTCTAAAGTCAAATGTAATTAGCCCACTATCATGAATGATATAATTGTCCAAAAAGCAAAGTTGCTCTTACTGGTGGATATGTACAGTAACCTGTTCAGGCAGAACAGATGAGAGAGTAGCTTAGGAAAGAGACATTTATTTTAGCAGACCAACAAATGCTGAAGTCCTCAAGTTGGAAAGGCTACAGAAAATAAAGTGAAGACAAGAGGAGCAAAGGCTCAAAGAGAACATACCAACAAAGGATCTCTAGTGCTGGGCATGGCAATAATGAGTAGAATATGTATGATCCTCTAATCTCAAATTTGAAAGAAAACAAATAGAAAAACAGTTTTCTTCAATCACCAAAGGTGAGTTTAAACAAGCAACACAAACAACATATCTCACCACAAATAGTTCAAAAAGCCTAGAAAATCCAACTCTCACCAGAAAATTATAGCATATTATTTTTATGATACAGCAAGCTAATTTTTTGCATCTGGAAATGTTCAGACATTAAGCCATATTATTAATGTTATATGTGTTCCCAGAAGATAACCTAACAAATTATACTAGGCCCTCCCTGCTGGTACAATGGGTTAACGTGCAGCACCACAAAGCTAGCACCACCCCTTGACCTCTGGCCTGTACCCAGTTCTGTATGCATAAATAAATCTTTAAAAAAAAATTATATTGGGCCCTCTCTGGTGGTGCAGCGGATTAAAGCACAGCACTAAAAAAACTAAAGCTACTACAGCATGAGTTCGACCCCCGCCTGCCCCGGAGG
>NW_004567120.1:2936513-2938050 GCF_000260355.1 Condylura cristata | reverse complement strand
CCTGCCCCGGAGGTGACCACATGGCACTGCAGACCTCTCCTGGCCCGCCCGCTGCTCCCCTCAGTAGTGTACCTCTGCCTGTCTGCTCCCACTCTGTCTCTGGTGAATCCTCTCACCCTCCACATCTCTGGCCTGTACCCCAGTTCTGTATGCGCAAATAAATAAAAATCTTTAAAAAAAAAAAAAGGTGTATACATCAAAAAAATGCACAGTGAAAAACAGATAACTCATAAATGAAGAAATACAAAGGGCCTAAAAGTCCTACTAGTCACTGGAGATAAAAAATAAGCAGCATTTTTCACAAAATAGACTAATAAAGTTTTAAGAGAATATTAAAGATACCTCACATCAATGTGGTTAGTAAATACTCTCCACTGCTAGTGGAAAAAAATGACATAATATCTTATGAACGACAACTCAGCAGTATGTATCCAAAGTCATGAAGTACTAACCACTTTTACATGCAGTTAGAGGGAATATAAATTTCTATTATTTTTCTGTAGGACAGACTGGCACTATTTGTGAAAATTTAAAATGCACATGCCACCCTCTGACCTAGTGATTCCACTTCTAATTTAAATCAAAAGATATGCTTATAAAGATACAAATATAAGGATATTCAATGAAGTACAGTTTACAATAGTGCAGAAGTGAAAAAACCTAAATGGTAATCAAAACGGAACTAATCAAATGAAATGCAGTTATATCCACATAATGGAATACCAATCAACGGTTTCATTAAATGAGGTAGGTCTTTGTGTCTTGATACAAATTGTACATGTATGTCAAGTAAAAAATTCAAGAAAAAATTAGGGTGCATGTATGTGTGCATGGGTGTATTATGATTTCATGTATGTAAAGAATAAAGGTATATAGGTATTAATCAGCTTGAAAATTTCTGGAAAAATATGTAAGAAACTGGCGCAGGCCCTCCCTGGTGACACAGTGGGTTAAAGCGCAGCACTAAGAAGCTAAAGCCACTTCAGCATGAGTTCGATCCCTGCCCTGGAGGTGACCCACAAGGCATGGTAGACCTCTCCTGACCCACCCACTGCTCCCCTCAGCAGTGTACTTTGTCGATCTGCCTGTTCTACTCCCCAATCTGTCTCTGGTGAATCTTCTCACTGCCCCTGCACCTCTGGACTGTACCCAGTTCTGTATGCATAAATAAATCTTTTTAAAAAAAAGAAATTGGTGCAAGGAGTTAAGTTTCAGCACTATGAAGCTATCACCAGCCACTGCAGCATGAGTTCAATCCCTGGCCAGGGAACTCACACACATGGCACAGCAGACCTCTCGTGTCTCACCCACTGCTCCCTTCAGCAGCGTATTTCAGTAGTTCCAACTGTTCTGCTCTCCATTCTGTCTCTGATGAATCCTCTCCCACCCTCCACCTCTGGACTACATCCCAGTTTTTATATGCATAAATAAATAAAAACAAATTTTTTTTTTAAAGATTTTATTTTATTTGTGCATACAGAACTGGGATACAGGCCAGAGATGTGGAGGGTGAGAGAATTCACCAGAGACAGAGTGG
>NW_004567120.1:2932484-2934408 GCF_000260355.1 Condylura cristata | reverse complement strand
TGTGTGTGTGTGTGTGTGTGTGTATACACATACATATTTCAGATGTGCACCATCACAAACCACCATCTGTATAAACTGCATTAAGTTTGCCACTAAAATTCCAATTCCATTCTTTACCACACAGTTGACAACTTCTATCCGATTTACCCATCCTCCATTTTCCTTCTCTCTGGTAAACGCTAATTGGTCTTACAGTTCAAAAGTTTATTTCACTCAATTGTTTGGCTTCTCCCTATACACAGAAGTGAAGTCATACAGTATTTATCTTTCTCTGCCTGACTTATTTCACTAAGCATAATACCCTCCAGGTATATACATGTTGCAAAATAGCAGGATTTCATCATTTTTATAGCTGGGTAATATTCCACTGTGTGTATATATATGGCACATCTTTATTCAATCATCTGTCAACAGACACTGAAGTTGTTTCCTGCTCTTGGCTAATATATATAAAACTGCAGTGAACATGGGGTTGCATATATATCTTCAATGCAATGTTTTTGTACTTTCTGAATAAATACCCAGAAAGGAGTAGACTGGATCATATGAAATTCCTATTTTTGTCTTTTTAAATGATAAGAATGCTATGAACATTCATGTACAAAATTTTGGGTAGAGATATGCTTTTAATTATTTTGGGATGAGAGCTAGGAGAGGAATCATTAAATCTCATGGTAATTTTACATTTAACTTTTACAATCCTCAGACTATTTTCTGCAGCTTCTATACCATTTCACATGCCCACCAACAAAGTATGAAGGTTCCAATTTCTCCATATCATAATAGTCATTACAGTAAGTATAAGATGGTATTACTGTGGTTTTCAGGTTTTTTTAGGAACTTACGTAGCACCCCACCATTCATTATAATCTCTAGTCCCTTCCCCAAAGTCCTCAGAATATCTATTGAGATCCAATGTTTTTTTTAATTATTTATATTATTGAATTTTCTGCTATGTAAATGTTCAGTATTTTTATCATTCTGACTTAATTTGATACACAATTCTCTCAAACTCCCTCTGCTTTGTTGAAAAAAATTGCTGTGTTCCATCCTTTCTTGTAGCAATAAATATTCCATTTTGTGGATATACCTCATTTTCTTAATTATTTTTATTTTTTTGAACAATCTCCACACTGTTTTCCATATAGCTGCACCAATTTACATTCCCGCCAACAGAGTATAAGGATTCCTTTCTCTCCACATCATGTCCAACACTTCTTTCTTGTTGTCTCTAGGATTACTTTCATTAACTGAATTGTAGTTTATATGTTACCAAGTTGATAATACAGAATCAGGGAGATAATTAGTTCTCTTTATTTCTACCTACGAATGGTGACAGACCAAAGCAAATATTAACACTAACCACATACTTATTAATTTGGTGAGAATTGGCAAGAGGAGAGATAGAACCATCCCATTACTTCTAAAATTCCCTCATGCTACCCCTTTAAATTCAACACTTTCCTACATGCCCCCCTACATGTCCCCCCAAAACCCTTGCACACACTTCTCTGTTTTCCTCATGTTTCCTTGTCAGACTGTCATATAAATGAATCACACACTGTAGTTTTTTGAATCTGACTTCTTTCTTAGTGAAATGGATTTTATATCCACCTATGCAACAGCAGGAATAAAAATAAAGCTCCCCTTTTTGTTCTGTACAGACACACACACACACACATATGAATAGGCAATCTATTCATCAGCTGAAATAACTGGGTTGTTTTCAGTTTGGGATAGTCAATGTTGCTATAAACATTCACATACAGGTTTTTATATAAATATAAGTTTTCATCTCTGTTAATATACCTAGAAATAAGATTTCTGAGTCATGTTTTATATATATATATATATATATACACACACACACACATATATATTACATAAATATATATTACATAAATATATATATACACACACACAT
>NW_004567120.1:2929500-2931283 GCF_000260355.1 Condylura cristata | reverse complement strand
ACTGCAGTATAGGCCAGAGGTGCAGGGGCAGTAAGAGGATTCACCAGAGACAGAGTGGGGAGCAGAACAGGCAGATAGATGGCATACATTGCTGGGCGGGCCAGGAGAGGTCTTCCATGCCATGTGGGCCCCCACCCCGGCCAAGGATTGAACTTGTGCTGAAGCAGCTATGGCTAGCTTCACAGTGTTGCACTTTAACCCACTGCACCACCAGGGAGTGCCTGACAAATATAAATTCTTAATCACATTTTTTTTTCATGTCTTTCTTTGCATAGAGTAGCATTTCTCCCAGCTACCAGTCTTGGGGAAAAACTGCAAACGAAAAAGTAAAAACTGCCACCAGGGCCCTCCCTGGTGGCGCAACGGGTTAAAGCACAGCACTAAGAAGCTAATGTCACTTCAGCATCCCTGCCTGCCCTGGAGGTGACCCACGTGGTGTGGCAGACCTCTCCTGACCCACCCACTGCTCCCCTCAGCACCATGCTTTGTCAGTTGGCCTGTTCTGCTCCCCACTCTATCTCTGCTGAATCCTCTCACTGGCCCTACACCTCTGGCCTATACCCCAGTTCTGTGTGAATAAATAAATCTTAAAAAAAACTGCCACCAGTATTGTTTAATGGGTATACAGTTTCATTTTGGGAAGATGAAAAGTGGAGATGGTGGTAATGGTTGCATGACAATGTTAATGTTCTTTATGCCATTAAAGCACAATTAAAATGGTTCAAATGGTAGTTTTACCATAATAGTAAGAAACCGTACTTTTATTTAATAGATATATAATTTTTCCATAGTAAAATTTAGCATATAATTCAAAATAGTGTGATTTTACCACATTAAAAAGTAAAACCTGCCTTTAAGCATCCATATGTCAGGAATGTCTATGTTCTAAAGCTCAAGCACAGTACTAGATATAGCACATCAGGCAGTGTGTGAAACCAAGACAATGGAGCAAAAAGAGGATTCACTTCAAAGATGAAAAGTAGGACCACAAGGGACCATGTCTAGCACTTTGTGAAAAGGATTTCTCAATTAGTCCTCATATTCATCTTATAAAAAGAAACTATGTTGTGTTTCTTTCACAATTAAGAGAACTAAAGTATGGAAGGCAAAGTTTTCTGTTCAAGATCATGCTTGAGTCAGTAATAAAGGAGTAAAGGTATAAAGACGCCACTAGACAATGTGGTCCCAGACTTCTCACCACGGACCACCCAGATGTTATGTCTCCCAACATAAGAAGAAAAACTCTCTTCAGTCACTTTTTGTTTTGAGAAATTTAAGTTTTGGGAGACCATAAACAAAAATTCCTGAGAATTGTTAAATGTAGTCTCACCAGATGTTTTCCACAGTGTATGTTAGGCAGTATGCTATTATTTAGTTTTTCAGTTGAGTGCACAATAGCTGTATATAGCAAGCTCAATGGCATGGTTTCAACTCCTGTCTCTGGCTTTGCACTAAAGTATCTAAAGCATTTTAGTTCACCAAAAGAAATTTTCTAATTTGAAGTGATAAAATCATATTGCACTAATAGGTTGTTTACTCAAAATGTTTTGCTTGTCCTATTTTTTAGACTCTAAAATATAGGTAATCATCACTGACAATTTGAATATTTAGTAATACTTAAAATATTTTGAATCTGTACCTCCCTGGTGGCACAGTGGGTTAAAGCACTGCACTAAGAAGCTTAAGCCACTTACACGTGGGTTCAATTCACGCCTGCCCGGGAGGAGATCCACATGGCGCAGCAGACCTCTCCTGACCCGCCCACTGCTCCCCTCAGCAGTGT
>NW_004567120.1:2920153-2928422 GCF_000260355.1 Condylura cristata | reverse complement strand
TCTCTGGTGAAGCCTCTCACCGTCCCTGAGCATCTGGCCTATACCCCAGTTCTGTATGAATAAATAAATAAATCTTTAAAAAAAAAAAAAAAAAGCCAGACTGGCTGGGTTTGCTTCCTTTCTGCTGTTTGCTATTTGACCTTGAGCAAACTACACAAACTCAGTACCTAAGTTTCCTGATCTGTAAAACAGAGATAATAACAGCATGTGTGTCATAAGGTTGTATTAAATGGATTAATAGATATAAAGCACTTAGTAAAATCTAGCACACAGTAAGCACTCAATAAATGCTAGTATTATTACTGATCTACTCCAATGCTGTTAGTCCAGCAGCTTGAACAGTCCTTCGCACAGAGCAAGGACACAGCAAACATTTATTAAAGAAATGAACACTAAACACCCAATATGCCAATTGCAGGCAGTCTTACAGTTCCAGGATGTTCCTTGAAAATAGAAATGGGGGCCCTCCCTGGTGGCGCAGAGGGTTAAAAAACACAGCACTGACGCCCTCCCCGGTGGCGCAGTGGGTTAAAGCACGGCACTAAGAAGCTGAAACCACTTCCGCATGAGATCGATTCCCGCCTGCCCCTGAGGTGACCACATGGCGCGGCAGACCTCTCCTGACCAGCCTGCTGCTCCCCTCAGCAGTGTACTTCGTCAATCTGCCTGTTCTGCTCCCGCTCTGTCTCTGGTGAAGCCTCTCACTGCCCCTGCACCTCTGGCCTGTACCCCAGTTCTGTATGCACAAATAAATCTTTTTTAAAAATAATAAAAAGAAAAAAAAATAATAATAATAATAAAAGAAAGAAAATAGAAATGGGAACTAGGGAGACAGACTAGAAAAAGATCTCTGTGTAGAGCCAACGCCTCTGTTCAAACACTACCTTCTATCCTAAGCAGAAGAGATCAATGGTCTCTGTGGGGCATGATCTAAATTCTACTGTTGCTCACCATTTATAACAGATAAGACTTGAAATCAACACAAATGTTCAAAAATAGATGACTGGATCAATAAGATGTGGTATATATACACAATGGAATACTATTCAGCAATCAAAAAGATAAATTAATTCTATTCACAGCAACATGGATGGAGCTGGGATTATGCTCAGTGAAATAAGTCAGCAGGAAAAAGAAAAATATCAGATGGTTTCACCTATGGGAGGACTATGGGGAACCAAACAAGGAGCCAAGGGGAAAAAATAATAAAAAACACAACACAACAAAACTAAACTAAACAGACAACCATAAATCAGAGACATTCTGCAGGGGAGGAGGAGGAGGAAGGATCAAAGCAAGGGCTGAAAGAGCAAAACGGACTATGGTTATGGTGATGGTGCATGGGTGAATTGGTAGTGGAAATTCTAGGGGGATCACACCTGAGAAAAGAAAGCAAACATTTAAAAAATGAACAAATATGCAAATATATATATAAATACATTATTAATAAATAAGTAAATTCTACAACTGCTTCTGGCAGTTAGAGAGGTCCCTGGACACTATCTCCTTCCCCAGCTAACATTTACGGAAAAGGCTAACATTTATGGGAAAGTTACTATGAGCACTACTTTGCCTGTGTTAATTCCCTTAACCCTCATAACTGTCTTAAATGTTACCATGCTTCCAGATGGGACCTGAGGCACAAAGTAATGTAATTTGTCCAACACCACATAGGTAACAAGATGCTAAGTCTGAATTAGAATTCAGTAAGTGTAGGTCTACAGTCCGAGCGTTTAACCTCCATGCATTTTAGCATAAGGTAAATAACAGAGAGCTGGCTTTTTCATTGTGGCACATGGACATGTTAGGATAGGGTATTTTTTTCTCTGAGGTCATTTGTTTTCTAAGAGAAGAATTCTCCAGCCTCCTGCCTGAGGTGCATATGCCAGACTGATATTATTTGGAACAAAGTAAGGGAAAGAGGCTGAGAAGCAGCATTCTGCAAAATTCCACTGAAATCCACATTCCCAGCCATGTGTTCCAGAGCCCTTCCTCCTCCCCATTGTCAGCAATTCAAAGTCTTTCAGGTTGACGTTAGGCCAGACACTCAGGCCAGACACTCTCCTCTATGTCTCCTAATTCAGGGAAAGGGAGCCTAGGGTAAGGATCTCTATGCTGCAGCAGGAAAAGATACCTGAAGGGTTAAATCCCATTCTGTTAGAAGTCTACCTAAAATTCTCTACTCAATATGAAAGATGGCATTAAACCCCTGTGGTGGCAGCAAAATTGGCCACCTCAAAACATGCCAATTTGGCTTATTACTTTGAATTAAAGTTATTTAAGAAACAACCCAGGGGGCCTCAATGGTGGTGCAAGGGGTTAAGTCTCAGCATTATGAAACCATCGGTAGCCACCAGCAGCCACCACAGTTTGATACTTGGCCAAGGGGGTGACCCACATGGCAAAGCAGACCTCTCCTGTCTCGCCCGCTGCTTCTCTCAGCAATGTACTTCACCCAACGCTGCTCCCAACTCTGTCTCTAGTGAACCCTCTCACCGCCTCTGCACCTCTGGTCTATACCCCAGTACTTCTATGCAAAAAAAAAAAAAAAAAAAGAAAGAAAGAAAGAAAACACTCAGAAGGAAATTCTTACCCTCTTCTGTATTAAAAAGCAAGAGATAAATTCTTCTTGTAGAAAAATATCCTTATAGTAACAGAAGGATAGAAAGCAACCAAGGATGGCATTTAGGGTTGAAAAGACTAATTAACAATCTGTTACTTCTTTACTAATCTCCAATCCCAAACATATTTCTTGTCAATTATTCTCTGTCTAACACATATAAAAGCTAGATGGTTTGGTCATTTCTCTGGGTCCTGGATCTCTGCCCCATGTGTGACATTAAACATGTTTTCTGTCCCCTGTCTTGTATCAATTTAATTATTAGACAGGACAAAGAACATTAAAAGAGAAGGGAAAAGTGTTTCTCCCTCCACCACCAAAAGTTGTTTAGTTTCAATTCCAAAACTGCACACTTATAACACTAGACATTTGTTTAGATCACTTGGTGGTGGTACTGGTGGCCTAGGGGTTAAGTCTCAACACTATGAAACTATCAGCAAACACAGCAGCATAAGTTCGATCCCTGGCCAAGGAGCTAATTCACACAGCATAGCAGACCTCACCTGTTTCACCTGCTATTCCCTTCAACAGTGTATTTCAGCAGATCTGCCTGTTCTGCTCCCCGTTCTGTCTCTGGTGAATCCTCTCACTTCCCCCTCCACCATATCTCTGGCCTACACCCCAACTCTTGTATGCATAAATAAATAAATCTTAAAAAAATAAAAATAAAGTACTTTCAAAATAAAGTAGTTGGGGGGCCTCCCTGGTGGCACAATAGGTTAAAGTGCAGCACTATGAAGCTATCAGAAGCCACTGCAGCACAAGTTCGATCCCCTGCCAGGGAACCGACACACATGGCACAACAGACCTCTCCTGACCTACCCACTGTGACCCTCAGCAGTATATGTCAGTCATTCTGCCTGTTCTACTCCCCAATCTGTCTCTGATAAATCCTATCATCCCCTGCACTTCTGACCTGTACCCCAGTAAATGTATGCATAAATAAATAAAATCTTTTTTAAATTTATTTAAAAAAATAAAGTAGTTAATATTGGCAGAATAACAATTGCCTTAAATTTTATAGCTGAAACGTTCATGTAGGATGATTAAAACTTAAAAATAGCAAATATATCTATCTATATTTATCTATTTTTTCAGAATACCTTGACTTTTCCTACTTTTCTTTTTATAAAGTTTCCTTTTTTATCATATTTAAACAGTACTAAAAAGGGTACTAACAAGGACAGGTTCTAATTAGTGCGTTCTCACCTGTGTGCTCAATTGCAAGAGCCCTCAGGCTCAAGGTCCAACAACAATGGACTTTATTTAACAAACAGGAGATTTGGGAAAAGGGTAGTAGTTTCTAAGGCCACAAAAGGCCAGCTGCTTCACCCCAGATAATGTCCACAGTATTAAATAGTCCCAAACAAAGGCCACTCTGGCAAGATGGCACACTGTCCATCAAGGGCCTGGTGCTGATGGCAAACAGTGACCAGAATCCAACTCATGGTGGCAGCTGAAGGTGTTCACAGATGAGGCTACTAAGATGACATTGCAGCAGCCCACAGCTACAGTCTGGAGGCCAGGCTGGACAGCACTGGATGCTGGACTGGTTACCACTGGAGGCAACAGCACTGGAAGGCAGTGGCATATAATCAGAAATGGTGGACAGTTCTCAAAGGTTACAGTTACAGAGTGCTGGATAGCAAAGGCCAGCAATGATGGTCACCACCAGACACCAGGAGGCAACTAAGACACATCAGTGTTAACAGCTCTTTGTGAACTACTGGTGTGAACCAATGGCTCATAGCTCTGTGAGTCACCAGGTCCTAGGCCAAAGGTGCTCCTTGCAGGTGATGTCAGAGGAAGGGCTGGAGGCAGGTGCAACGGCCAGGTCTCTGGGAAAGTATGCAGGTCTATGGTGGTTTAGCGAATCCCTCAGCAGTCTACTGCTCAATGCTTCTCTTCTTCAGAGGCCAGCTGCTAAGTCATCCTTCTCTCTTCTGAGGCTGGGAGCAGAATGTATTCATGATGGCTCAGAACAGAATGTACTCATGATGGCTCTTGCTCCGCCTTATATCCTCTTTCACGGTTCCCTACTCTACAAATGCGTAATTTTCAATCCTGTGTCTGACCAGACCATTAAGCACCAAACAGTTCATTACCACTTTTTCAATCTGAGTAATTAACTTATCTCTATGAATGAAACTAAGCTCAAACCTGACTGGTCCACTGAGCACAAATCTGATTGGTCTATTTATGACCCTGGCTCCAGATACAAAAAGGAAAAGCTTGCCCCCTGCCCAGAATGACCTGCACTGAAGTCAGGGTAGGCTCATAAGCAAGCACAAAATAAATACAATTTAGATCTATACTTCCACCCACACACCAAACTCTCAATTCCTTTAATGTTCTGGTTGATGGACTTTGGTTAATAAAGGTGAAAAATCTGATAGCATTCTCTCCTGTTCAAATTTAAATCACTATCAGGTCAGATAAGGATGAAAAATTATGTACTGGAAATGTATGGGAGCCCCATTTTTAAAAAGGAACTAGCAATTCAATACAGTCAAGGACAGCTAGTTAGCCAAGTAATTTTTATGCAGATGAATGAGAATTAATGCAGAAAATGTGTACATTACACATACTATGATTTTTAATTGGAAATGTCAAGTTTTTTTGTTATCACAAACAAGCAGGAGTCCTAATACTGATGGCTGTATTTAATAAACCAGTGAATTACAGGGGAAAACATTCATTTAAATTCAATAAACATTTGTTGAACAGAAATCAGCACTCATTAATAATAGCAGTTGCCACTTTTGGAATGTAAAGTACAAATTATGTTTATAATGCAAAGCATGATTTGAAGGGGAAAAATTTTTTTTTACAAAATTCATTCCTCAGTTGTGTAGTTCTGTACTTTCTTACAAAAAGCACTGGAATCCTCTAACAAAACTAGGTGTATGAAATAGGCTGAAATCATCAGGAAGTTGGTTTAAGTAGAGCAAAAACTGTGCTTTTCCCCATTTTAGACAAGGAGTTTTTACAAAACGGAAGATTCCCAGGTTCTCCCTGGTGGCACAACAGGTTATAGCGTAGCACTGTGAAACTAACTGCAGCCGCCTCAGCTCCAGTTCCATCCCTGGCCAGGGTTGTGACCCACATGGCATGGCACAGCAGACCTCTCCTGTCTCACCCACTGCTCCCCTCAGCTGCTCCCCACTCTGTCTCTGGTGAATCCGCTCAATGCCCCTACACCTCTGGCCTGTACCCCAGTTCTGTATACATAATTTTTTTTTAAATGCAAGATTCCCTTCTGTTAGTTTGCTTTTGTGGCAGTTCTGAAAAACTTCTGTGGAATCAAGCTCAAGCTAGAACTAAATTCAAAATTCTGATTTAGTATATTCTGTTTGATCTGTGAAATAAATAAAGTATTTCTTCTTTTGCTTATCTGCTTGTTTATCTCTACTTTTTAAAAATGATTTATTTATTTATTCATACAGAACTGGGGTACAGGCCAGAGATGCGGAGGGTGAGAGTATTCACCAGGAACAGAGTGGGGAGCAGAACAGGCAGATCGACGAAGTACACTGCTGAGGGGAGCAGTGGGCGGGTCAGGAGAGGTCTGCCATGCCATGAGGTCACCTCCGGGGCAGGAAGGGATTGAACTCATGCGGAAGTGGCTTTAGCTTCTTGGTGTTGTGCTTTAACCTGCTGTGCCACCAGGGCCCTATCTCTACTTTTGATGAAGAGTTCACGTGCATTAAATAAACATGCTGAATTTAAAGCTTTCCAAGAAAAACCATTCTGCAACATCTCTAGAAGAGGTATGGCTATGAAGTTAGGAAGTTTCATATGTTGGAGACAGCACAGAGAAAGGTAAAGATATCAAATTAGGAAAAGTATAAGCAACTGTGTTCAAAGATGATACTGTCATACTTAGGTGTTAAATTATACATGTCCAGATACTTGCAAATCCATCTCCTCAACACGTATACATAATCATGAGTTTGATGGAAACAGTAGTAAGGAGGGGAAAAGCTTCATATAATATTCATGATCCAAATTCCTAAAGAATAGGTAAAGCCAGGGCAACATAAAAAAGATAAGTAGTACTAAAACACCAGTTGAATACAGAAAAAGGAAAACTGCATTGATGTAGAAAAGTGGGTTATCCTACTTGAATCAAAGGTGGAGGCAAGAATAGAGCAAGAAAGAAATAAAAATTAATGTATCTTTACATTTATACAGAACATTTATGTTTACAATTCATAAATTGTTTAAAGGTTTATTTATTTATGCATACAAAACTGGGGTATAAGCCAGAGGTGCAGGGGCATTCACCAGAGACAGAGTGGGGAGCAGAACAGGCAGACTGACGAAGTATACTGTTGAGGGGAGCAGCGGGCGGGTCAAGAGAGGTCTGCCACACTTTGTGGGTCACCTTCGGGGCCAGGGGTTGACCTCACACTAAGTGGCTGTGTCTAGCTCGCAATGCTGCGTCCTTACCTGTTGCACCACCAGGAAGGGCCCATTCCTAAATTTTTTAATTGATGTGAGAAGGTGAGTTCATTAAGCAACTCAGTAATTCAATATGCATTAAATACACAAAAAGGCCATGAAAAAAGTTACAGAAATGTCAAAGGCTATGGCACATCTGAAGCACTGCTTTTGATTTGCCTGGAGATATGGAGAGACAGGGCAAGATGAGAGTCAGGAACACCAAATAAAGCATATTGTCCACCAATGGAATATTATTTGGTCATTAAAAAGAATTAAATTCTGGGACCTCCCCAGTGATGCAGTGGGTTAAAGCAAAGCACTAAGAAGTTTAAGCCACTTCTGCATGAGTTTGACCCCTGCCTGCCCAGGAGATGATCCACATGGCGTGGCAGACTTCTTCTGACCCACCCATTGCTCCCCTCAGTAGTGTACTTCATCAATCTGCCTGTTCTGTTCCCCATTCCATCTCTGGTGAATCCTCTCACCCTCCCTATCTCTGGCCTGTACCCCAGTTCTATATGAATAAATAAATCTTTATATAAAAAAAGAATTAAATTCTTATATATACTACATCATGGATGAACCCTGAAGATATTCTATTAACTGAAATAAGTCAGGCACAAAAAGATGAGTGTTGTCTGATTCCAACTATAAAATGTACTGAGAAGTAAATTCAGAGACAGAAAGTACAGCAAAGGTTAGTGGGGATGAGAAAAAGGAATGAAAAGCTATTTTTAATGGGTACAGAGTTTCTGCTTAGGGTGGTGAAAAAGTTCTGGAATTGGATAATGGTGACAGTTACACAACATTGTATAATACACCTAATGCCTCTGAAAAACACTTTAAATGATTAAGCTAGAAAATATTATATTACATTTACTTTTATCATAATTTTTAAAAAAAATATTGTCCAGATATAAAACCACAAGTTTATGGACACCTAATTTTTGACAAAGGAGCAAAGAAGATACAAAGGAACAAAGAAAATTTGTTCAGCAAATGGTGCTGGGAAAACTGGGAAGCTACATGCAAAAAAAATGAAACTACACCACTGCCTCACTCCAGTCACAAAAATCAACTCGAAGTGGATTAAAGACCTAGACATAAGAACGGAAACGATAAGATACCTGGAAGCAAAGATGGATCAAACACTACACGGCATACATTTCAGCGACATCTTTAAAGACAGAGCACCCAACGCCA
>NW_004567120.1:2897083-2918643 GCF_000260355.1 Condylura cristata | reverse complement strand
TCTGGTGAAGCCTCTCACCGCCCCTGAGCCTCTGGCCTGTACCCCAGTTCTGTATGTACAAATAAATAAATCTTTAAAAAAAAAAAAAAAAAAAGTAGGAGTGTTTTGGTGTAGGTTCAGGGCTACCATATAGTACAACTCCATGTTAGTTTTTACAGAGAAGCAATTTGACTGCTGCCCCCTGGAGTTGTGTAAGACAACAAGTGGGAGTCTCCAACCTGCAGATCAGGATTTACGGGTAGATCTAGAAACTTCCACCGAAGGAGTTCCAAACTGTTTCCCAATATTTTCTCTCTGCTACATCCACTTTCTGTACCATGTCACAGCAGAGATTCCCAGAGTGAAGGGGAAAATAGCACAATCAGCAACTAATTCTCCAGTATAAAGTCTCTGTGTGTGCCCTGATCTCAAGACTTGGATTAAAAAATTCCTCTGAATAATAAGGTTAGAGATCACCATAATAAAGGATTGGGAGGAGACAAAGTTGGCTTTGTCTGATCATTTTTACTTGTCTGGCAGGAAAATTTTTCTAGAAAATGGCCAAGAAAATACTGTTAAACCTTCTTAGAACATGAACACACTTATATTAAATCCAAAAGTAAAAAGAAAAGGCAGGTCCTAACAAGCATTCATTTGGCAATCCACTCATACCTTACACTAAGTTGAGGAAATATTAACACAGATTACAAACAAGAATTACTACACAAACCTCTGACCAAGGTGCATTTAGATATAACACAAAAGTAGGACACAAATGTGATAAGCAGGTGCTTCAACCATGGAAGATAATCTAAACCTGGCCAGATGCTTCAAGTATAAAACAGACTCTAAAACAACCACTGGTAGTCCTCAAAGGCCGAGGCAAATAACTGCAGTTAAGTTCTCTTCTTTGTATTTGGACATGGGAAACACTATTCTTACAGAAACACAACTGAAATCAAGAGACTAGGCATTATGCCTGAAGACATTTCTGATGGCATTCTACCAACCATGACAAGAATGCATTTCTTTCCCTTCCCTCTTCTACTTCTCCCTACTTCCCCTTGAACTTCCCACTGGCAATTCATTTGCACACTGTTCTCTAGTGTTACTTGGTGTTACCAGAGTTTCTGATCCTGAGTCACTCTACTCAAATACCATTTTATTGTCTATATAGTCATGTCATGAAAAAAATTCTAAACTCAGGAAACAAATTAGAATAGGTAGTAGAATCAAATCGAGGTAGTATGACTCTGAAGCCCATGATCCTAGACCCATCCAAAACAGAGTATTCAAAGTAATTTACCACAGAATAAATAGCTGCCCAAAGCAGTCAACATATGGATGTATTGGGAAAAACCAGTCTTCCCACTGGAATTTTTCCTTATCACCTCTGACACAAGATATGTGGGGGTTTTCCCCCTCCAACCATTTCTCTGACATCTGGGTGTCCTACAATTTAATTCAGTTCTGATACTATATGCCTGGAGATGGTATCAGTTCCACATGTTAAGGGCTCAGTCCCACAGTTTTGCTCCCACCCTACTTCCCACAAACTTAAATAGCTGTTCAAAGCATTCAAAAATGGCCCAAATCTATCAATTTCAACACTCCTCCCTCACATAAAACCTCTACTACCATCAGATAAGCACCATCATGGCCATAAATTCCATGCTTGCCATTTCTGTCTTTGACTTTATAAAACTGGTCCCCTCACCGAGAATTCTCTTTCCCACATATTTAAATCCAATCACTTTACCAGTCTATAAACTCAACAAAGGAGGACTTTATCTACCTTGTAATATACCCAGTGCCTTGCACATGGTAGGCACTCAAATAATTGTCCAGGAAATGAATCTTTCTCACTTCCTCCATGAAAACACAGCAAGTATGTGCACTGACTTTCTCTGTGGACTCTGAATAGCCTTGGAATCAGCATCAGAGTTTAGTACCTGTTTGTACTTGTTTGGTATTAAAGTTCTTTCTCTCATGAGCTTTTGAACCAAAATGTCTCATGTACCTTTTTATAACTCACATGGCCTAGGTAAACACTAGATATACAAAAACAGGCAATATATATTTATTAATTGGAATGCTGATGCAATTTATTAAAAAGATCAATTTGACAATCGAGATGGAAAAAAAATGTGCAAAATGATGTAAAAATAAACTTTGTAATAAATAAAAAAAGATCAATTTGTATGCAACTTTGTAAAAAGGCAAATATTTTTACATGAGGCCTTTCCACTGTCTACATTTTATACTTCTGAAATCACCCAGTACAAGTATAGTTCAGCATTTGACAAATACAGAAATAATATAAAAAATCTCAATGGCCCAGAGTCTGTGAATTACATAGATTGTTAAGAGTTTTCTTGGTAAAGAAAGAAAACAACAGGGTGATTTGACTTGCTAGCTGTTTTGAAATGCCATGCTAGAATAATATAGATATACTGTAGGTTACTGGTCCCTCCCAATTTGAATTTTACATTTCTGTGCTGTCATTTAGAAATTAAACAGTGATTGTGAGTACTGACTGATTAGCACATCACTCCAATAGTACTAACTTTATATTAGAGCAATACCATAATTTAGTTTTATTATATCTGTTGCTAAAACTACTTCTGTAGTAAGTAATAATTAATGAATTACAGTAAATATATATTATTGTATGTTTACTATCTGAAAAGCACTGATCTTAAGGCTTTACATGTATTAACTCACTGACAATCCTATGGACAGGAATTGTTACTGACCACATTTTATAAATTTCAAGGAACTGAGGTACAAAAGGTAAGAAATCATACATATAAATAGTAATCAGAGATGCTGGGACTCCAACCAGACAGGTTGGTATCAGAGTTCCCACTCTTAATAGTGTCTTATACCAGCACACCAAAACAGCACATTGTTAAAGTCTCCTTTATGTATCAAAAGAATAATATCCCATGGTCCAGAAAATATAAAACCAGCAATATTCCAATTTATCCATCTATCAACTTCTACCATATGTTCTTTTAATGCAGTTTAAATTCTAAACATGTTATAAATGTCAAAGTCTGGGCCCTTCCTGGTGGTGCAAGGGGTTGAGGCACAGCACTACAATACTGGCTGCAGCCAATTCAGCTTAAATTCAATCCCTGGCCAGGAAGGTGACCCACATGGCACCACAGACCTCTACTGCCTCACCCGCTGGTCCCCTCAGCAGTGTACTTCATGGATCTGCCTGTTCTGCTCCCCACTCTGTCTCTGGTGAATCCTCTCATCACCCCTACACCTCTGGGCTGTACCCTAGTTCTGTAAGCATAAATAAAATATTTTTAAATAAATAAATAAATGTTAAAGTCTGGTCATACTCAAATATGAGCTTGAGATGGAAAAAAAGGCACCTCCCTGGTAGCGCAGTTTTTAAAGACTCAGATCTATCAAACTATCTCCAGCCACTGGACATGAGTTATGAGTTCGATCCCCAGCCAGGAAGGTGATCCACATGGCACCGCAGACCTCTCTTGTCTTGCCTGCTGCTCCCCTTACCAGTGTATTTCGGTAGATTCACCTGCTGTGCTCCCCACTCTGTCTCTGGTAAATCATTTCACTCCATGCACCTCTGGCCTACACCCCAGTTCTCGGATGCATAAATAAAAAAGAATAAATAAAAATTGTAAAAAGAAGCTGAACACAGCACACATGGACTGTTTCTTTTTTCTTCCTAGGAGACTGAGAATACAAATAAAATAAACATTAGTTCTTTCAGGCTATCTTTAAATAATGTTATTAGCTAAACACAAAACTATATGCTATTACATTTGAATTTAGTTTGAAAGTAACAAGGGAGTTCTGAGCTACCAAAACTTTAATTTTTAACCATCAAATTAACTGGTTCATTCATTCTTTCAAATGATTGTTCCCCTATTTAGGAAAAACAAAGGACTTAATTCCAATAGACCTAATTTTTGCTCAAATGTCTACAGACTTTTAAAAATGCTTCCTTTTTGTATGTGAAAGAATATTCAACATCACTTATAATCAGGGAAATGCAAATGAAAACCACAATAAGATACCACCTTACACCAGTGAGGAAACAACAAATGTTGGCAAGGTGTGAAGAAAAAGGTGCTCTCCTACACTGCTGGTAGGAATGCAAACTGGTGCAGCCACTATGGAAAGCTGTGTGGAGGTTTCTCAAACTACTAAAAATGGAGCTTCTATATGACCCAGTAATTCCACTCCTAGAACTCTACACAAAGGACACAAAAATATTAATCCAAAAGAACACCTGCACCCCTATGTTTGTTGCAGCACTATTTACAATGGGTAAGATGTGGAAACAAACCCAATGCCCAAAAAATAGATGACTAGATCCAGATGAAGTGGTATATATACACAATGGAATATTACTCAGCAATCAAAAGACAAACTCATGCCATTAACAGCAACATGGATGGAGCTAGAAAAGAATTAGGACCAGTGAAACAAAGCAGAAAGAAAATGAAAAATATTGGATGGTTTCACTTGTAGGAGGGATGTAGAAGAACCAACAAGGGATCAGGAAAAAAATTATAATAAATTTAAAAACACAATTAACAGGCAACTATAAATCAAAAGACACTGAAAGGGGGGAGGGATCAAAACAGGGGAGGAAAGAGCACGAGGGACTATGGTGATGGTTCACAGGTGGTGGGAATTTTACAAGAACCATATCTAAGAGGAGAAAGCATATGCTGTACAAAAAAGGAAAATGGTGTAATACACACACATATATATATGTATACATATATATACATATATAAAATAAATTTAAAAAATAGCACGAGACAAAAATAAAATGTTTTGGTTTTTTTTTTGTTGTTGTTGTTGTTAGAGAAGAGCAAGAGCTCTGAAGCCAAACTTTTTTTTTTTTTTAAAGATTTTTATTTATTTGTGCATACAGAACTGGGGTACAGGCCAGAGGCTCAGAAGCCGCGAGAGGCTTCACCAGGGACAGAGTCGGGAGCAGAACAGGCAGATCTATGAAATACACTGCTGAGGGGAGCAGCGGGCGTGTCAGGAGAGGTCTGCCACACCATGTGGTCACCTCCGGGGCAGGCGGGAACCGAACTCATGCGAAAGTGGCTTTCGTGTCTCAGTGCTGTGCTTTAATCCGCTGCGCCACCAGGGAGGGCCAGACTGACTAACTTTTAGCAAGTTCTGTCACTTGATACCTTTAGGAATAAAACATGACCCTATGAGAAAATATGTCAACACCAAAGTGCAAACAATACACAAAATACCAGATTTATTTTTCACACTAGCGAACACTTCTGGTCTCCTTCCTTCACTTCTATGCATCCAAAAATAATAATAATAATAATAATAATAATAATAACAAATCCATGGTCCCATGACTAACCACTAACTCTAAATATCACTTTTTAGTTCCAATTTAGTTGAGAAATGGAAGTTTGTGGGTTATTTTTGTAATAAATTCAGTGGATAGGCTCTTAGGCAATTCTAATCATGTATTCACACTTAAGATAAATAAAATACTATACTAAATAAATTATTCCTTTACATTGTCACATTTACGAAAATAAGGCTTTTAAAACATGAAGACTAAAGAGATATTTAAGATAAAAATTAATCATGTTATCACCTAGTTAAAAACATATGAACAAGATAAAACACTTTAATTTAGCTGGACAATACTTGAAGACATACAATACCAATCTGATTGCAAATAAATAAAAAATGCACTTATAGCCGTGATTGGAAATTAACACCAACATTTTGTGACTATAATTTGAAACTAAAAAATGATGTTTAGAATTAACAATGAAGTGATATAGTAAAACAGTATTGTTAGCTAAAATGAAATTAGCTGCACAGAAGTCATTTAAAATAAATATTGCTCTACTAATAATACATTTATTATTATCAAAATATATCTTAATGCAATAAAATAATGCTATTTAAATGTCAATTACAAACTTACTGCTCTTGATTTCATTATAATTTCATTATACTAAATAATTTGATGATTTGATTAGAATTCTTAGAGCAAATAATTTTATCATTGCCAAAAAATTATATACCTCCTTTCATTTCTTACCATTGTAAGCACAAAGATCAACAAAAGAGATTACACTTAGAACTCTAACAACTAAGCCCTCTGTGAGCTAATTTGTTAGCTCAAGAATCAACTCTTTAGTATCCTCATGACTACAGGTCACCTATAAATTAATTCTAAAAGTTCTGAAAGTTTATTTATCAGACACTACACTTCAGAATTCTTTCTCTCTATTCTTCTATTTTTGTTGACAGCTTTTCTATTAATGCTTTACTCTCCTGAGTGGTGGGGAGCCTGCCTTTGGTGAATATCAGGAGAACATAAACCACAATTCCAAGAAGTATACAGTATTCTCAAAACTCTTGGGTGGAAGTTAAAAAGGGAAGTAATTCCATTATCGTCTTTTCCTGTTTGCTTTCATTGGAAAATCAACTGCACATGAAGTATCAGCAGCAACTAGAACAGCATAAAACAAAACACTTTAACATTTTTTTTTAAAAAATCAACTAATAATGGCCCTCCCTGGTGGCGCAGCGGGCTAAAGCACAGCACTGAGAAGCTAAAGCCACTTCCACATGAGTTCGATTCCTGCTTGCCCCAGAGGTGACCACATGGCATGGCAGACCTCTCCTGACCTGCCCGCTGCTCCCCTCAGCAGTGTACTTCGTAGATCTGCCTGTTCTGCTCCCCACTCTGTCTCTGGTGGAGCCTCTCACCGCCCCTGAGCCTCTGGCCTGTACCCCAATTCTGTATGAACAAATAAATAAATCTAAAAAAAAAAAATTGAAAAAAAAATCAACTAATATAGGCCCTCCCTGGTGGCGGAGCAGGTTAAAGCACAGCACTGAGAAGCTAAAGCCACTTCAGCATGAGTTTTGATCCTTGGCCCCGGAGGTGACCACATGGCGTGGCAGACCTCTCCTGACCCGCCCGCTGCTCCCCTCAGCAGTGTACTTCGTCGATCTGCCTGTTCTGCTCCCAACTCTGTCTTTGGTGAAGCCTCTCGCTGCCCCTGAGAGTCTGGGCTGTACCCCAGTTCTGTATGCACAAATAAATAAATCTTTAAAAAAAAATGAACTAATATAAATGGTGAGGCTAAAAAAAATTCCCTAACATGTACAATAATTGATTTGTTTCAATTAGTAAATTGTCAAAATGCACTCCTCACTATAGGTCAGGAAAATTGGATTTCCATAGTAGAGCATTACAAAGCAAAAATAGTTTGAAAAAATTAAATCTTGGTGCCACAGCTGTATATTTATAAACATGAACAGAAAACATGAAACAAAGAGCAAAGTATTGGTTTAAAGCGGGAATATGTATCCTCATTTCCTTCAGGAGAAGAAGTTATCTTGGAAAAACTGATGTAATCATAATCTGCTAGTATCCCACACATTTGAGTTCACAAAGATGAGGAAATCACCTTCGATTTGCCAACAATGCTGGAGAAACTAGGAACATATTTATGAAACCAAAAACATCCTGCCCTCTCTCACCTTAATGAAACACATTCTAAAGGTTTTGTGATACTTTTTCCTGCCATACTATCTCAGCAAGTAAGTAAGCAAGACTTACCACATTAAGTCAACCTGATTACTGAGATTTGTAACTGAAAAACATGACTGCTGGGATGGTTGAATGAACTGAAATAGGCCTATTGCCTATCTCTCTCACCCCCTCTTGATATATAACCTTCTGATTTATAACCTTGATTTAAAAACTTCTGTAAAACCTTCACTGTATTTCCCTTTAACAAAGTGAAGCAGAGAGGATTTTGAGACAACACTCTGTAATATTATTCTCATTTATACCAGTGCCTATACCACCTCAGACAAATCCCTCTTAACAATTTACTTTTCCAACTAGCAAATAATTATTTTCACACATTGGGATGTCAAAAGTCTTTTTTTTTTCCCCAGATTTATTTTATTTATTTATACATACAAGAGTTAGGGTGTAGGCCAGAGGTTCAGGGATTCACCAAGACAGAGTGGGGAGCAGAACAGGCAGATCTACTGAAGTACACTGCTGAGGGGAGCAGGGGGCAAAACAGGAGAGGTCTGTCAAGTCAGCTATGGGTGGCTCACCTGCCTGGCCAGGAATCGAACTCATGCTTCAGTGGCTGAAGACAGCTTGATAATGTTGAGACTTTAACCCCTGTGCCATCAGAGAAGCCCCAAGATGTCAAAACTTTTTATTAAAGTTTTCCAAGTACTTCTGAGTATGCAGGCAAAAGCATAGTGAGGAATTTATAAAAAGACAAACGTATTGCTTGAGAGCACTCAAAGAAGTAAAGGTCATAGCATGTTAGTTGGGGTTATTTTTTGCTTGCTCTCTCAAATTTTACTGCTTCTGCATGCATTTTTTTTTTCAAGGAAAAACAACGTTCTGCATGAGACAAAATGTTAATCTACTCTTTGAATGATCTGGTCTTTAATCTTACCTGGCAACCAAGGATCAAGATCTTTCTAAGACTCTGATCAGTAAGGAATAGTTTCTGTTAGGTTAATAAGACAAGTAGAGAAATTAATCTGGAAGAAAAATGGAAATGCAGAAATTCCTTGAGAAAAACTGAACAGTGTCTGGACTTAGATGATGCTGTTTATTCATTCCCAACAATTTTAAAAATTACTCCAAATTATCTATGATACAAAACTTAATAAGAATTAAATCATAACAAATTTCAGTTTTTATCTTTTAAACTTGAGTTTACATCAGAATTCAACCTCATACATTAACACTGTTTTCATCCTTTCATGTAATTTTTTTCTACATACAGGCTTTTTTATTGGCTGAAAAATAACTGAATATGGCTATAAGCTTACCAGTTTGGTATTCTATAATTTTTTTTCTTTTAACCAGTGAAAATTGTAGCTCTGTTAAATATAGGGATGTTGAGTGTATTGTTGAATGTCCTGCATCTTTGCAGCCCCCCAAGCCTTTACTGACATTACTTCATCTACTTGAGACACCTTTCCTTTCCTTCCCTCCATTCCTGAAACGCTAAATTCTATCCACTGTTCAAGTTCAGCTCAAATGCTCACCTCCCCATACCCTGAATGAGCATTCTATTTCTAACATACAATTTTACTGACACAGAAAGGATGTGTATGTCTTTCCTAGTACACAGTAAGACCCTCCAGTACAAAAAGCCATCTCCTGTAATAGCTGTAGACCCCAGATAGTTTGAAAGGAACACAATCGCATTTCAAAGTATTCTTTAAATAGGATGGTATAAAGCAGCCTAGTCAATCAGCAGGGCTGTTAAAAGACATTCTTTTCATAACCCAACTCAACCAACTTGACTGCAAACTCTTTTGGGGCCAGAGACTCTCCTATTTCTCTTGTATGCCCCCTACCACCCTCCTAGCTTTAATATCACCTAATTCTTTCTGCTCCATACTTTCTTACAAAGCTGTACTACAGGCAGATGAAGAAACTGTGATTGAAACAAAGATCAGATGATGACAAATAGAGATTTATGAAATGATAAAAACTATCAATACTTAAAGAATAATCTCGAAGTCCACAGAACAAATGGCAAAGATACAGATGTCAAAGGATATGGCAAGGATGCAGAGGAACTTTCCTGCGAAGGGTTCAGCATGAATAAAAAGAAATGGAAGCAAGAGTGTTCTCTCGGTTTAGTTTATGCCCCCAGAGGAAGACAGTAAACAAAATATGTTTTGTTGTTGTTGTTATATTTCATTAACAATGGTGATCAGTCCGTGTGACATCCAACACCAGGCACACACCTTCCTGTACCTCCAATTAATTAGGTAACACAGGCCATGGATGATATGGACAATTCCCCAGGAAGGCATAATAAAGTGAAAAGGGTCAGGACCTAACCTCTCCTCCACTATCCCCTGTTAGGGGAAGTAAAACAAGAGTGTGACAAATATCTAAGTTGTGAAGAAGTGAGAGTTTGGAAAGTGCCCCAGATTAAAATGACCTTCTCGCCACTCTCGGCAGTACCAGACACCCCTCCGGTAGAAAGGCACGACGGGAATCTAGTATAGAACTCACCTCTCTTTTCGGTCCTATGGTTAGACCTCCGGAGCTACGCAGCCCGTGGCAGTTCGACAAACCCACGCGCGCGGGCTCCAGTCTCACAGCCCGGGAGAAGTCACAGTACCGGCGGTGGCGGTGGCGGTGGCGGCGGCGGCGGCGGCGGCGGCAGTGGCGGTGGCGGCGGCGGCGGCGGCGACTCCTCCCTCTTCAGCTTCCCTTCCTCCACCCCCCCGCCGCCGTCCCACGGCCTGACCCCGCCCTCTTTCACTCCCCCCACTTCCGGGCGGTGCCCCGGCCGGAAGTAAGAGCCTGCGAGGCCGAGAGGGACGCGTCACACTGAGGAACGCGAAGGCTTGAATGTAGCTCTCGCGCCCCCTGCTGCCCCCAGGCTGACGCGCAGCCTCGGGCGGAAGTCTTCGTTTTTGGAGCTGCTGAGAGCCCCCTCCTTTCTCTTACTGAAAACAAAACAAAACCCCACTAAAGCCTCTGTTATTGGTAGTTTCCTAACCTCGAGACCAGAGGTAGCATAGAGCTCTTTGTAAATCATCTTCTAATTACTGTGTTTCTAATTAGATTATGTAGCGTAAATCCAAATTGTAAATGCCAAAACTATGAACTTGCCATTAAACCTCCATGGAAAAATGATCTCTTAACAAATTTTTTTAAAGATGTATTTATGCATACAGAACTGGGGTATGGGCCAGAGGTGCGGGGGGTGGTGAGAGGATTCACCAGGGACAGAATGGGGAGAACAGGCAGACTGACCAAAATATACTGCTTAGGAAAGCAGCTGGCAGGTCAGGTCTGCCATGCCATGTGGGTCACCTCCCTCACCAGGGAACCAACTCATGCTTCAGTGGCTGCGATAGGTCCATGGTGCTGTGCTTTAACCCACTGCACCTCCAGGGAGGGCCCAATCTCTAATTCATAAATGACTGTTTCTAATTCATGTTTTTGAATTCATAATCTTTGTTTTGGAGAGGGCCAGGGATCTCACTCTCACACTAGATTCACATTGTCACTCCAAGTTCTGAACTGCTCCCTCATTTATTCATTGTTGCATCATCTTAGAAACCTAGATTTCAAGTATGCAAAGAAAATATTGAGTATCACCCTGAGTTTAGGTAGAAACAAGATGCTTAAAACGTAGCGATACATTGCAATAAATAAGTGGTATAGAAAATCATGTGGAAAAAATGTATCTTTATTCATTTACCAACCTGACATACTAAAAAGCAATAAAAATAAGACCTTTTACAACTGAACATTAATATCAAGAGGGAGAATCTCTATCTCACTAATTTCCAAGCAAGATGTAGACTCCCCAAGATGTATTTATTTATTTTTGTGTCAAAGAACCAGGATGTAGATCAGAGATGCATAGGGTGAGGAGACTCACCAGAGTGAAGTCCAGAACAGAGATTTACTGAAATACACTGCCAAGGGGAGCAGATGAGACAGGAAAGGTCTGCCATGCCATTTATGGGTCAGATCCCAGGCCAGGGATTAAACTTGGGCCTTACAGTAACTAGGCTACCAGGAAAGTCCATGAGAACAATCTTCTGCAATCACGTAAGAAAAGTTTTTCATGTTTGGTTAACAGCATGTCCTTACTTATATCAGGTAAACTTGGAGATTCTTGAAAGTCCAGTACCTGGTATCACTTAGGGAAACTTAGGTTACTCAACTAAAATTCCATTTTCTGCTTATTCGAATATGAGCAACGAACTATACAGGACTTTCTTTGGTAATGATGTAGGAATAATGCCAGTGGTATAGATGAATTTCCTTTCGCTAACATCTTACACATAAAATCCCATGACAGGGACTCCCTGGTGGCACAAGGGGCTAAAGCACAGCACTGGTGCTATGGGCAGCCACTACAGCACAAATTCAATCCCTGGCCAGGGAGCTAACCCACATGGCACAGCAGACCTCTCCTGTCTTGCCCGCTGCTCCCCGCAGCAGTGTATTTCAATCTGCCTGTTATGATCCCCATTGTCAATGGTGACTCCTCTCACTCCCTACACCTCTGTACCACAGTCCTTGTATGCATAAATGAATACATCTTTTTTTAAAAAAAAATCCAACAACATACTGAATCCAGGAGAGTACACAAATTCAAAATTTGATATAATTATAGAAAGCTAACAGAAGAGGTCATTGCGAAGTTAGATATAGGTTTATTCCACTAGCTGAAAGTAGAAAATGGCTATTTTGTTAAGATTTAGTAGGTTACTGATTCTGGGAACACTAAAAGTTTTTCCATATAAATTAATGTTAAGTGCTCCCAGGCCCCAAAAATTTCTTCAGAGAGCAGGGGAAAATCTGTCAGTGAAAATAAACTATAGTCAGCAGACTTTTTCATTAATAACAATGTAAGCATCCCAAATAAATATGCTGAAAAACCAAAAACTCTATTTAAGATAAATGTGCCAAGGTAGTTGAGGAGTCTTGCTATTCTTCAGATATTCTAGTTCATTTGATAGAACTGCTCTTCCCTTGGGTCTTGTGACAGCTTAACTTCTCTTGGCAGGAGTTCAAAGGGCTTAGGAATGGGGATTCCAAACATGAACATAAATGAAAGGTAGAGGGTATAATAATAAGCAAGATCTAGTCATCTAATTATCTGCTCAGATAACCTAAAATAATGGTGATCGGGTATTCATAAGCTAAAATTTTAGGTTTTACTTTCCAGTGGTAGGCAAATTTTTCTTTCAGACTGCATCATAAAGAAAGGCCATTTAGGAAGATGTATAATTTTGACTGTAATATTAAAAGAAAAGTGATCAAGATTGGTTTCATTTGCAAAAGAAAAAAAACAAACCTACAATGAAAGTTTCAAATGTACTTTATTTTCTCAGTAATGCCATATTTTAATGGATACAGTATTTTTACTTGGCATCAATTCTAAGTTGATTTTGAAACAATTCAGAATCACACAGCAGGGATGATTACTGATCTCTCCATTCCTTTGGGGTGACTCTGCCAACAGGGGACAGGTTCCATTCTACTCCAATTTGTGTTGCTGTCTGTAAGAATTAAAATGCTGTCAGTTAAGTATGTTTAAACCAGAATCCATTCTCCCTTGGAGTATACTTCTTAAAAGTGACAAAGGTATTCTGCTCTCTGTGTTAAAAACACAGAAATTAACCTGGGATATAGCCCTCCATCTAGCCCAAACCTAATTACAGTCTCAATTCTCTATAGCAGTGCTGAGCTAAAGAAAATGCTCTGTATTTGCAGTTTTCAATACAGTAGCTACTAGTCACTTATGGCTACTGAGCATTTGAAAATTGAAATGTGGCAGTGAGACTGAGGAAATGAATTTTTATTTACATTTAACACTTCTTTATTACCTCCTCAAAATGATGCTTTTGTTCAGCCACGACTACCTAAATACTGCCAATGACCCCTTTCATGATATCTGTGCCTGATTAAGGAACATTTCATTCACCTCCAAATGTGTCCTGATCAAACATTAGTTCAACAACTGTTTAATCTTCTAATAAGTGTACATACTTATTTTAATGATATAGCTGACTTCAAAAAGGTCAAAACAAAAATTTAAAAAGGCCTATAATAAAGTATGCTTGTTTTAAGCAAGGGTTGATTCATATATTTTACAATCAATGTATACATCAGTAATAACTCCAAATTCCTACTTTCAACCATCAAGTTCACTGAATGGTAATTGTTAAATATAAAATATAAAAACTGAAAGCAAGTCACTATACACTTCATCCATCAGAAATGTCCTTCCTAACTAGAAAACTATAATATGTGAAAACATTTTGACTACATGGGCTAAGTATGTGAGAATGAAAAACACTTAAAATCGAAAATATCAATTAATAGTACTTACATATGCCCACACAGCAACACAAAAAGCAGTTCCGCTAGCTAATACTGCATTACCATATTTGTCATGGAAATCAGGTGTCCGTTTCTGGTGGCTCTGTCTTGCCATCATTTGCTGAATGTTTCGAACTTAAAAAAAAAAAAATGAATACAGAAGCATATCTATTATCAGGAAAAGAAAACATATGTAATTAATATTGCCAATAAGGAAAGTGAAGGAAGTCAACTTTATGGTATTATGCAATTTGATAAAAATTTAAATACAGTGTAGCTAAAAGCAAAGTATAATCAGCACATTCACTACAAATTGATATTCATGTACCCTCTAGAACTACTTTGATACTTGAGTTAAATTTTCACTTAATTTACTCAGTGCTCAACAACTTACATCATAAAAAGTTAAAATTAACTCAAAATGAACTTCAAGCTATAGAAAATGTTTAGACCTCAAAATTACCAAAATAAGAAACTCCAAAAACTAGAATAAAACGTGCTATTTTTCTTTCAAATTACTAATACACTAGTAATTTAATTAGTAATTTTTACAAATTATTAATGAATATATTAGTAAAATATGATGTGTATTTTTTTTCAAATGACTAAATGAATACACTACCATGTACTGAAAGAAATGAGGTTTAGGAAAATGTGTAAGACAGACTGTCCTCAGGTAAAGTCCAGTCTAGAAAAAAAATTAGACATGTAAACACATAAACCACTATAATACAAGGAAGCAGAACCTCAGCTGACCAGTCTGAATAGCAGGTGGGATTTGTTTATAAAGGTGTGAGAAAGAAGAATCTGAAAAATGCAGTGACAGACAAGCCCAATGTACTAGAAACTCATTTATAGCTGAAGGATAGGTATATAAGGTATATAGATAAGTAATGGAATAAAACTGGGAAGGATGATGAAGGCTCACATTTTTTGGTGGGCAGGGGATGCTGGTAAGTTATGTTTAAACTTGCTTTTACTATTATTTTAGTAGAAAGAATAGAATAACTGTTTCAAACTGCCTCTGAAGGCACACAAGAGGACCTGGAAAGGTGCCTATAGCTAAGAGGAGCATATTTTCAGCTGTTTTTTGTCCTTCTCTTCTTAAGCAGAAGATCTTCATTGTTTTAGAATCTCAAAACGTAATAAGCATGTAATGGAAAGTATTTTAATAAAACTACAATACTGCCCACTCACTAGCATTTAAGTACTGGCTTATGTGACACAATGGATTATTTCAAGATAGATATGTGACCAGTAATGGTTCTTCAGGGATTTTCAGTTTTTGTCTTCACTTTTAGTCACACTCGAGACAAGCAAATTTACAAACATTTTACAACATAACTATATTCTACAGAAGTTAAAATGTGTATAATTTCCATATTAAAATTAAAAAATCAAAAGCTCCCTTTTCTGTGGTACAAGGCCCTCAGAAATTCAGATTAACAAATACTACACACACAACCTCAAAAAGCAGGTCACCCAGGTAGATTTCATTAGACCTTGCCATTGTGGCAAGAAATAGTTTAGTTACTATTGTAATCTTGTCAGTATTATATACTAAGCCCTTATTTTACAAAGAAGGAAAATGAGGTTCAAAAGGTTAAATTATTTGCCCAAGTCAGAAAGATAACAGAAATTACTTTAGGAATATAAAAAAGCAGCTAGGCGCCTAATTTTTGGTTACTGTCAAAGCTGCTTGCATATTTAGAACAATCCAGTAATACCTCCAATGACTCTGTAAAATGAAAAGAAAAAGATGACTAAACAACTTCAATGATAACTGCTTAAGGTCACTTTCATTTCAAAACTGTTCACATTACAAGGTCACCTTCAGTGCAAATCAAGTACGAAAATTTCCTCTCCAATCTCATGCATTCTCAATAGATAGCACCGATCTTATAATTATCCTGTATCTACCTAACCTTTAGATATGCAAAGACTGTTGACAATTGTTTTTGGTGCAGCTAACATTCAGTTAGTTAATAACCCCAAGTAACAAAAGCTACAATGAAATCAGTTGAAGAGCTATAGTTAGTTTCTTTCCTTTGCGGTTACAGGAATTGGAGAGGTGGTTCTATTTGGCATAAATGTATTCCCGAAGCTAAAATGTAGGTAATTCAGTAACCAGGTGTCTACCAAGCTTGTCCTTCCCTGAAATCGTAGGTTACTGAATTAAAAAGAAAAAAAAAAATAAAAACAGGGCTAATTCATAACCTGGCAACAGAAATAGAACTAGAAACCTTAACAGAAACTGCGTGGTGGAGCTAACGCTAGCTCTTAGAATTACAAGGTCGGGGTGCAAGTAGAGGGAAAAAAAGACACGAGATATCACAAGAGCAAATGGCTATATGGTGACTGGAAATGACCTGCTCACAATTTTAGCTCACCTTGGAGACGATTTAGTGCGTTTTTGGCCAAGGGAAACATCTTGCAGTTGAAAACAGAACTGCGGCAACTGCACCGGCTGGTTTCGTGCAACTCCGCGTCTAATATCCTTGCAAAGAACCCTGAAAAACAAAATGGCTCCCGACAGGGCTCGCTCATGAGATTTGACGAAATCCCGCGAGATCTGTAAAAACCTATAGAAATTATAATCCTCATTACAGCAAAGAAAACTAAAGGCCTATGGGAAACGTAGTTTCAGGCTTTGTGAACGCCATGTGGTAGGAAAAATGTGTAAAGAAAATGACACGTGATGGTATTTACTCAAGAATGAGAGACGCATGCCTCACTCCCCCAGCGGCTCACATCCTGACCTTGAAACCTGTTTAAGGCTCCACAGAAGAGAAATGAGAAATGAGATCTTAGGTCGAATTGGGAAAGGCACTATTTCAAGGAAGTGTTTCAGAGTCTTGTGCGTGTATCTTGCTCCTTACAGACAGTTCTTTCTGTTTCCCCAAGCTTCTTTCACTTCTTTAACTTTCCTATCTCTGTAACTACATGCTAGTTTGTTCAACGCTTAACTTTTAAATTATTACATACTTAGAGAACAATTACAAGAATAAGATGAATTCTGTGTGGCTAAATATATGCAAAAGAAAAATCGTTAATTGTAAGATCTTGATGGCAGATGTTGATAGTATAATTGTTTCATTTTTGTAAGTATTTGCATATTTTCATAATAAAATGTTGGTAGTGGGGTAGAAGAACAGTTATATGCACATTATCAAGGTACATCACTTGGTAATATTTTGACATGTGTATTTCCTTTTTTAAAAGATTTATTTTATTTATTTATTGCATATAAGTACTGGAATGTAGCCAGAAGAAGGGGTGGGGGGCGTCAGTGAGAGGATACATCAGAGCAGGATGAGGAGCAGAACAGTCAGATGTACTGAAATCCACTGCTGAGGTGAGCAGCAGGCATGTCAGAAGAGGCCTGCCACACCATGTGGGTCACCTCCCAGAAAAGAGATTGAAGTCGTGCTGCAGTGGCTCCAGATAGCTCCATAATGTTGATACTTTCCTTTCTCTCTTTATCTAGATAGAGATATACATAACATTTTTTGTCTGAACCATTTCAGAATAACATGTATATATTATGAGCTTTTACCATTAATATTTCATGATTCATTTCCTGAGAGTAATATATCCTCTGACATAATGACAGTACAGTTAATCAAATTCAGAAATATTAATATTGATATAATACAGTTCATATTCCAAGTTAATTAGTTGTTACAATGTTTCTATCCAGAATTCAATCCAGGTTTCTGGATTGAATTTGGCTGTTTTTAGTCTCCTTTAAAATTGAGAAGTTTCTCAGCATTTCTTTGTCTTTCATGGCATTAGTTTTTTTCTCACTATCAGTTTTATTCTCTCAATTTTACATATGAAAAAAGTTAGGTACAGAATCTTAGAGAAGATGAAGACTAAGCAAGTATAAATGGAAGAATTGAGAATAAAACTTACAAACTCCGCAAGTCTGTGCTATTTAACTTTTTTATATTCAAAAGGGCAGGTTTATTATAAAAAGGGAAGTGAAGGATACTTGTACAGACACAAGTAGGCAGAAAGAACTGCCCCTGAAAGGGACAGGTTTGTAAAAGTCTTCATGCTCACAGGTGGTCAGCCTTGGGAAAAAAGTTGCTGCTACTGTTTTGCAAAGGGAGAAAGTTGGTGAAGAAAAACACAGACATAGGCATAGGCGGGCAGGAGAGCTGCTATGTGCATTCTGTAATATTTTTCAAGAGTACTGGCCAGTTACTTTATAAAGTTGCCTCAAATTGTGTGTGTGTTTCAAATGCCCAAAAATAGATGACTGGATTAAAAAGAGGTGGTACAGGGCTCTCCCTGGTGACACAACAGGTTAAAGCACTGCATTATGAAGCTCTCCGAAGCCACCGCAGCAGGAGTTCCATCCCTGGCCAGGGAGCTGGCCCACATGGTGCAGCAGACCTCCTCTGACCCCCCTGCTGCTACCCTCAGCTGTGTATTTTATCAATCTGCCTGTTCTGCTCCCCACTCTGTCTCTGGTGAATCCTTTCACCCACACCTCTGGCCTGTACCCCAGTTCCATAAGCATAAATAAATCTTTAAAAAAAAAAAAAGAGGTGGTACATATACACAATGGAATGTAACTCAGGAATCAAAAAAGATAAATTCATGCCTTTTGCAGCAACATGGATGGAGCTGGAAGGGATCATGCTTGGTGAACTAAGCAAAAAAGAAAAAGAAAAATACCGGATGGTTTCACTCATAGCAGGAGCGTAAGGGATCAGGGAAGAAAAAAAGAGAAACAAATATAATAATATAATAATGAAAACAGCAAACAGCTATAAACCAGAGACATGTTAGGGGGTGGAAAGGAGATTGGAATAAAAACTGGGGTGGGATGGCACATGGGTGAATTGGTGGTGGGAAGCCCACGGGGATTACAACTGAGATGAAAAAATGCACAAAATGAAGAATGATGTTAAAAAGAAGTAAAATTTTAAAAAATGTGTGTGCTTGATGTTTTCTCATAGATTCAGTTGTGCACTTCTGGCAAGAATTGTATGTAACTGGTGTGTCTTAGGACATCTCATCAAGAAGTATATAATATTACATTGTCTTAATATTGGTAATAATAAGTTTCTAATATAAACTTGTAACAGGAAGGTCCCAGGGAACAGGGTCAGAAAGAACCAGACAAGTCTAGAAGAAAAGAGCAAAATCAAAATCAAGATCAACACTGCCATTGATAACCTCCCCTCTGTTCTCACCCACATCTGTTTAAACCAGTCCAGGAATATACAGCAAGCGCATTTTCTTCAGGTCTCTCTGCTCTGTGTGCCTCCTCCAGATCCCCTTCTGGCTCCTTCTCCATCCTTCTTCCTTCCTCAGTCTATTCTCCAACTTCTTCTCCCAGCTCAGCTCCACCCTCCCTTAGGTGGGGAAGGGAACCTGGGAACCGCCCATTCCCTGGGGACCACCCTGTTACAAACTTACTGTTTTTCCCTTTGTAATTAACATTAATAAATAAAGTGAAGGATACATTGAGACGGTAAAGTTCTGCTCTTTATCAAATTTTCACCCACTAGTTTTTGTATCCATTGATGATGTTTACCTAAATCAAGTATTAGCATGAAAGTTGCAAAATGGTTATTTTCTAATTGCTCCTTTCTTCTATATTTAGTTGTGAGCATATTTGACACAAGCTATGCAAATTCCGGATAGAAAAGAAAAAGCTCTGAAAAATCAGAATTTCCATGCTAGCTCATGTTAAGACCCCCCTTTTTTGTAATATCAAAATATTCTAAGTGGCCCTCCCTTGTGGCGCAGCGGGTTAAAGCACAGCACTGAGAAGCTAAAGCCACTTTCGCATGAGTTCGATTCCCGCCAGCCCCGGAGGTGACCACATGGTGTGGCAGACCTCTCCTGGCCAGCCCGCTGCTCCCCTCAGCAGTGTACTTCGTTGATCTGCCTGTTCTGTTCCCCACTCTGTCTCTGGTGAAGCCTTTCGCCGCCCCTGCACCTCTGGCCTGTACCCCAGTTCTGTATGCATAAATAAATAAATCTTTTAAAAAAATATTCTAACCAACCATCAGCTTGCAACCAGATTGCCTTAGCCACATAAGGCTCTGCCTGGCTCAGGTGAGCAAGTGCTGCCCCAAGACAGAAAATTCCTCTAGAAAGTAAAAATAATATTACAACTGGCTGATTAATAAAAGCAATTATAACAAAATCAATATTGTAAGACAAGGCAGCACTAGAATATGTTAAAAAATAATTAAAGTTCTTTTACTGCCCATAAGAAAACCCAAATCTTATCACTCTACTCTCTTACTTAAGCTTTTATTGCTCAGTCTTTAAATGAGGAATCTTATTATCTCCCTTAGTGATTTATCTACCAGAAAACTCCTCCAGCCTAATCTTCAACTTTACTTTGCCCTCTTTTACAACTTCTCCTTGGCCCACGATTTCACCTTATCCCCCTTCACATCCCCCAGCCTCCACCCTAGTCCTTGACTTTACTTTACCCTCTAAGATGTCTCAATGAGAATGAAGATCATTAAGTAGCATTTAAGCTTTAAAGGGACTTTATTTTAGCCATTCAACACTGTGGTAAATATAACAATGTTAGCCTTAAGTTTTATGAATTTATGTACCTATCCTAACTTTAATAGATTGATTTTAAGAATAATAAATGTTATAATCTCAGCTGAAGGACAATGCGACCCCAAACCATTCTTAGAAAAAAAAAAAAGATGATTATAATCTCTCAACCCAGTTCATGTGCTGATGTCATCCTACTGCTTGCTCCTAAAGTATAAAATAAACTTCTGCTAAGAGCACAACAGGAAGACTTGCACCCAACTCCAACTCCTGTGTCTTCCTCACGCCCACTCCCTTTCTTCCCCCTTTTTTAGAAATCTCCGCTCGCCAACACCACTCACACCTTTGAGAGCCTGCCTGTTCTGCCCCCCAACAACCGGTGATTGGGATGGTCCCCAACACATAGTGTAGCAGGAATTTTATTTTCTCCCATATTTGTTCCTTATTAGTGGTGGGTTCATATATTCAACAAATTATAATCCATTACCATCATGATTTAGTTTAATGATCAAATACCCAGATGTGGTCATTAGAATTACCTTCAAGATAGCTTAAATAAAGTTTTGTTTTGGTTTTTAACATGTCTCCATCATATTTTTGAGCCCATCTTTATTTCTGACAGAAGCTACTTAAGGGTCATCTTATAAATCCCTGCTCCAGCACTGGAATTGGCCATTTCTGTAAGGAGTCCTAATTTATTTCGAGGATGGCATTTAGCAGCCTACATCTGACACTGGGTATATTCATTGATAATGAAGTGTCATTGCTTCTATTTCTGTCATGAAATAAAGCTCACAGTATATGTTATGAATGATACATTTATACAATTACCGCCAATTCCAGGAAAACCCCAAAAAGTTCTTTATTCCCCTATTTTATATTTGTATTTCACTTCTTCCAATGAGAATTCTGGCTCTGAACAATGTTACTATTTTTACATTATACACAATATATTACTAGAAATATTATACTTATATAACAATGAAAAATAAAGGCACTTAAGTGAGGTCGAGCTTTTCATATAGCCATTTTTTCCTATATATATGTTGTGTATATATATATATATATATACATATATATATATGTATATATATAAAGATTTATTTCTTTGTTCATACAGAACTGG
>NW_004567120.1:2880154-2894743 GCF_000260355.1 Condylura cristata | reverse complement strand
CTTCAAGGGCCTTAAACATAAATGGGTGTTGAACTTTGTCGAAAGCCTTCTCCGCATCTATTGATATGATTATGTGGTTTTTATTCTTCTGTCCGTTGATGTGATGGATTACATTAATTGTTTCCTATATTTTAATAGAATATAATCAAAGTAACAATTGGGTCAGGAGCCCTGGAGACACACTGAGGGATGAGTGCTACAGCAGGTTTGGAAGGCAAGATTCTGTTCTTCAATGAGCAGCCCTCTTGCTATTTGTTAGCAGTAATAAACAAGCATGGTTGATTATGTGACAATGGCAGGAGGAGCAGGGCCCAAGGGAGACAGCGTAATCAACTTGATGGGGAACAGGAGGGAACAGGTTGGCCACATATACAGGGAGGACTTCCTGTGAAGTTGCTTGGTATAATTTCTGAGCTACTCCCAAACCACCTCAGATCATGGCCACTCCATCAGTCAAAGGCTACCAAGGTGTCCCTGGCTGCCTCGTGATGTGGGCCATTGTCTTCAGGCAGTCATGCATATAGCAGCCTAGGGGTGACACTAGTTCTATCCTCTAATGTGTGGGCAGGGTTCTCAATCCTTGAGACTTTGGGAGGCCCTGGGCACCTTTGGTAGCCTATGTACCTTTGGGAACTTGTGCTAGAGTCACGTCCTTGGCCTGGGTTTGAGCTTTTGTCTTTGGTGAGGGCAGCCTAAGATTTTTGGCCACATAGGCACACACACATTTCCCAAACTTGGGCTAAGATGCATAGACAAGTCAACTTAGCTTCCAGCTGCTGATTTTTGGGGTGTTAGCCCCAACCATGTTAGGAATTGCAAGGCTCTTGATAACCTCAGAACATGCATTCATGGCCTTGGTATTGTTGGCCTGCATCTTCTTCAGGCCCTTCGTGTACATGTTGGCAAAGTGCATGTTCTTTAGGAACTTGAGGTCCACCCCCTAAGAGATTCATTTCTCTGAGATCAGGGTTTCTTGAAGCCATTTCTGCACCATTTTGGGGATTGGTTGTGAGTGGTTTGGTTCTTGTACTTGGCCATTTATTCACCTAAGGCTGAGCCTAACCAGGCACCTTGAACCCTAAGAGCTGATTTTTTCCTTTTGAAATACACCTTTGTTTTCAATTTTTTTCACTATTCTCACTGATTTGATTTTTAATCTTAATTTATTTTTAAAATTGTAGTATAGTATACATAAAACCTACCATCTTAACCATTTTAAGTATAGAGTTCAATGGCATTAAGTAATTGACATCGTTATGCAACTTTCATCACCATCCATTTCTAGCACTTTATTCATCTTGCAAACTAAATGCTTTGATTTGATATTGATTATTAAAGATTTATTTATTTATGCATACAAGAACTGGGGTACAGGCAAGGGGTACAAGGGGTGAAAGGATTCACCAGAGACAGAGTGGGGAACAAAACCGGCAGATTAACTGAAAAGTACTGCTGAAGGGAGCAGCGGGCTGGTCAGGAGAGGTCTGCCACATCATGTGGGTCAGCTCCCTGGTTGGGAATCAAACTCATTCTGCAGTGGCTGTGGCTAGCTTCATAGTGCTGTGCTTTAACCTGTTGTGCTACCAGGGAGGGTCCTGATTTGATACTGATTATTTAAAAATATTAAAATTATTTCAAAAGTCCAAAACTATACAAACTGGTATACTTAGAATTATCATTCCCTTCCATAAGTGTTCCATTTCATTTTCTTAACTTCATGCATGTAACCAATTTCAATATTTTCTGGTTTATTTTTCTGTTTCCTTTTGCAAAAATGGGCTAATATTTTTCTATTTTATTTCCTCTTCTATTTTATACAAGTGTAGCCTTAGACACACATTCTTTTTAAAATTGTTTTATTTTTTACTTAACAATATATACTCAAAAATACATGTTATTTTACATGTGTTTTCTTCATCCCCATTTTTTACAGCTACAATATACTCCATGGTGTTTATGTATATTAGTATATTCAATAAGTCTCCTATGTTTAGATATTTTGGTGCTTTTGAGTATATTTTTATTACAAATTAGTTCTGAAATTAGTAACATAAAGCACATATACATTCATATTGTTGAAGTAGATAACTATCAGTGGGGATGCTGGATTAAAGGATACATGCAGGGGTTAAAGTCAGTGCTATTCAGCAATCAATAGCCACTGCAGCATGGGTTTGATCCACATGGCATAGCAGACCTCTCCTGCCCTGCCCACTGCTCCCCTCAGCAGAGTATTTCAGTCAATCTGCCTGTCCTTCTCCCCATTCTAGGTCTGGCGACTCCTCTTATCCCCCTCCAACACCTCTGGCCTACATCCCAGCTCTTGTATGCATAAATAAGAATAAACCTTTAAAAAATGGGTACATGCATATATAATTTTGTTAGATATTGTCAAATTACCCTCCATAGTTATTGTAAGTTTTGCATTCCCAGTAGCATTATATGAAGGTGCCCATATAATATCCATATACAGAAATACCTCCAGGTTTGATTACTGTATTAAATTTTTGCTGAAATTATAGGTGATATTTCTGTGAAAAATTAAATTTTACTTTAATTCTTGCCTGTTACATTTAAACACAGCAAAAATTACTTTTTTGCTGCGCAGTTATTTGAGTTTTGACAAATGTATAGTGTGTAATCACCACCATATTAAGGAAAGAACAGTTGTACCACCACAAAAATCTTGTGTGACATCTTCGTAGATTTCTCCTCCTCACCTTCAACACCTGATAGTCGCTGCTCTCTTTTCCATCCTTGTGAGTTTTGCCTTTACCAGAATGTGACACAGGTAGAATCCTATAGCATATCTCAGTGCATTTTATTTTATATTTTTCTTATTATGTGTCCATAAATATTTTCAAATTGTGTTTCTATATCTCTCAATTCATCACTTCAGAACCAGCTATTTCCCCTTCTTTACCTATCTCCTTGTCTCTTCGACATAACAAAATTGCATTTTCTCTGTGTTTATATTTTCCAGTAGGACCTAAAGAGTAGTCATATGATGTTCCTCCTCATCAAAAGTTATCCAAATTATAGGAAGATTGATTTTATTTTTGTTGGTATTTCACCTCCAGTATATTGTTATTCCTGGTAAAATTATCCCAGTTTTCCAAAGATACCTGTACCCCCATATTTATTGCTGCTTTATTTACAATTGGAAAAACATGGAAGCAGCCCAAATGCCCAAAAGTAGATGACTGGATAAAAAAGATGTGGTACATGGTCCTCCCTGGTGGCGCAGCGGGTTAAAGCACAGCACTGAGAAGCCAAAGCCACTTCCACATGAGTTCGATTCCAACCTGCCCGGGAGGAGACCACATGGCGTGGCAGACCTCTCCTGACCCGCCCGCTGCTCCCCTCAGCAGTGTACTTCGTCCATCTGCCTGTTCTGTCCCCCACTCTGTCTCCGCTGAAGCCTCTCACCGCCCCTGAGCCTCTGGTCTGTACCCCAGTTCTGTATGCATAAATAAATAAATCTTTAAAAAAAAAAAAGATGTGGTACATATATACAATGGAATATTACTAGCAACCAAAAAAGAGAAACACATGTCTTTTGCAGCAACTTGGATGGAGCTGGAAAAGATCATGCTTAGTGAGATAAGCCAGAAAGAGAAAGAAAAATACCGGATAGTTTCACTCATAGCAGGAGTATAATGGACCAGGAGAGAAAATAACAAAAATAATATACCATATACCAGAGACATTTTGTGGGGGTGGAGTGGGGAATGGGATCAAAAACGGGGGGGGGGAGGAAGGGAAATGCACGGGACTATGGTGGTGGCACACGGGTGATTTGGTGATGGGAAACCCGCGGGGATTACAATCGAGATGGGGAAAAAAATGTGCAAAATGATGTAAAAATAAACTTTTGTAATAATTAAAAAATAAAAAAAATAAATTATCCCAGTTTTCCAAGCCACTATGATTAACAGAACTGGGCCAAGTAAATAGAAACATTTCAACTCTGTAGGATTTTTGCTGTTTTAGACAGGCAGATTGGATGTGTAATGGAAAACAACTATAACAAGAGGGAAGTGCTTCCTTCCACCTTAGTTTTGTGCCATCTACAAACAAAATAATAATAAAGAGGTACTTGCTGTCTATAACATTAAAATTACGTCCAGGTTGGTGCCTTAACTATTAAATCATGAAGACATGTTTTTTTTTAATGTTATGAATTTTTAAATCTTTAAAAGATAATTTTTGATGTCATTTCAGCGCACATCTCAGTTCTGGGTCATGAAGTATTCAACAAGTTCTTGCCCATTTAATTCTTAAGTTTTCTTGTTATGAAGGTGGACTTTGGGTGTTTGACGGTAGATGCCATGTGGTAACACCTGAAGGAGCAGATCTTACACACATTGTGAACCAATGTTACCTCAACACAAAATAAGGAAATATATAAAGAATGTCTCCCTCATTGAAATTAAGTGTGTTTTTGACTTAGGGCATTTGCTTTTGCTGGATTTTTTAAATCCACAAATCTGAGACTTGTTTTTAGGGGTTTATTTATTTATATAACTTACAGTGCTAGTTTTTGATTTGAAATATTTTGGCGGTAGAATTGTTAAGGGGTGGAGTCCCTTCAGGACATCCTTTCCCCCTAACAGAATGAGTGACTAAGTTAGCTCCTGTCAAATCGTGGCTAGGTCTCATTTTTCTAGAATATTACACGAAAGACATTGATCTGGAAGACTTGTAACCAAGTGTGTGAAAGACTCCGTATTGACAACCTAATGCCATCTTGGAGTTCGAGAAGCTGCAACGCTATACAACTGCGCACGCGCGTTTGAAGAGCCGCTAGTGCGTCATTTTACCGTATTATTATATACAGTCGACACATAATAGGGGCGGTCCACCATCCTTAGCAAGCCAATGAAAAGCCTCCAGATTATCCTTTTCCTATTGGCTCACAGAGGCCAATTAGAAGTCAGCAGTTTTTTAGCGGGCGATTAGCCGTAGCGCGACGTGACGTCATGTGAGGGGTCGCCCGGAAGGGCTGAGTGGGACCAATGAGGATGGGCAAGGGGCCGATTTGTTTGTTCTCACGCCCCACCTTCAGACTCGGTCGCCGGAAAGTTCCGTTTGCCGGAGTGTGAGGAGCTAACATGGCAGCACGTTGGGGGCTATGGTGTGTCTCTGCGACCATGATGGTGGCGCTGCTGCTCATATACGGAGTTCCCTCGGCTTCTGCCCAAAGGAAAAAGGAGGTGAGGACGCCGTCTCCAGCAACTCGGGCTTTTTTTCTCTGTGGGGCTTGAAAAGAACTGTTGTCTTCTTCCCAAGCCCCTTTGCAGGCCCCGTCTATGTCTTTGGTAGCCGCAAAATTCCGCCCATTTAGGAGTTGTGAGCTGCGCTACAGAAAAAAACTAACACTTTGTTTTTCTGGGATTGAAAAGTTTTCGCGTAGGAGTAGTAGTTGACAACCTGGGTTGTGTAGGCCTGCGAATGTACCTAGCTACGAATTTTGACACTTGTTTGAGCCTGGGGAAGTTTGACTTTCGGTCCAGGTTGTAGAATATCTGAGTCTTTTTGCTGTCAGTTGAGGTTGACATCCTCGTCGGTGTAAAAGAGCTATATAGTTTGTAGTATTTTTACTACAGGAGTTTGAAAATTAAACTGACTGGAGAGACTATGTCAGTTTTATAACATTGTCCAAATCATTGATTCAGAGCACTTTCGCTGAGGGGAAGCTGTTAAATTATTTTCAATCTTCAGCCAAGTATCAGGCGTCCCATGCACTGTTCTAGCAGTTTGGTGTATGTAAATGAACAAAACTAAGACGTTTAATTGTGTAATTTACTGCCTTTGGGAAATGGAAGAGAATACAGTGTTCGTTACTCACAATTATGCAATCCAAGCATAGGAGTTTTAACACTGTGTATTGAAATATTTGTGACTGAGACCCATATGCTCTTTAGAGCTTTAAAATAATACTAGCTTTATTTATGCTCTCTAATTTTATTGAGGAAAACTGAGTCCTAAGTTCATAGTTAACTGTTGCAGACAAAGCCCAGGCCAGTCTTATGTTGTTTCCTGTTCATTCTGTGAGCAATGTGTGTACACACTTCATTTATTTATTTTATTTATACATTTTTACATCTTCGTTCATTTTTTGTACAGTGTTTGATCTCTCCTCTCAGGTATTGTCCCCATAAAACTAACACCACCAAGACACACGTGAACCTTTACCATGGACTCTGCTCTCCCCTCAGGTTTTGATCCCTCCCCTGCTGAATGTCTCTGATTTATAGTTTGCCTGTTAGTTTTGTCTTTTTCTGATCCCTTGTTTGCATACACATTCTTAAAAACATTTCAGGTGCTTTCAAATTGGGATGAATTTAAAATGAAGCCATTTCTGTGTTAATATTTGAAAAATAAAACAAATTTCTCATTAGATTGGCAATGAGTAAAATAAAAAAACAAATTTTAAAGGTGTGGTGAAGTGAATTAGAATGGATGTGGTTTTCTTTCAAAAGATTTACTCATTTATGCATACAAAAACTGGGGTACAGGCCTGAGGTGGGGGCGGTGAGAGGATTCAACAGGACCTGAGTGGGGAGAAGAACAGGCAGATGTACTGAATTACACTGCTGAGGGGAGCAGCAGGTGAGATAAGAGTGGTCTGCTGTGCCATGTGGGTCACCTCCCTGGTGGGGAATCCAGCTCATGCTCCAGTGGCTGCGGATAGCTTCATAGTGCTGCCCTCTAACCCCCTTCCACTACCAGGCGAGCCCTGGATGTGACTTTTGGAGAGGGTTTCAAGCCATGGTTAGGTAAAAAACAAGGTAAAGACCAACACATAGTTGTTTTATATTGTAGGTGCCTTTTATGTTAAAACTATAAGTATATGTATAGAGAAAACTTTGTAAAGATAAACAACAACCTTAACAATGGCTATTTCATGGTAGTTGGGATTGTTCTTTCTGGGAACACATTCACTTTTTACCTTATGTATTGGGACTGTCTGAATTTCTACAATAACTACTTTTTTTAATTAAAAAATGAAGTTTTTTTTAAAAGGTAGCATTTCTACAAGTAACCATTTATTCTCAGTGAACTAGAAGAATCTATCAGATTATTTTTTTTCTTTTAAAAAATATTTATTTATTTATGCATACAGAACTGGGGTACAGGCCAGAGGTGCAGAGGTAGTGAGAATATTCACCAGAGATAGAGTGGGGAGCAGAAGAGGCTGACTGACAAAGTACACTGCACAGGGCTGCAGTGGGCTGGCCAGAAGAGGTCTGCCAGGCCTTGTGGATCACCTCCAGGGCAGGGATCGAACTCATGCTGAAGTGGCTTTTAGCTTTTTTAGTGCTGTGCTTTAACCTGCTGTGCCACCAAGGAGGGCTTTCAATAATTTTTAAGAAGCAGATTCTAACTCCCTTCCCATCATATCTACTGTTCAGGCACTTAATGCTTTCACAATTCTGCCTAACTGCTCTTCCTTGAACCATCCTTTATATAGTGCTGCTAGAGATGCTAACTTGAAACTTGAGAACCTTTTGACCTATTTTACATAGTATATAAGGGCCTCTATAATCTGTCTCCTTCCTGGCTTACCTCTCTGCCCAAGCTCCTCCCTACACTAGTCCTGCTGAATAACCTGCCTTCCTTGATTTTTCTGTACTGTCTTCAACTGTCTGCAAATGCGGGACTTCTGCTTGGAGTAACTCCTTTATCTCTCACTCCTCCCACTCTTTCACCTGAGGGTTCCTACTCTCAGTTGTTAGTTCAAACAATAACTTCTTCCTCAACTAAGCTTTTCCTGCTTAACACAGGTAAATTGAGATGAATTTAATATATCGATATTGTCATTATTTATCTGTCAGTCTTCCCCGTTAGACTGTGAGTATCTTGAATGTAGACACTTAATTTCATTTCCTTGCTCCCAGCAGTGTCTGTCAGAAAAGACCTTAATATAAATCTAATTAAATTATTAACTGTGTGCATACAGAATTAGGAATCTGTTCTTTAACTTGTAAGTTTGTTCAGGTTTCACAACCTAATATTGGATCTTTCACATTAGTAAACAAAGATAAATATAGGCTGGTAAAGATGTTTTATGCCTTTTTCCTCTGAGAATAATTTAGGCTCTTAAAAAAAAGATTACTGTGGCCCTCCCTGGTGGCGCAGCGGGTTAAAGCACAGCACTTAGAAGCTTAAGCCACTTCCACATGAGTTCGATTCCCGCCTACCCCAGAGGTGACCACATGGAGTGGCAGACCTCTCCTGATCTGCCCGCTGCTCCCTTCAGCAGTGTACTTCGTCGATCTGCCTGTTCTGCTCCCCACTCTGTCTCTCTGGTGAATCCTCTCACCCTCCGCATCTCTGGCCTGTACCCCAGTTCTGTATGCATAAATAAATAAATCTTTAAAAAAAAAGATTACTGTGATACTTCTTAGAAACAGTTTAGAAATGTGTGTTCTGTTGCAAAAACACTTTTTTGTCAATTTTTTAAAAAAGATCTATCTATGCATAAGAACTGGGGTACAGGCCAGAGGTGCAGGGGCGGTGAGAGGATTCACCAGAGACAGAGTGAGGGAGTAGAACAGGCAGATCGATGAAGTACATTGCTGAGGGGAGCAGCGGGCGAGACAGAAGTCTGCTGTGCCAGGGTCACCTCCCTGGCCAGGGATGGAACTGGTGCTGAAGGACTGAACTGGTGCTAAAGCTGTTTCTGGCTTAGTGCTGCTCTTTGACCTGTTGCACCACCAGGGAGTGCCCACTGTCAATTTTTGAAAACATTGTTTTTTAAAAATCTTAGGTCTATCCATCATATTAGATTTGGTTTTCAATAGGGTAATGTCTGATTTTATAATCAATTATTATTATTAATTTTTAAAGATTTATTTATTTATGCATACAGAACTGGGGTACAGGCCAGAGGTTCAGGGGTGGCGAGAGGCTTCACCAGAGACAGAGTGAGGAACAGAACAGGCAGATTCGACGAAGTACACTGCTGAGGGGAGCAGCTGGCAGGTCAGGAGAGGTCTGCCACACCATGTGGTCACCTCCGGGGCAGGCGGGAATCGAATTCATGCGGAAGCGGCTTTAGATTCTCAGTGCTGTGCTTTAACCCGCTGCGCCACCAGGGAGGGCCATAATCAATTATTTTTAAGGACACCTAGATGAATAAATTAAAAATCACTGGAGTTCATTGTTGTAAATGGAATGCTACCCTACTTATCTGATTATTTACTTTAATGTTTTTCCTGGAACACTGACATATTTTCTAATATTCAGTACCTGTTACAAGCTAGACACTATAGTTTACGTGCGCGATCTATAATCTTCACAGTAGCCCTGCAGAGCATTATCCATATTGAAAAGATGAGGGAACTGATGCTGAGTAAGAGAGTTTGGGTGTGTGCCCAAAAGAAACAGAGCTCCTGAAGTTGAGCTGTAAGTGTGTCTCTGGTCTGATATAAAATCTATGCTCAAAAATCTATGCTGTTACTTTAGGGAGGCAGCATGATAAAGATGAAAAAGCATGGTCTTTGAGAAAATTACCATATTTCTACATCTATTTCTGGGAATCTGTGCATAGAGAAATAATATAAAATAAGAAAAGGGATGATATCACAAAGTACACTAAAGCATAATGAAAATGTTTATAATAATGTTAGAATGGCAGATAGGTTTTTGTTCATTTTGTCAATTTCCAGGGGAAAAAATTGTGAAATTTTAAAGAGAATATGCAATTGAAGTGATCTTTAGCATATTACTCTCATTTCCCTTGTATCTTTACCTTACTTGTATCTTTACCTATTACGGAAATTAAATGAGTGCTGTGTCTAAGGTAAGCACCCGACACGTAGTAGACAGTAGGTGAAGATCAGAAAGTAAAATAAGATTGTGCTCTTTTATGGCATAAAAAAATTTAGGGCCCTCCCTGGTGGCGCAGCGGGTTAAAGCACAGCACAAGGAAGCTTAAACCACTTCTGCATGAGTTTGATCTCCGCATGAGTTCGATCCCCGCCTGCCCCTGAGGAGATCCACATGGCATGGCAGACCTCTCCTGACCCGCCCGCTGCTCCCCTCAGCAGTGTACTTCGTCAATCTGCCTGTTCTGTACCCCGCCTTGTCTCTGGTGAATCCTCTCACCCTCTGCATCTCTGGCCTGTACCCCAGTTCTGTACAAATAAATAAATAAATCTTTAAAAAAAAATTTAGGGTAGAGAATGTTTTCTTAGGGCCTCCCTAGTGGCGTAGGAGTTAAGTCTCCTCTCTGTCACCATTAGGGTCTGAATTCAATCCTGGCCTGGGGAGCTAACCCTCATGCTGCAGCAGACCTTGCCTGTCTCATATACTGCTCCCCTTAGCAGTGTAACTTTAATAAATCCACCTATTCCGCTCTCCATTCTGTCTCTGGCCTAGAGAGTAACCTAATTGCCTTTGTATTAAGCGGTCTTTTGGGGGATGATAATCCCATTTTATAAGAATTTTAAAGAGAATATGTGTATCCTTTGAATTAATTTCTTCTATATAATAGTTTGTGTACAGAGTGACCAGAAATCTGATATTTCCAGTCTGTTAATTAACAGCAAGAGGAATCTTACAGATATTTACATAGACTTGGTTGGAAAAGTCTACTCAAGACATTTTGTTTAAGAAGACTCTGGCAGTCTTTTCCTCCCTGATTTCCTGGCTTTTCCTCCCTGATTTCTTGGCGATCCATTGCCATCATGAATAACATAGTAACATTCCAGACCTGTAAATTCACTACCAACCACTATGCATCAGTGGAAACAAATAGTTACTGACTTCCTTCACCCTGGAAAGGCAACACAGACATTTGGGAAAACTAAATTGTGCAGTGTCACCCCCAATGTCTTCTTTGTATTTGGATTCAGAACCCGTTTTGGAGGTGGTAAGATTCATGACTTTGGCATGATTTATGATTCTTTCCTCAGATTACAAAGAAAAATTAACCCAAATATAGTCTTGCAAGACATAAGAAGAAAAAGACCTTAAGAAAACAGTGAAAGAAGAAAAGACCTTCAGAAAAAAGTGTAAGAAGAAAAAGACCTTAAGAAAACAGTGAAAGAAGAAAAGACCTTAAGAAAAAAGTGTAAGAAGAAAAAGACCTTAAGAAAACAGTGAAAGGAACACAAGAACAGAATGAAGAAAGTTAGGGAGGCTTCAAAGGCCAGTGTTAGTGCTGGGAAAAAGAAATGAAGTGTCGAGCAGTTAGCTGGAGTTTGGACAATAGGAGTAAAGATGATTATGCAGGAAGTTTATCTGTCTCAGGTGATTGTGCAGATTTTTCATGAGAGGATTAATAAAACCTTTTATGTATCTGTCCATTTGGGAAAGTGAGACTACATATTTATAGTTAATTCAGAGAAGATCCTTATTTTGTTGGAATGCTCATGTACTGATGTGATGAAATAGAGACAATGTAAAAATATTTCAATACTTTTTACTAGTAACTATCAAATTTCACTTGAGAACCTCCCTGTTTAAGTCTCAGTACTATTACCACTGTGGCCTGAGCCAGGAAGGTGACCCACACATGATGCAGACCTCTACTATTTCGCCCACTGCACCCCTCAGCAGTAAATCCACCTCCTCTGTTCCCCACTATGTCTTTGGTGAATCCTCTCTTCCAACCCTGCCACACTGCTGGCCTGCACTCTAGTTCTTCTATGCAAATATGAAGAACTGCCAGCTATTAAAATTTCATTTGAAAATATATAACAAAATTAGAGTTGAAATGCATAAAATATAGAATACATATTGTTAAACTGCAAAATGATGTTATTTTCTATGAGCTCTTAGAATCATTAAGGCTTTATCAAATAATAATTCATTAGTTGAAAACTAAATGAGTTTAATCTCTGTGGTTTTAATTTAAGTCAAATATTCGATACTCTTTTTTAAGTTTATTTTTATTTTATTTTAAATTTATTTATGTACACAGAACTGGGGTACAGGCCATAGGTACAGGGGTAGTAAGAAGCTTCACCAGAAACAGCGTGGGGAGCAGTGGGTTGGTCAGGAGAGGTCTGCCATGCCATGTGGATCACCTCCGGGGCCGGGGATCGAATTCACATTGAAACATCTGCAGCTGACTTGCAGTGCTGCATCCTAACCCCTTGTGCCACCAGGGAGGTCCTCCATACTATTTTTAAAAAGTTTTTTAAAAAGATTTATTTATTTCTGCATACAAGAATTAGGGTGTAGGCCAGTGGTGTGGGAGAGGGGTGGTGAGAGGATTCACCAGATAGAGTGGGGAGCATAACAGTCAGATCTAATGAAATGCACTGCTGAAGTGAGCAGCAGGCAGGTCAAGAAAGGTCTGCCTTACCATGTGTATCTCCTCCCTGGTTGGGGATGGATGGAACTTGTGCTACAGTGGCTGCAAATTGCTTCATGGTGCTGCACTTTAAGCCATGTGCCACCAAGGGGAGCCCTAGACATGCATTCTTTGAGAATTTTGTCAGGATGACTAAATCGCAGAAGTTATTCTTAATATTTCTAGGGATTACTTTTCTTACTCTATGTATGAAGCAGTCATTTGCATTACTGATATCTGTGGTTTTTTAAAATAATTTTATATATTTATTTTAGATTTTTATGTATTTATACATGCAAGAACTGACATATTGGCCATAGTTGCCAGGGTAAGAGAATTCACCAGAGTGGGAAGCAGAACAGGCAGATTGAGTGAAATACACTACAGAGGGGAGCAGTGGGCAAGACAGGAGAGTTCTGCTGCACCATGTGGGTCAGCTCTCTGGCCTGGGCTTGAACTCACGCTGCTGTGGCTGGTGATTGTCAGTGGCTGGCAATAGCTTTGTAGTACTGAGACTTAAACCCCTGTGCCACCAGGGAGTCCCAAACTAGCCAGTTGTTTTAACTCAACATTCTTTGGAATCTTTTGACAAATGAATGGCTTTGTGACTTATATTATTATTTTTATTAGTGAATAATAATTTATAGCAAAAGCATAATATCTAATATTAGATATTATACTATCTAAATCTTAACAAGAAATAAAATAATTTTGAGAATAATTGTTATCAGGTCCAGCTAACAAACTTTTTTTAGGACTTTAATATTTTCTATGTACCTCTGCTTATTAGTCTAGGTTTTAAGTTACTTAAAAAGAATTTTAAATGCCAATTTGAGAGTATTAACAATATGCTACTTTTGTCTTTTTCAGATGGTGTTATCTGAAAAGGTTAGTCAGCTGATGGAATGGACCAATAAAAGACCTGTAATAAGACTGAATGGAGACAAGTTTCGTCGCCTTGTTAAAGCCCCACCAAGAAACTACTCCGTTATTGTCATGTTCACTGCTCTCCAACTTCATAGACAGTGTGTCGTGTGCAAGTATGAACTTTCAAATACACTTTAAAATTAAATATCTCATAATATTTTTAGCTGTTTATCTCAGAAGGAAAATATTATTTCAGTATGTATATATTACCTTACTAACAGATGTCTGTAATAACACATAAAGCTATAGCTCTTTTATCATCAATTGTTGGTTGTGTATATTAGTGGGGAGAACAAGGAGCAGGGATAAAGTATTTTGGTAGCCATCATCAGAAGAATTTAATAATGTAGTAATTGTTTTGTAAATTGGTATCAGATTAATATAAATGTTTACCGATTATATGGATGTAATTTTTATTTGTAAGTGCTTTCAACTTCATATTCTAGTTTTATCACAGCAACCCTAGCAAGTGGGCAAAACAAATATTCTCTCATTTTTTGGAAGAAACATTTTCTAAAATGTTTTTTAAGATTTTATTTATTTATGTATAGAGAACTGAGGTACAGAACAGAGATGCAGGGGCGGTGAGAGAATTCACCAGAAACAGAGCAGGGAGCAGAACAGGCAGCTTGATGGAGTGCACTGCTGAGGGGAGCTGCGGGCGGGTCTAGAGAGGTCTGCTGTGCCATGTGGATCACCTCTGGGGCAGCTGCAGGCAGCTTGCAGTGCTCACTCATCCTAACCTGTTGTGTCACCAGGAAAGGCCCAGGTTCTAAAATTTTAACTTACTTACCCAAAGCTAGAGATATTTATTAATGCGATAATGGTGGCTACATCCAAATTTTGAATTTTCAAGAGAACTTAATTTTAGAAAAAAGATGTGTGACTAGAAATGTTTTTAAATCTTTTAAAGTTTTCTTTATTTATGCACACAAGAACTTTGTGGGTGGGGTCAGAGACTTCATCAGAGATAGGGTGGAATACAAAACAGGCAAATTGACTGCTGAGAGGAGCAGACGGGCACATAGTGCTGTTTAACTCCTTGTGCCATCAGGGAGTTTTATTTTACTGTCTGAATGATCTTAGAAATAAAGATTGCTATTTCTTTAAACAAAATAAGAGATATTGAAATTAAGTCACTTTTTTATTTTTGATGTTTTCATTTTGACTTACATTATGTGTGATCAGGGAACTCATTTGAAATGAATTGACGTAGCTACCCTGTGAAAAACCAATTTAGTAACATTTTGGAGGTATTCCAAATTCTAACACCCAGAGCCAGCTGAAGGAATAGATAACTCTTTTTTTTTATTATTATATGTTTTTATTTTTTTATAAGTTTATTTTTACAT
>NW_004567120.1:2871236-2878882 GCF_000260355.1 Condylura cristata | reverse complement strand
TTTTTTTTTTTTTTTAATAGAGAAACTACCCCTTAGTCCAAATATTCTTATTTCATATTTCAGAAAAACAGGTCAGTGATAAACTTCCATGGAAGTTAATCCAAAGAAATTCTTTGTATTACAAAATCACTTTGCTCTCTGAAAGATACCAGCCTTCCTCATCTACTTAAAGTCTTTTATGGAATCATAATTTCTTAAAACTATGCCTTTAAGGGCCTCCCTGGAGGCACAGGGGGTAAAAGCACAGCACTGTGTTGCTGTCTGCAGCCACTGAAGCACAAGTTTGATTCCCAGCCAGGGAGGTGACTCACATGGCATGGTGGACCTCTCCTGTCTTGCCCACTGTTCCCCTCAGCAGTATATTTCAGTCAGTCTGCCTGTTTTGCTCCCCACTCGGCCTCTGGTGAATCCTCTCACCACCCACACCTCTGGCCTGTACCCCAGCTCTTGTATGTACAAATAAATAAGTCTTTAAAAATATTAAAATTTTTAAAAAAAGAAATGTGCCTTCTTTCTTGGTTCATCCAGAGGAAATTTATAGAAAGTACAACCCCTAGGGATACATTGATTGCTCCAAAAACATGAAATTGCAGGTGCTTGGCCAAAACTTTTTACCAAAGCATTAGACCCCATGCTAGTCATTCAACAGTCACTTCCTCCTGGCCTGAAACAAAAATAGATGGTGCTTGACAGCCTTCTTTTAGAATAGTATGTTATGCCACCCCAAGCCTTGGTCGTTTTTCTTAAAGGTTTTTCTCACTGGAAGTAGGAGATACTCAATGTATATTTTTTGGAGTTTATGCTTAATATAAGTTAAAAGTAAATGGAAAACGAATAGTAGGTATTAACTGTGAATAAACTTAACATCTGCAATTAATCCTGATTTTATCAATTGCTAGCAATCAGAAACATACCAAAATGTCAGGGAACAATCATATATCTTCATAATTTTGTATTAGATGAAAGTTGTGGAATACTTATTACACTTATATTTTTTTAGTATCTTTCTACAAGCCCAGTTTTAAATTTAACTCAGTTTTTTTTTTTTTTTTTTTTTTTGTAGGCGTGTTGTTATTAAAGTAAAAGATCTATATGTAGTATCTGGGTGATTAGTGTCTCTGGTTCCGTATTCTAAACTAGCAATTTATGGGTAAGAAAGAAGACACCTTTAGTTGCTGCTGCCTTTGTTTGTTTGTTTGTTTTGCACATTCTTTTTTTTTTATAACAGTTTATTTTTACATCATTTTGTACATTTTTTTCCATCTCAATTTTAATCCCCGTGGGAAATTTAACTCAGTTTTCCTAAATACATTAGAAAAATTAAGAAAAACAATGTGTGTAATTCTATATATTTGTGCTGTGAGGATGAAAATCATAATAAAGAATATGAGTTCCACACATGAAAATTTAGTTGGTAATATAAAGCGATTTATGATAAAATACCAACTGAATTGTACATGTAATAAATACTGTAAAATTTCAAGAAGGACATAAAAGAAGAATGGTTAGGTTTGGCTAAGAAGATAAGATTTGTGCTAGGGTTAGACAGATGAATCAGATTTAGATATAGGTAGGCTATTCTGGTTAGAAGCAGTGATGTTTGTAAGTGTACAGAGATAGGAGTAAATAAAGTACTAGAAATAAGAGATCCTATTTGAGATTTTTTAGTAGTGAGGCTACATAAAAGCTACATGCATTATTTGGGATTAAATGATAAAGAACCTTGAATCACCAGTGCAAGGTCTAGGAGACCTTGCTCTGAAGGTAGAAGAAAAGCAACATGGTTTCTAAGCAGAGGAGGATTTTCAGCAAAGTAGTAATTTAGAAAGACCAACATATGCTGCTGTGTAAGGAGGATGGGAGCTTGGTGGGCAAGGAGAAATTAGTTTCAGTATTCTTTTTTTAAGATTGATACAAGAACTGGGGTACAGGCCTGAAGTGCTGAGGGTGGTGAGAAGATCCACCAGAGACAAGAGTGGGAAACAGAACAGGCAGATTGACTGAAATATACTGTTGACTGGAGCAGTGATTGAGTCAAAAGAGATCTGCTGTGTCATGTGGGTCACCTCCCTAGCTGGGGAGCCAACTCATGATAGCATTATAGTGCCACTGAAGAGGCCCAGTTTCACCATTTTAATGACAGATATAAAGGATCTGACTTTTTTTTTTTTAAGCTTCCAATTTTGTCTCTATCTTTTTTTAAAGATTTATTTGTTTATTCATACAGAACTGGGGTACAGGCCAGAGATGCGGAGGGTGAGAGGATTCAACAGAGACAGAGTGGGGAGCAGAACAGGCAGATCAACGATTATAATGCTGAGGGGCTGCGCGGGCGGGTCAGGAGAGGTCTGCCACACCATGTGGTCACCTCTGGGGCAGGGGGGTATTGAACTCATGAGGAAGTGGCTTAAGCTTCTTAGTGCAGCGCTTTAACCCGCAGCGCCACCAGGGAGGGCCCTCTTTTTTTATTTTTTAATATATTCATTACATCGTCCTTCATTTTTGTACAATGATTTCCCTGGGAAATTCCCACCACCAGTTCACCCAAGTCCCATCACCACAGTCCCTGTGCTCTTCCCACTCCTATCCTGATCCTTCACCCTCCTCCCCTACAGAATGTCTCTAATTTATAGTTTCCTGATGATTTTGATTTTTACTTTATTATACTTTTTTTCTTATTCCTTTTTTGTTTTCTCCTATAAGTGAGACCATTCAATATTTTTCTTTTTTCTGGCTTATTTCATTGAGCATAACCCCTTCCAGCTCCATCCATGTTGCTGAGAAGGGCATAAGTTTATCTTTTCTGATTGCTGAGTAATATTCCATTGTGTAATTATACCACATCTTCTTGATCCAGTCATCGATTTTTGGGCATCTGGGTTGCTACCATAATTACCTGTTGTAAATTGTGCTGCAATAAACATATGGTATAGATGTCCTTTTGAATTAATGTTTTTCTGTCCTTTGGGTAGATTTAAAGGATCTCACTTTAGATGAAAGCAATGAAAATAAAAGGAAAGGGATAGCATTAAAAGATAACCATAAATGAAGCATTGTCACATCTTGGAATCTGAAAGTATATGGGCAATAAGGGAAAAGTCAAAACTGATTTTGTTTCAAATCTCAATACCCTAGATCCTAAAATATCTTCCACCCTAATAAGCCACATGACTGTATTTTTTACTAGATACCATTTGTACTTCCTATTTTTTAATGGATTAATAATTTTAATGGATTTAATTTCCCAGGCTTCCCTTGGGAAACCTCGTTTTAAAACACTTAGAAGTAATTTAAGGCATTAAAATTTGTTGTGGACAAATGAATTTTTCCAGTGATTACTGAAAGAGCTTTGAGATAAGAAATAGGCACAGGGCCTTCCCTGGTAGCGCGACAGGTTAAAGTACAGCACTATGAAGCTCTCTGCAGTCACTGCAGCACAAGTTAGATCCCCAGCTAGGAAGCTGACCCACATGGTGTAACTGACCTCTCCTGACCCGCCCGCCCTGTTCTGCTCTCCACTTTGTCTCTGGTGAATCCTCTTACTCCCCATACCTCTGGCCTGTACTTCAATTCTTGTATGTATAATAAAATAAATCTTTAAAAAAGAAGAAGAAAGAAATAGGCACAAAGTATGAGGCAGAGTAAAGTAATTACTACTTTATGGTGGAGGCCCCAACAATTGGATAAGGCTTTCTTATTCTGTAACAATGGCATTGTTTTTGAAGGTTTCTCCTAACTCTGTCAGCAGAGTCTGACTCCTTTTTCTTTTTTTAAAAATATTTATCCCATTTGAAAAACTGTTGATGCTACTGTGGCTCTGTGTTACTGCTGAGAAATTAGATTGCTTTTTAAAATTGCCTTATATGGTATCTTCACAAATCTGATTGTATCCAGGCAAGCTGATGAAGAATTCCAGATCCTGGCAAACTCCTGGCGATACTCCAGTGCATTTACCAACAGGATTTTTTTTGCTATGGTGGATTTTGATGAAGGTTCTGATGTATTTCAAATGGTAAGATTTTTGACTTATCCTATTAAGTAGAAATAGATACCATATGGATAAAGTGTAATACACACTTTCTGCTGGCCACAAGAAATTAAAGAACCTCCCTGGTGGCACAGTGGGTTAAAGCACAACATTGAGAAGCTAGTGGCAGCCATTTCAGTAGGATTGGATCCCTGGCCCAGGAGGTGACCCACATGGCACAGCAGACCTCTCCTGTTTCACCCACTAATCCCCTCAACAGTGTACTTCATTGATCTGCCTGTTCTGCTCCCCATTCTGTCTCTGGTGAATCCTCTTACTGCTCCTGTACCTCTAGCCAGTTCTGTATGCATAAATAAATAAATATTTTTAAAAAGAAATAAAACCTGTTTATATAAGATAGAGAATAGTTCATGAATTGAAAGTTAAACTTCAGTTAACTGACTTGTAACCTATTATAATACTACCCTATTATAATACAGGAATTAGATGGTAATCTAGTGGCTTACATATTTTCTGTTGTGGTAAATATATAATAAAAATTTGCCATGTTAGGTATACAATTTGTAAAGTAACTTTTAAAAAATTTATTTATGCATACAAGAACTGTGGTTCAGGCCAGAGGTACAGGGAGTAAGAGTATTCACCAGAGACAGAGTGGGGAACAGAACAGGCAGATTGACTGAAATACACGGCTGAGGGGAGCAGCGGGCAGGACAGGAGAGGTCTGCCACACCACATGGGTTACCTCCCTTGCCTGGGATTGAACTTGTGGTGCAGTGGCTTAGGATAGCTTCATAGTGCTGTGCTTTAACCCTTGCATTACCAGGGAGGTTCCACAACTATACATATATATTTTTAAAGATTTATTTATTTATGCATGCAGAACTGGGGTGTAGACCAGAGGTACAGGGACGGTAAAAGGATTCACCAGAGAAAGAGTGAGGGCCAGAACAGGCAGATTGACAGAATACACTGCTGAGGGGAGCAGTGGACAACACAGGAGAGGTCTCCTGTGCCATGTAGGTCAGTATCCTGGCTGGGAATCAAACTCATACTGAAGCAGCTTTGGCTTGCTACATAGTGCTGCGCTTTAACCCTGTTGTACCACCAGGGAGGGCTCCACAACTATATTTTAGTGCCATTATTTTAAACTGAAAGAAACAGATCCAGGGTCAGAAATAAACCTCAGGCCATGAGGTTTGTTTTCCTTTTATTTGAACAATTTGTAACATAATGGTTCAACAAGTAAGGATAATGCTCTGGTTTGCAAAGCTGCATTTTGCAACATGGCTACACCTAGAATAAGGAGGTGAATTAGACAGAAGTGGTTGTTATGTTAATTATTTGGTAACATTATGATAAGTTGGTTTGTCAAAAATGTCCATTTAAGTTTTATTTTCTTAATGATCAGAGGTCCCCTGTTATCTCAAATATCTTCATTGTATTTTGTGTGTGATCCATCACAGAATGGGAACTTCTTGAACTTCCAACAATTGCAGTATACAGCTTTATCTCTCACATCCTGCATTTCATAAGCATGTGCTACCTCAGGTTTGTCTGTCTGAATGTGAGGATTGACCACGTATTTGTTGTGATGATCTCTACTACAAAATCTTTTGTAAACTAGATAAAAAGTAGCAGAAGTCCCAGCAGCAATGGTAACTGTTGCAGCCAGTTCATCCATGCCATAGAAGTCAAACTCATGGAGAATTTTCACAGGACACTAAGTACAAATGGCTCACATGGACAGACTGAGTCAAGGTGCAAGAGGCACACTAAGGTTGCTAGGTTGTTGTCTGGATGTACTTCAGCTTATTTATCCTTTGAACTACTGAATCCCAGTTTTGGCAATTATGAATAAAATTGCTATAAACATTCATGTACAGGCTTTTGTATAAATTTTTAAAATAATGTAATAGTTTATTTTTACATCATTTTATTCCTTTTCCCATCTCAATCATAATCCCCGTGGGTTTCCCATCACCGTAGTCCAGTGGGCTTCCCCCACCCCCATTTTTAATCCCATTCCACACTCCACCCCCATAAAATGTCTCTGGCCTATACACCCCCATAAAATGTCTCTGGTCTATAGTTGTTCATTATTATTATTTCCCCCCCCCCGCCCCCGGTCCTTTATGCTCTTGCTACAAGTGAAACCATTCAGTATTTTTCTTTTTCTTTCTGGATTATTTCACTAAGCATGATCCCTTCCACTCCATCCATGTTGCTGCAAAAGGCATGAGTTTATCTTTATTGATTGCTGAGTATTATTCCATTGTGTATATGTACCACATATTTTAATCCAGTCATCTACTTTTGGGCATTTGGGTTGACTCCATGTCTTTACTATTGTAAATAAAGCAGCAGTAAACATAGGTATGCAGGTATCTTTTTGAATCAGTGTTTTTGTATCTTTTGGGTAGATACCTAGGAGTGGAATTACTGGGTTATATGGAAGCTTCATTTTTAGCAGTTTGAGAAACCTCCAAACAGTTTTCCATAGTGGTTGCACTAGTTTGCATTCCCTCCAGCAGTGTAGGAGAGTTCCTTTTTCTCCACATCCTTGCCAACATTTGTTGCTGCTAGTTAAGATGTGCTTTTCTCACTGGTGTGAGGTGGTATCTCATTGTGGTTTTATTTTGTATCTCCCTTATTACAAGTGATGTTGAATATTTTTTCATATGCTTGTTGGCTGTCTGCATTTCCTCTTTGGAGAAGTTTGTATACATTTTTAACTTTTCTATGGTGATGGCACATGGGTGAGTTGGTGATGGGAAGTCCACGGGGATTACAACTGAGATGGAAAAAGGCTCAAAATGATGTAAAAAGAAGCTATCATATTACAAAAAAAAAATTTTTTCCGCCCTGCCTGGTGACACAGTGAGTTAAAGCGCAGCATTTCAAGTGAGCTGCAGCAGCTTCAGTGCAAGTTCAATCCCCGGCCCCGGAGGTAATCTTCATGGTGCAGCAGACCTCTCCTGTCTCACCCACTGCTCCCCTAGTACTTCGTCAGTCTGCCTGTTTTGCTCCCCATTCTGTCGCTGGTGAATCCTCTCACTGCCCCTGCACCTCTGGCCTGTACCCCAGTTCTGTATGGTTAAATAAATCTTTTAAAATTTTTTTTAACTCATTTGGACTATACCAAGGAATATGATTTCTCAGTCCTGTGTCTGAGTTTTGTAAGAAACTAACTGCCCCACTATTTTCCAAAGTTACTGTATCATTTTGCATTCCTACCCACAGTGAATGAGTGTTCTCATTGCTGCACATCCTCATCAGTATTTGGTGTTCTCAGTGTTCTGGAATTGGTCATTCTAATAGGTGTTAGTGGTATTTCTTCGTGTTTTTTAACTTGGGTATCCCAAATGACATATGATGTAGAGCATCCTTTCAAATGCTTATTTGCCATTTGTATATCTTCTTTGATATACTTCTCCTGCCTCGCCTACTGCTCCCCTCAACAGTGTATTTCAGTCTGTCACCTGTATTTCATGTCTGCTCCATGTCTGTGGTGAATCCTCTCATCACCCCCACCCTCCCGCACCACTGGTCTATACCCCAGCTCTTGTATGCATAAAAAAACAAAATAAATCTTTTTAAAAAATATAAAATATGGCCCTCCCTGGTGGCGCAGCGGGTTAAAGCACAGCACTGAGAA
>NW_004567120.1:2835561-2870002 GCF_000260355.1 Condylura cristata | reverse complement strand
ACCTCCAGGGCAGGCGGGAATCGAACTCATGCGGAAGTGGCTTTAGCTTCTCAGTGCAGTGCTTTAACCCGCTGCGCCACCAGGGAGGGCCCGGACCTAACTTTTAAAGATTTATTTTACACATACTTGAGCTGGGTAGTTGGCTAGAGATGTGAGAGGAAGGTGAAAAGATTCAGCAGAGCCAGTGTGGGGAGAACAGTCAGATTGACTGAAATACACTGCTGAGGGGAGCATGGGTGAGACAAGAGGTCTGCTGGGCCATGAGGGTCAGCTCACTGTCCGGGGATCAAACTCATGCTGCAGTGGCTTCAGATAGCTTTATAATGCTGAGACTTAACCCCTTGTGCCACCAGTATGGCCCTAAAAACTAATTACCTAAAACTTCAAAAGAAACCAAATGGTCCACAAAAACATTCTCCTTTTCTTCTGAAGGTTCTATTGTGCCTTATCATTTACCAGTCTTCTATTATTAGGCTTAAGTAGCCAATTAAGATAAACAGTTCTGAGACTGTTGTTTTACCACTGATTAAGACTGGGGTTGCACATATTGTGGATAATACTCATTTAAGTTTCTGAACTTTCTGGGGAGACTTGGTGAACTTGCCAATTCCAGCTGCCTTCTTGTCCACTGCTTTGATGACACCCATAGCAACTGTCCGTCTAGTGTAACAAATAGCAATGTAGGCTAGAGGATAGTCAAAGAAGATTTCAACACAAATGGGCTTGCCAGGAATCATATCAACTATGGCAACATCACCAGATTTCAAGAATTTGGAGCCATCGTCCAGCTTTTTCCCAGAACAGCGATCAACTTCAGCTCAGCAAACCTGGCAAGTAATGTGAGCAGTGTGACAATCCAGCACAGATGTCTGTGGTGCTGATTTGGCCAGGATGGTTCAGAAAAAACACCTGATCAGGCCAGCTGCTTCCATTGGTGGGTCATTTTTGCTGTTTTCAGCCACATTGCTATGATGAGCATCTTTGACAGACATGTTCTTGACATGGAAGCCCACATTGTCCCCAGTAAGAGCTTCACTCAGAGCTTTTTGACAGTCTTTACTTAAGTTGTAACATTTACTGAGGCAAAGGTGACTGATAGCAGGTTTGAAAATACCAGTTTCAATTTGGCTCACAGGGACAGTCCCAATAGCATCAATTTTGTAGATGTCCTGGAAGAGAAGGCACAGGGGCTTCTCATTTGGTGAGTTGGTGGCAGGATGCAATCCAAAGTTTCAAGCAATGTTGTCCAACTGGCATCTATGAGTGACTTTCTGTCCCATGAACCAAGGCATATTAACACTTGGCTCCAGCATGTTGTCACCATTCCAACCAGAAATTGGCACAAATGTTACTGTGTCAGAGTTGTAGCCAGTTTTCTTAATGTAGGCACTGACTTCTTTAACAATATCCTCAAATCTCTTTTGGCTATAAGGTGGGTCAGTGGAATCCATTTTATTGACTCAAACAATTAGTTGTTTTGCATCCAGTGTAAGCCACAAGGGCATGTTCATGGATCTATCCTTTCTTGTACCTACTGGTTACAAATTCATCAACACTAGCAGCCACAATCAGGATCACGCAGTTGCCCAAGATGTGCCTTTAATCATGTTTTTGATAAAGTTCTGTATCCTGGGGCATCATAGTCTCATAATACCTGCTGTTCTCGAATATCCACGGGGAGCTATTAGTGGTAATCACACTCATGCTCAGTTTTCAGTTTATTCAAGACCCAGGCATAATTGAAAGATTCCTTTCCCATCGCAGCAGCCTCAAAATTTTCGTGGTTGTTTTGTCAGTCCCACCACATTGTAGATCAAGACAGCAGAATTGACATGTCCAATGATGACAATGTTGATGAGTCTTTTCCTCTCCCATTTTGACATAGTTTCTCTGTGGCTTTCACAACACCTATATTTTGGCAATAAACGTGTTGCAAAAAAGTTGTCTCACAAAGCAGATTTTTAAATTGAAGTATAATTGACATGCAATATTAATTTGTTTTGTTGCATTATACAGCATAATGGTCAACATTTGCATTTTTAAAAATAATATCGTAGTTTGTTTTTACATCATTTTGTACATTTTTCCATCTCAGTTGTAATCCCCATGGGCTTTCCATCACCAAATCACCTGTGTGCCATCAACATAGTCCAGTGCAACATTTGCATTCTTTAGGATTTATTTTTATTTATTAATGCATACAAGAACTGGAGTATAGGCCAGAGGTATAGGAGGTGAGAGAATTCACCAGAGACACAGTGGGGAGCAGAACAGGCAGATTGAAATATGCTGCTGAGAGGAGGAGCGGGCAAGACAGAAGAGGTCTGTTCTGCCATGTAGGTTAGCTCCCTGGCCAGAGATCAAACTCATGCTGCAGTGGCTGGCAATAACTTGATTACACTATAACTTTAACCCCTGTACCACCAGGGAGACCCCCATCTATTGGACGTCATTTCAATATGTGTCATTCTCACAGATGTGAAATGATACCTCATTGTTGTTTTAATCTGCATATCATTGAAACTGGTGATGAATGGTTTTGTTTTTTGTTTTTTTTTTTCACTTTTTTGGTCTCTGGATAGCCTCTTCAGTGGATCTTAGCTTTGGTTGAATGGTGACAGCCTAGTCTTTGAGAAGAAGCCTCTACTGTGGGGAAGTCTACAAGTTCTGACCTGATTCAGGCTATAGCTCTTTTGTATTAACCTCAGACTCAACCAGAAGTCTTTGTGTCCCTACCTCTGTAGCTTTCTAGCAATGCATCTTCCATCCTGGGTGCCTATTCATGCTACCCCCATATCCAGTGCAGTGCCAGGACTTCAAAGTCCTGATGTTGGCTTCTGCCCAAGTCAGTAGCTGCAGGGGATTCTGCACAGCAGCCACTCCTCCCTCTTATGGGTTGCACTGTCCTGCCGTTACTTTTAAACAAAGTTCACTAAGATTATTCCCTACCCCTTTCACTCAGATTGATCATCCTATTGTGTGAACCTTAACCTGCCACTTCACTGTATTGGTTTACTTTTCTAGTATTTTAGTGGGAATTTTTAGGCTTCTCCATATGTGTCACCTCCCTAGCTGGGGATTAAAGTCATGCTGCAGTGGCTGCCAATAGCTTCATAGTGCTGCACTTTAACCCCTTGCACCACCAGGGAGGCCCCTTATCCTACCTTTTTAGTGGCCTCTGCCTCACCACAAGGAGTGATTGTGATGTGACACTGTCAGAACTTCATTCTCTTCCAAATGCATTTGTTCCCTTTCTATTGCTGGTCTGCCGGGTTCATGGAAGAAGAGGTGACTCCAGGCTACTGTTTCTGCCACATTAGGTTCAGTTCTATTTTTGCCTCGTGTACTTTAATACTCTGTTGTTGGGTGTATACGTGTTATCAATGGTTATGACTTCTTGTTGAATTGGCCACTTTATCATCATGTAATACCTTTTTTCCAGTCCCTAATAACTCCTTGTTTTGAAATCTACTCTGTCTTAAATTAATATTACTGCTTTCATTTGATTAGTGTTAACATGCTATATTGTCTTCCATCCAATTCCTGTAAAGTCATTATCTGTCTTTATATTTAAAGTGAATTTATTTTTTATTTATACAGAACTGGGGTACAGACCAGAGTTGTGGGAGGTGAGAGGATTCACCAGAAACAGATTGGGGAGTAGAACAGGAAGATAGACAGAAATTCACCACTGAGGGGAACAACAGGCAAGAAAGGAGAGGTCTTCTACATGATTTGGGTCACCTCCCTGGCCAGAGATCAAATTCGTTCTGCAGTGGCTGAGGATAGCTTCATAGTACTGTGCTTTAACCCATTGCACCAACAGGGAGGGCCCTTAAAGTGCATTTCTTATAGACAACTTTACTTGGGTCTTGTTTTTTAAACCAGTCTGACAATTTCTTTTGACATTCAAATTTTTATATTTAAGGTGATTATTGGTAAAGTTGATTTAATATCTACCATATTCATTACTGTTTTCTATTTGTTGATCGTTTTGTTCTGATTTTTGTCTTCCAATCTTTTTCTGCTTTTCATAATTTTAATTGAGCCATTTATGATTCTATTTCTTCCCTTTAGTAACATATTGATTACGCTTTTTTTTTACTGTCCTTAATTGTTAGTTAGAATTCTATAAACATGACTTATTAGCAGTAATGGTGGAGCTGGAAGGTATTTCACCTTCTCCACGCCACATGACGATAATCACTAATAGTTTGGTAGAACTTGTAGCTCTTAACAAGACCTTTAATTTGAGGTTGCACCCTTGGAACTGGACGTCTGTATGAACACGGCATACAGAAATCCAGTACATGAGACGACCTTGCTTGGCGTATGCACTTTAACCTCCTGGATGTAACCCCTGTACAAGAACTTGGGTAAAGGCCAGAGGTGTGGGGAGTGAGAGAATTCACCAGAGATAGAGTGGGGAATAGCAGGCAGATCGAGTGAAGCAGCGGGAGGGGAGCAGCGGGCAAGACTGCTGTGCCCTGTCGGTCACCTCCCCAGCTGGGAATCGAACATGTGTTGCAGTGGCTGTGGGCAGCTTCATAGCATTGTGCTTGAACGTGTTGTGCTTTAATCTGTTGGGCCACCAGGGAGGGCTGGTGTTGTTTTTTTAATTCTCTCAAAACTTTGTTAATCCCCCAACACCCCACAATGCTACTTTTTTTTAACATTGTAATTGCGTGTATGTATAACATTGTAATTGTGTGTGTGGTGCATGCTGTGTAAGAGCTGGGATGCAGAGGGGGTGAGAGGATTCACCAGAGACAGAATGGGAAACAGAACAGGTGAATTTACTGAAATACACTCCTGAGGGGAGCAGGTAGCGAGACAGGAGAGGTCTGCTGTGCCACATGTGGGTTAACTCCCTTGTCTGCGATCCAACTCAGGCCATAGTGTTAATAGCATTGAGACTTAACTCTTAGGCCACCAAAGAGCCCCCAACACTTTAAATATTTCACTCTACTCTCTTGTGAAGTTCACCGCACATACGCATATGCTCACTGTAGTGCCAAAATGGCACAGAGCAGGTTTGTTTCTTTATGATCCAGGCATATGGGTAGAGGAGTAGTCCTGAAGCCCTCGGTGGCTTTTTCAGGCTTTTAATTATCTTTCTACACCATTTGTAGTGAGGCAAACAAGCAGGGCAGGTGGGGGAGTTGGAGGCTGGCAGGCTTCCTAGAGCTTGGCGAATCTTCACTCTTTCCAGGCTCTCTGGCTGCTGCTCTGTCTGGTCTCTACTACCTCATGGACCTCGACCGACGATTCCTCTGGTGCTGACGCTGTTTTCTGCTTGCGCTATATCCCTGCCCTTCTGTGCTGAGTTTATGGCTCAGGTGTGCCATACACAGGCCCATGCCTCACTACAGGTGCCACCTTCAGTTGCGCCTGTGAGACCACAGGTGTCAGTCATTGGTGCTAATGGTGGAAGGCTGGGAAAATCCTGATCGCTTCTGTTTACCCTACACTCACTAAAAGATGGAGCCCTAATCGTAGGATTTTAGAATGTTCCTTCTCCCAACATCTCACTCTTGCATGGTTTCTAATTAGAAGTTGTATATCATTTTTATCTCTGATTTTGTTAGTTAAGTTGTTTTATTTCCCTAGCTTCTTTCAGAGTTTCTCATTCTCTTTGATATTCTGTAGTTTGAACATGAGCCTGGTTATAATTTTATTGTCATTTACCCTATTTGATAGTCTCTGGGCTTCCTGAATCTGAGTTGGATTCTGATGTTAATTTCAGGGAATTCTCAGTCATTGTTTCATGTATTTCTCTGCTCCTTTCTCTTTATCTGTATTCCCATTGTGTGTGTTATTCCTTTTGCAGCTGTCTCACACTCTGGATGTTCTGCTTTTTTTTTCTTTTCTTTTGGCTTTTGAGAATCATCTACCACATAGATTCTTTCCTCAGCTGTTTCTAGTGTACTAATAAACCCATCAAAAACTTATTCATGGCCCTCCCTGGTGGTGCAGCGGGTTAAAGCACAGCACAAAGAAGCTTAAGCCACTTCCACATGAGTTCGATCCCTGCCTGCCCCGGAGGTGACCACATGGCATGGCAGACCTCTCCTGACCCGCCTGCTGCTCCCCTCAGCAGTGTACTTCGTCCATCTGCCTGTTCTGCTCCCCACTTTGTCTCTGCTGAATCCTCTCACCCTCTGCATCTCTGGCCTGTACCCCAGTTCTGTACGAATAAATAAATATATATTAAAAAAACTTATTCATTTCTGTTTATAGTATATTTCCTCTCATGCATATATCTCTTTGGTTCTTAGAATGACCATCTCTGCTAATATTGCCTATCTGCATTACATGTTGTCCATGTTACCCATACTCATATATTTTTAAAAATTGTCCTGATACTTCTAACATTCCTGCCATATCTGGTTCTGATAATTGCCCTGCATCTGCAAATTATGAGGTTTGTTTTGTTTTTGTTGCCTTTTTTTTTTTTTGCTATGCCATGTAATTTTTCTTCATAGCCAAAAGTGATATACTGAGTAAAAGAAATTGGTATAGGCTGAACTTAACAGTAGTGAGGTGTGGGGAGAAGGGAACATTCCATAGGTCTATCAGTGAGTCTGTGCCTGTGGGCAGTACACTTTAATTTTTTGGTTTTCTTTTTTTTTTTAAAGATTTATTTATTCATATGGAACTGGGGTACAGGCCAGAGATGTGGAGGGTGAGAGGATTCACCAGAGACAGAGAGGGGAGCAGAACAGGCAGATCAATGAAGTACACTGCTGAGGGGAGCAGCGGGCGGGTCAGGAGAGGTCTGCCTCGCCATGTGGATCTCCTCCGGGGCAGGCGGGGATCGAACTCATGCGGAAGTGGCTTTAGTTTCTCAGTGCTGTGCTTTAACCCGCTGTGCCACCAGGGAGGGCCAATGTTTTGGTTTTCTTAACCACCACCCCCCACACCCACCCACCCCTGCCCCTGCCTTAGTAGAACAGGATGACTGGAATGAGCTACAGTTGTATATGTCTCTTCTTCCAGTAAGTATCTAATAGTACTCAGTAGGTTATGCTCCAGTTAACTAGTTTCTTCTTAGGGCAGGCCTTGTGAAGTACGCTGAAGTACTTAAAGTGGTTCCTTTTCCCCTCCCACTGCTGGAAGGAAGCATGAGATTTTGATCCAGTATCTATTGTGGGAACCTAATTGAACTTGTAGAGGTAAATCTTACAGTATTGTAGGGAGCTGTCTCTAATTGTATTCCTTGGAGTTTTTAACGATCAGAGTTGCCCATAGTGAACCTACATAGTTTTTCAGTAACCTGGCAGTGGATTCTGAGGTGATTTATCCAGTATGCCTTGATTATTTGCCTGTTTCTCTGTTCTTTGAGAGTTGTCATTTGCACTGAGTCCTTCCCTTTCTTAGGGATCCAAGAACAGTTGTTGATTTTCCAGTTTGTCCAGCTTTATATGTTACAATGGAGGTGACTTCCAAGCTTCTGACATACAGTACTGGACCTCAAGAACTTTCAACTGTATATTTACTTGTACCTCTGTGCTAGGTTCTTTCCTTTTGAATATAAACACTCAAGGAACTAGATTTAATTTTGTTTATAAATGTGTCTGACCAATGGAATAAAATTGAAAACCCATAAGTAAAGCCACACATATATCATCAATTAATCTATGATAAAGGAGCAAAGAATATACACTGGAACAAGGACAGTTTCTTAAGTAAATGGTGCTGGGAAAACTGGACTACCACATGTAAAAGATTGAAACTAGACCAATAACCCATACACAAAACCCAACACAAAATGGATAAAAGACTTGAATGTGAGCCCTGAAACCATAAAATACGTAGCGTTAAACACTGGCAAAATACCTCATGACATCACCTCAGAAACATCTTTGAGGACTCATCCCCAGAAGCAAAATAATGAAGGAAAAAATATAAAGCTGGGACTACATCAAACTAAAAAGCTTCTGCACAGTGAGAGAGACAATAACCAAAAAGAAGATATATCTCACAGAACAGGAGAAAATATTTGCACACCATACAATTGATAAGGGACTGATACCAAGTATCTCCAAAGAACTTATATGACTCAACAGAAACAAAGCAATCACCCAATCAAAAATGGGCAGGAGACCTAAAAAGATACTTCTCAAAAGAATAAATGCAAAATGCCAACGGGTATATGAATAGATATTCAGCATCACAAATAATCAGGGCAATGCAAAAAAAAAAAAAAAAAACAAAAAAAACCACAATGAGATACCACCTCATGCCAGTGAAAATGGCCATATTTAAAAAAAAAACAAAACTGACAGCAAATGCTGGCAAGGATGTGGAAAATAAGGAATACTCTTACACTACTAGTGGAATGTAAACTGGTCCAATCACTGTGGAAAACTGTGTGTATGATTCTTAAGACACTAAAAATGGATCTATGGTATGATTCCAGTGATTCCACTCCTGGGAATATACCCAAAGGACACAGAAACATTAATTTGAAGGAAAACCTGCATTCCTATGTTTATTGCAGCGCTATTTACAATAGCTAAGATATGGAAACAGCCTAAAGGCACAACAACAGATGACGACTGGGTCAAGAAGGTGTGGTATATTTCTATAATGGAATACTGCTGAGCAATTGAAAAAGATAAACTCTTCCCATATGTGGCAACATAGATAGACCTGAAAGGGATTATATTAAGTGAGATAAGTCAGAAGAAAAAGGAAAAAAAAATTGAATAGTCTCACTTATAGGGATGTGCTGGAGACCAGCTCTGGTGAACAGGGTTGCAAGGGATCTGAAAGAACCTTCAGAAACAAAGAAATGACAGAAACAAAATAGAGTTCAAGAGAAGCGGGACCCAGGGGACTCAAGACTTCTCAGTACAAGCACAAGTGTCCCAAGTGCCCAGAGCAGCTCATATTTTTTGAGACAGACTGCCCTTTAGGTTAGTTACATGACAGTTGTTTGTGCTTTATTTCATAGAATTCAGCATTATTCTGGCACACATTCACCACCAAGGTTCTAGATTATCAGGTTATTTTGTTCTCTTTTCTAATCTAGTTTGTTTCACAGGCACAGTTTCACTGACACAAGAAAGAACATCCTGACCTGTACACGGGCCAGTCTTTGGACCCATTCTGATCAGTCTTTTAGCTGGTCATGACCAGTCTTCCAGTCATGACCCTGAGATTTTCCTTGTCTCCACACTTCACACCTTAGGGCTCTCCAACATCTCCCACTTTTTGTTTTTTTTAATGCAGCCTTGACAGAGCACTGGCATTGTCTAAAAGCCCTGTGCTACCTATTCTAGAGAACTCTTCATGTTAAAGCTATACTGATCTCCCTTAACTCTTTAAATATCAGCTGTTTACTGTCTCTCCTAATAGCAACTGGGTAGTTTTATGTTCCTTGATTAGGAACATAAATGGATGGTGATACACAAACCCATGATAAGTGGGCCTATGTTATAAATCCCCCAATTTTTCAAGTTTAGGGTGGATTGACCCAGAACCACCCATGATATGACAAGAAAAAATTAACAAAAATAATAAAACCTATACTCCCCAAAATCCAAATTCTAACATTGAGATGTGAGAACCAGTTTTGTTGGAGTTAGCCAATAGCCAATGTTGTTTTAAATGTGCCAATATGGCATTTTGTGCTTTTTGTTGTAATTGAGTCAATTGTTGCTTTAGTTTGCCTCTAAGGTCCATGACATCACATCCAAGGTCATTGTGGAATGCACCATGAAGTTGTCTTTGAACCTCTTCGCAGGAAAGCTTTTATGTATTAAAAGGAATAGGAGTCGCATAGAATGGTAACATAACTCAGGGTTTGTGGTGTCCAGAGGGCTTGTTAATGTTCACAAAGTAAGCATACAGCAGGCTCAAAGCATCAAGTCTTCTTTGGGAGGACAGCATTGCCTATTGGAAGGGATACTCTTTTCCTTTCTTGACTTGTATAGGTGGTATCCCAGGTGGTAGCTAGATCACTAATGTCTGGAGCTCTGGAGTAGGATTGGTCCCTCTTTGATGCCAGCTCAGGATAGGTGCATATTGTTTCTGCTGGAACCCAGAAGTGGTCCTATAGGTGATAAAACAGAAACATAACCTCTCCTCATGTTAAAGGTTGTAAGATCCCAGCCAAGTTGGCCCTTGCAATGGATGGTAATATGTGATCAAGGACTTAGGGCTTGGTTCTGTTGGGATAAAAAAGTTCTACTGCTGTGAGGCTACAAGAATCAGAAATGAAATGTTTTTCAATAGCTGTTAGACCAGAGCAATCGCAATTTAAGAAGTTAAAAGTAAATAAAGCTTTTGTATATTTTTCCTTTATGTATTTGTTCTTTGAGGGCAAGTTTTTTTCTAGATTCCCCCTTTTTTGTTTTAACAGTTATGATTTAAGACTTTCTTGTTTCTGAATAACTTCCCTTAGTTATTTTTATAATTGAGTTTAGTTTTAGAATACCTGAAGTTTTATATGTAGAAAGGACTAGAACTTGGTGTTACATAGGTACACTACTGATACATAAATTAACTAAAATATTTTATAGCAAATCATTTGAACACACAAACTTACTTTTTTTTAAAAGTTTCTCACAGATCTTTTATACTTTCTTTTGCTTTTTTACTGTTAACACTTTCTTTTACTTTCTTAAAATTCTTCTTTGAGACCTACTTGCTTTTGCTTTCAGACCTACTTTTGTTTTGTCTTCAAACTTATAAGACTTTCTTTTGCTTTTTTAAAAAGATTTGTTTATTTGTATGTAGAAGAACTGAGGTGGGGTTGGGGGAGTGGGTAGGTGAGAGGACTCCCCAGAGACAGAGTGGGGAGTAGAACAGGCAGATCAATGAAGTACATTGCTGAGGGGAGCAGCGAGAGAGATAAGAGAGGTCTGTTGCACCATGTGGATTACCGCTAGGGCCTGGGATCAAACTCTCACTGAAACAGCTGCCACCAGCTTGCAGTGCTTTGTCCTAACCCATTGTGTCACCAGAGAGGGCCTTATTATTATTTTTTAAAAAGATTCATTTATCCTTACAGAACTGAAGTATAGGCCAGAGGTGCAGGGGCGGTGAGAGGCTTCACCAGAGACAGAGTGGAGAGCAGAACAGGCAGATCTACTGAAATACACTGTTGATGGGAGCAGCGGGCTGGTCAGGAAAGGTCTGCCGCGCCATGTGGGTCAGCTCCCTGGCCAGGGATCGAACTTTCCTGGAGTGGCTTCTGAGAGCTTCATAATGCAGTGCTTCAACCCATTGCGCCTCCAGGGAGAGCCCCTAAACATTTATTTTTTTATTGAGGTACGGAGGGTGAGAGAATTCATCAGAGACAATGGGGAGCAGAACAGGCAGATCTACTGAAATACACTGCTGAACGAACAGCAGGTGAAAGAGGAGAGGTCTGCTGCAAAATGTGGGTCAGCTCCCTGGCTGGGAATCAAACTTATGCTGTAGTAGCTGTGGATAACTTCATAGTGCTGCTCTTTTAACCCTTTGCCCCACCAAGGGAGGGCCCAAGCACAGTCATAAGACAAAAAAAGAACACTTTTTTCTGAGGACAGAAGAGGTAGATATTTACAGTTTGCCTCTTTCTAGACTTTTATCAAAATCTGAGGTTTTGAATTTAACCTAAAAATGTTGTAGTTCCACTTTATATTTTTCACAAGGTTAATTAGTTTTAATAAGAAACTCAACTTTTTATAGGCCCAATAAGCAATTTAGAAGTTTTTTCTTAACCAATACAATAAGTATTTTGTAGGAGACACAGGGAAGTAGAATTTTTTTCCTGTAGAATATACCAAAATAGTGTTTCAAGGTGGACAAAAGGAGAGTCCAGTTCTCCACAGCAGAAAGGCAGGATAGACTTGCCAATGATCCCAAACATAAGGAATAAAACATTCTGCTTGAACCATCCCATCCAGCACTCCTTTAGTCTTTGGAGCGCCTATCGCATACTGACAGCCTGTTTGAATTCTTTAAAAGTTTTTTTATACTTTTCAAAAAAGATTTATTTATTTATGCATCTAGAACTGGGGTAGAGGCCAGAGGTGCAGGGGCAATGGGAGGATTTACCAGAGACAGAGTGGGGAGAAGAACAGGCAGATCGACAAGTACACTGCTGCGGGGAGCAGGGGCGGGTCAGGAGAGGTCTGCTGCACCATGTGGGTCACATCCCTGACTGGGGATCTAACTCGCACTGAAGCAGCTGCAGCTTGCTTGTAGTGCTGGGTCCTAACCCATTGCGCCACCAGGGAGAGTCTTCTTTTAAAGTTTTTAAGAAGATAGCTTGATAATCATGCTGAACTCCTTGAGGAAATTGTGTATTGGCCCCTGGTCCAAATTGTGTGGTAACAACTGGACTAAGATGTGCCTCAAGATTACTGTTTTGTCTTGCTTCCTTAATGCAATTCATCAGTACACTGCCCATACTCCTTCTAGGACACAACGCTTGTAAAAGAGCCACATTTTTTCCCAAATAAGATGGAAAGATAGATGAAGCCTCCTCTTCCTGTTTTGTTTTTGTATGGGGTAATCACGCAAAGGGAATTGGGCAACTTTCTTTCATTCTTTTTTCTATTTTTAATTTTTATAACATTCTTCATTTTTGTACAATGTATGCTTTTTCATGTTGGTTGCAACCACCGTGGTCAGGCAACTTTCTTTCATTGCCTGAGGCCTTTTAAGTTTATACTCTTAAACTCCCATTTGTCCTCTTGGGGATCTCCCTTTTCTGACTCACTATCTTTTCATCTTCACTGAACTCCAAGGTGTATCCTCTCTCTGCACTGGTTTTAACACCAGGGAGATGAAGTTAAACAATGACCAAACCAATAGTGGAATAGTCTCCCCTTGACAGTGAGAAACCCTCAAGCATTTCCTTCAGTTGTTTTATATCTACTGTCCCTGGTCTTGGGAACCAATAACAATGAGCTTGCCATAGAGCTCTTGAAAGAACTACATGTGCACTTTTATACCCGAATTCTTCAGCAAAGTTTTAAGAAGCTTAAAATACTCAGACTGTTTGCTTTCATTTGTCCCATTGTTACCCTGTGAATTCTGAAGCTTCTACGCTGGGGAAGGCCTACCTTCCCTTCCACCCGCTAGCTATTGAGTTTTCCTCCACTCGATTGGATCCTTTCTTCCCTCAGGTCCCAATTGCCAGAGACCGGCTCTAGTGAACAGGGTTGAGGAGAGGGATTTGAAAGACCCATCAGAAACAAAGAAATGACTGACGTAAAATTGAAGCAAGACCTAAGGGACAAAGGCTTCTCAGTACAAACTCAAGCATTCGAGTGTTCGGAGCAATTCATATTTATTGAAACAGATTACCACCTGGTTAGTTACATGACAATCATTTATTGTTTAATTTCTCAGAATTCAACATTATTATGGCACACATTGACCACCAAGGTTCTACGTTATCAAGTTACTCCTTTCTCTTTTCTGATCTAGTTTGTTTCTCAGGCATAGTTTTGTTGACACAAGAAAGAACATCCTGAACTGTACATGGCCAGTCTTTTGGCTCTTGCTGATCAGTCTTTTAGCCATGACCTGTATTCCAACCCTGATATTTTCCTTGTCTCAACACTTCACGCCTTAGGGCCTTCAGCAGGGGGATAGGGAATCTGAAGAGAATATCAGGAAAAAGACAAAACTTGCAGACAAACCATAGATCTGAGGCTACAGCAGTGAGGAGAGGAAGAGAGTGGTCAAAATGGGAGGGAAGAGCACAAGGGACAAAGGGATAGATCATGGGGACTACACTTGAGGGGCAAAATCAAATAATGTACTAAAATGAACAATAGTGTAAGAAAACAATACAATAAAATAATTAAAAAGTAACAAATGAGCCTTCTTGGTGGCAAAGGGGTTAAAAGGCTCAGAGCTATTACCAGCCACTGCAGCACAAATTCAAGAGTTTGATTTTCAGCCAGGGAGTTGACTCACATGGCATAGCAGACCTCTCCTGTCTCGACAATGCTCCCCTCAGCAGTGTATTACAGTAGATCTGCCTGTCTCTGGTGAATTGTCTCACCCCCTGCCCCTCTGGCCTACACCACAGGTCTTGTATGCATACTAAATAAAAGTAAATCTTTTTTTTTAAAAAATAAATGTATCTGGCCCTCCCTAGTGGCGCAGCGGGTTAAAGCACTGCACTAAGAAGCTTAAGCCACTTCTGCATGAGTTCGATCCCCACCTGCCCTGGAGGTGACCACATGGCGTGGCAGACCTCTCCTGACCCGCCCACTGCTCCCCTCCGCAGTGTACTTCTTGATCTGCCTGTTCTGCTCCCCACTCTGTCCCCTGATGAATTCTCTCACCCTCCGCATCTCTGGCCTGTACCCCAGTTCTGTATGAATAAAATAAATAAATCTTAAAAAAATAATAATAAATGTATCTGACATATATTTGACATGTTTTACTAAATAATAATTGAATAAAACAAAAGATTTGGAGTATAAAATCTTTCTGTACATTGTTACATAAAATGATTTCTCAATCCTGAAATTCATTATGTCCCAAGTGAAACTGGTCTTACCCACTTCTACTCAGACCTGGCCCTCTTGTGCTCTGTGTCATTAGTGATACTTGTTTATCATCTTCATATTTTTCTATAACAACCATCATATCCATTCCCCTTATATTCCAAGATCCTCATATTTTCTAACTTAAACAAATGTAGTAGCCTGATTCATTTGTCATGAAATCACTTATAATACTCGGTGTGCCTTCCTTGTGACGCAGGGGGTTAAGTCTCAGCACTATGAAGCTATCAACAGCCACTTCAACAAGAGTTTGATCCCTGGCCAGGGAGCTGACCCACATGGTTCAGCAGACCTCTCCTCTTTCACCCACTGCTCCCTCAGTAGTGTATTTAAGTATCTCCTCCATCCTGCTCCCCACTCTGTCTCTTGTAAATCCTCTCACCACCACCCCCCCACACACATCTGGTCGACACCCCAGCTCTTGTACGCATAAACAAATGAATCTTAAAATAATACTCTGTGTATACATATATATATATATACACACACACACACACACATATATATATATGCTTATGTCTCTGTGTATATATGTACTTGAACATTATAATGGTCACAAGATTTTTTTCTGGTGATTAATAAGAATACTTAGAGAAAATTTAAATTTCAGAGACCTTAGTTTAGACAAAATTAAATTTTATTTTCACTTCAGAGTTTCAGAAACAATGAAGGGCCTGAGATTTTACTCTACTTGCTAGCTAACAAGTTAGTTGCCAGTTGCTTTGATTCTGGAGAACACATAACACCCCCTTGGTCAGAGTAGAGGACTTGGTTGCTTATAGCAACAAGAGTATCCAAAGTATTGGTATTTTATGGCACCAGTTTCCTAAGAATTGATTTAGTTCAGTGATGCTATATTAGTAATCTTAGAAATACAAATTACAGTAATAGTGATATAGACTATTTGCCCATTAGATCAAATTTTCACAGGAATGTGGGTAACAGTTTTCTACACTGATGGAGATAAGTATAAATTGGCACAACTACTTGGGAGGTCAAGTTGGTGCTATTTAATTTTAATTTAATATTTATGCCCTGTGACCTAACACTGCTACAGAATCATTGCTACATGTGTACAGGAAGATGTGTACAGGAAGATGTGTACATGGCTGTTCATTGCAACATTGTTTTTAATTGAAAAAGGGGGAAACCCAGAAGTCCAACAATACATAATTAATCTGAGAGTTAAATTGATATATTGGTTCTACAAAGGTTAGTTCTCTTACAGGTTGAATAAGAAAAGAAAGTTACAGAATGATACTGTGAATATGATACTGTTTATGATAAAATGAAACAGAAACAAAGCAATATTTTCTTTTCTATGATACACATTCATGAATAAATTCAGAAAGGTCTAGGAATGGTAACAGTGGCTGCCAAAATGAACTGACATTTGTCCTTCAACCCTGTTGTTTTACTTTAATGTTCATAAGGGAGTGGATTCATATATAAACTAGTGTTTTTTTTCAGGCATTCATTTTTTTAATTCAAAAGTGTGGGTGGGAGAAGTAAGCAAAGACTGAAAAATTTTGCTTAGTATTTGGGGAGTTTGATGGAGTGAACACTGGATCTAATTTTTAGCTTTGCAGACCAAGAAATTTTAACAGTGTAGACAGAAGATATCTGACTTGGGCATCTTTGTGCCCATTGACCAAACCATATAAATCTGTGGATGTTGGTAAGCAAAGGGCTAATCTATTTCTTTAAGAAAAACAAATAATTATATCAACTAATCATTATCTCCTCTCCCCTTGAAAGGAAAAGGCGGAGAGGAGGGACGGACGCCATGAGTCTGTTCCCAAGTTCTGTGACCAGCCGCAAGAAAAGAAGGCTTGAGGCAGAAAGGCTGAGCAAGCAGAGTTTATTGCTCCGGGACAGCAGCTGAGACGGAGCCCTAGAGTGGGATCCACAGCTACTGCCAACTCAATAAGGGGGAAGGGTCTCTTATATAGATTCCAAAGGGGGTGACTCATCGCTGTGTCCTTGATGTGAGGCCCAGTTCGTTATCACCTTCAGCTAGTCCCATCCTGGATGCAAGGTCAATTTATTACCACTTTATCAAGCTTGGATGCAAGGCAGAATTCTTTACCGCCCTAATTCAGTCCTTGTCAATAAATCTTTGGTCACTCCCAACATTAGAACTTGGGAACAGACTCACGGCGTCCGTCCCTTCTCTCCACTTTTTCCTTTCACCCCTTAAGGATTTTTTATGAGTGTGGAATCAAAGCAAGAGAACTGGATTATTTTTTACTGGTGTCTTCAAATTTTTTTTAAAGATTTATTTATTTATTCATATAGAACTGGGGTACAGGCCAGAGATGTGGAGGGTGAGAGGATTCACCAGAGACAGAGTGGGGAGCAGAACAGGCAGATCGACGAAGTACACTGCTGAGGGGAGCAGCGGGTGGGTCAGGAGAGGTCTGCCTCGCCATGTAGTCACCTCCGGGGCAGGCGGGAATCAAACTCATGAGGAAGTGGCTTTTAGATTCTCAGTGCGGTGCTTTAACCCGCTGAGCCCGCTGCGCCACCAGGGAGGGCCTGGTGTCTTCAAATTTTAATTGTCTTAAATTCTGTTGTCTTAAAAACTGAATTTCCGGGCCCTCCCTGGTAATGCAGTAGATTGGAGCACTGCACTGCAAAGCAAAGCCAAGCCATGACTGCTTCAGTGCGAGTTCTATCCCTGCCCAGGTGGTGACCCACATGGAGCAACAGACCTCTCCTGTCTTGCTCACTGCTCCCCTCAGCAGTGTACTTCATTGATCTGCCTGTTCTGCTCTCCACTCGGTCTCTGGTGAATCCTCTCACTGCCCCTGCACCTCTAGCCTGTACCCCAGTTCTGTATGCATAAATAAATAAAAATCTTAAAAATATATATTTGGGAAAAAATTTGAATTTCCTTTACAGAGTTAACCTGCTGAAGGTACCTGACTGCTGGCATCTATTTGTCAGGATCTCTCCCCTATGCTTTTTCTTTTTCCACAGATATAGTTATATCTTGTCAAAAAAAATATATAAGGAATATGCATAGGTCTTAAGTTCTTTACCTTAGCGATTCCAGTGTAGTGTTGCAAGCATACCATAGTCTCATAATAGTGAATAGAAAAATGTGATGCTTACCAGGAAATATTTGTGAATCTTTTAGAATTGATTTTGTTTTTTGTGTATGGTTGCCAGTTTTGTTTGGTTTTCACCACAGTTTTAGAAATCATTATCTTACCCTGATTTTGTTTCTTCTAAATTGAAAATGCACCCTACTTGAACTTTGTCTCAGCTATGTAAGAAACTTTTAGTTCTCATAAATGTGTTCTTTTTAAAATAATCTCTGGACAGATTAAAATGTTGCAATATGGGAGGTTTTCCATTCTAAAGGAGTAGAATGTAGTTTTCTTAGCCAGGAATTTATATTTGGTCAGTTGAGTGTACTACTTAAAATCATAGGAAGGCTTGGATTTGAATCCAGGCTTCACCTCCTAAGGCATATCACCTAGTCTACCTAAACCTGGGGCTCTTCTTTTTTAAAAGATTTATGCTTACAGAATGGGGTACAAGCCAGAGGTGTGATGGGTGAGAAGATTCACCGGAGATAGTCAGAAACAGTACAGGCAGATGTACTGAAATACACTGTTGAGGGGAGCAGCAGGTGTGTCAAGAGAGGTCTGCCACACCATGTGGGTCAGCTCCATGGCTGGGGATTGAACTTGTGCCGCAGTGGCTTCTGAGAGCTTCATAATGTGGTGTTTTAACCCATTGTGCCACCAGGGAGGGCCCGGTCTCTTAATTTTTGTAAAATGACTCAATTTCAAGAAAATGCCTGTTAAAATTACTTTCTTTATAATTTATATTTTCGTGGATTATTTTTTATTCAGCTAAACATGAATTCAGCTCCAACTTTCATCAACTTTCCTGCAAAAGGGAAGCCCAAACGGGGCGATACATATGAGTTGCAGGTGCGTGGTTTTTCAGCTGAGCAGATTGCCCGGTGGATTGCCGATCGAACTGATGTCAATGTAAGTTTTCCTATTTTGAAGAAATTTGCTTTGCCATTATTCACTTGAAGATGATTGGAAGGTCCTAACTGGTCTTGTCCCCATCCATATCACTGAAGTGTGGTAATAGTTTTGCAGTCCCTGTTCGTAAGTAGCATTTAACAGAATTTTCCTGATAAAATCAGTAAAGCATCCACTATTACCTTATTAAATTCACCATGGAAACTACTTTTTAACCTTATTAAGGTCATGGACTATCTAGCTATCTTTAGCAAATACTTGATTTAATCTAGAAGATGTTATTCAGTGGTTAAACAGATTATTTATTGTCCCTACTCAATTATGTTTTAGGAACCACTGTAGACTATTTTGATTATGATGAAAAGAAACATCTTTTTTCCTGAGAGGAAACCATACTAATTTTGATTATTTTCATTTCAAATTATTTTTATTAAATTACTTTGTCATACTTAAAAATACTTTTCTTCCCTTTCTATTAGATTAGAGTTATTAGACCACCAAATTATGCTGGTCCCCTAATGTTGGGATTGCTTTTGGCTGTTATTGGTGGACTTGTGTATCTTCGAAGAAGCAATATGGAATTTCTCTTTAATAAAACTGGATGGGCTTTTGCAGCTTTGGTGAGTGGATTTAAAAAAAAAAATTCTTAAAGTAGAATTCCTAATATTGTATTATTGTTAGGTAACATTTTGTTGTTTTCTTACCTGAGGGAAAGGATTTTTTTTTTTTTTACTTTATTCCTCAGAATCAATTTTTTCATTATTTCATTGAATGGGCAAAGTTTGGGAAAACTGATCATACAGTTATTTTGGTGTTTTGTTTTGTTTTGTTTTTGGTGTCACCACTATGAAAATCTGCAGCTCTTTAAAAAAAATTATTATAAAAGACTTTATGGTATTTGATTTTGAAACTTGTCAGCTTATTTATAATTTTAAGAGTGTTTCCCTTTCAACTAAATATTAGAGATTATTGTGATCTTTGTAGTGAAATATAGACCTTAACAAATAATTTATCCAAAAGTTTTTCATGTATTACTTGATGCACTTTCATCTACTTATTAATCTGATCTGTAAAGGGACAGCTTCATCATGTTGTATTATCATTTCATTTTTGTTTCCTAGTGTTTTGTGCTTGCTATGACATCAGGTCAGATGTGGAACCATATAAGAGGACCACCATATGCTCATAAGAATCCCCACACAGGACATGTGGTAAGGGGAGTCTGGGATTTCTTTCCATTTTATACCAAAGTTAACCTTAGTGATGATTGTCCTGTGAGACCTGTGTCAGTATATGGAACTAGATTTGGTTTTGACTTTCCAATCTCTATATTAATGAAATTCAATTGCTGAAAAGACTATATTCTACCTCAGTGTACCTCATGTATAGTTGTGTCATATTTTCTGTTGCTTAAAGCTGTAGGATATATACAATGAAAAGGCAAAGAATAAATGATACAGAAGTAGCTTTTATTTTATCCAAACTTATTTATTGTTGAATGTCACAGACCCAATGCCTGCAAATGTCAGGTGAATTTCATAAGGTTTGAAAATAGCCCCTTTTAAGATTAGGAAACCAAATTTAAACATATATTTAACAATTATTTTGTCTCTTTTTTCCCCCAGAATTATATCCATGGAAGCAGCCAAGCCCAGTTTGTAGCTGAAACACACATTGTTCTTCTATTCAGTATCCTCTTTATAATTCGTCTTTGCTGTTGTTTCTATTTGTCTATTTACTCAGAATTTAAGATTGTCTTCACAGCTTTTGGTTAAGACTACTCTTTATTAATGCAAGTTACGATATCTTTTTTTTTTTTTAAGATTTATTTATTTGTGCATACAGAACTGGGATGCAGGCCAGAGGCTCAGGGGCGGTGAGAGGCTTCAGAGACAGAGCAGGAAACAGAACAGGCAGATGGACGAAGTACACTGCTGAGGGGAGCAGCGGGCGGGTCAGGAGAGGTCTGCCACGCCATGTGGTCACCTCCAGGGCAGGCGGGAATTGAACTCATGAGGAACCGGCTTTAGATTCTCAGTGCTGTGCTTTAACCCGCTGCGCCACCAGGGAGGGCCAAGTTACGATATCTTTTAAATTATATTACTGTGTCATCTGACCTAGGCTAATCAGCTAAAACTCTTTATTTGAAGCTCTGTACCTTGGTTGTAAATTGAGGCTACTTAAATCCTCCAGGCAAGAAGGGGATGTTTCCTTCTTACTGATATCATTTCAGTGAGATTATGATTTTAGAGAACAGTGTTTTATGAGTGAGAAAACACTAGTTACTGAAAGATAGGTATTATATTGATAAGCAGCTATAGCATGCCTTAGCGAGAAATACTACTTCCTGTGAATTTTGTAGCGACTTTATTTATGTGTTGTTCCACCTTCTCGAATGGCAGGGCATATTTTTCCTTGGTCACTCCCAACTAATTTTTACTTTCTCATGTCTGGAAAGTATGCCTCTGTAAACTTCAGGAGTAGATAGCAGTGACATCAGATATGTTGGAATCTAAATTTCATACTACTACTGTGCACAGTTAACCTAACTGAATCCATCCATAAGCAGTGACTGTGGAACAAATCAACAAAGTAAGCAAATGTGATTCTCTAGATTTGTGCTCTTCAGACAAGGCGTCCTGATGCTGATATATGGGGATCAGTTGTATCCCAAATTGTTGGGAAATCTGCCCAGTGAGTTGATGGTAAATTCATTTGCCCTGACTTCTCATCATCTAGTTGACATAGAGATCATCTCGTTCAACCCTTATTCTAGCAAAAATGAACTGTACTAGCTAAGAATAGGCTAAGAACTTGGACAGTGACTACAACCAATATGAGTAATTACATATGTTATTTTAAAAAAATGACTATGCTTATACAAGTAAGATAGAATAAAGAAATTATGTATTTTTGAAATCCTAAAATTTATGTTGAAAATGTTTGTGGTTGGTGAATTAACAAATAATTATACCTTGGAGCTATTTCAGTATCAGGTAATAGTCCTAATCATACTTTAAAATTGAATACTGGAGCAAACAGGTAGTTAAAATTGTAAAATACTAATTAGTTGATTTGTGGTTCATATTAGTTGGTTTAGCTTCGTATTAAAATTTTAAATATAATTATAGAAAACATTTGAGATATTCAATTTTTCTTCTATTTAAATGATTAAGCAATAATTTTTCACATTCTGTTGGAACAGATCATAAGCCTATAGGATATAGAATTTCTTACACATTTACTTAATAGGATGCAAAATGGGTATTATTTTTCAGAGTGATTTTCTTTCCTTTGTTTTGCCTGTTTGGTAGTGATTGGATCAGTTTAGGTAATATTTTCTGAGCAGTTATTTTGCTAAGTGCCATGGATCTATGATTTGCCTAAGGAACTTACAGTACTAGGACAAATGTCCATGTATAAAGATTTTAACATACTGCCGTAAGTACTGAGTCTAGGTCAGATGGTAAGACAATGAATAAAGCTATTTACTTTGTAAGTGATAAGAAACTTTATGGAAGACTTACACAGTACCCCCATTTATTACTAGACTTAAAGTCTAAATACTCAAAACTCTAAAGTCACAATGTAGGACCTCCATGGGGACCTAGGAGTTAAATCTTAGCACTGTCATCTCTATAGCCTAAATTCTATCCTGCCCAGGGAGCTGATCCTCATATGGCACAGCAAACCTCTCCTTTCTCAACTGCTGCTCTCCTCAGCAGTGTATTTCAGTACATTTCCCTGCTTTGCTCCCCACTCTGTCTCAACCCCTCTACTTCTGGCCTATACCCCTCTTCTGTGCATTTAAAAAAAGAATCTGTCTAATGCTTTGGATGTTTTGTCTATGTTATATTCCAAAAGGGTTTTACTAAAAGGGGAGGGAGGTTTGCTGTGAGAATGTGTATACACAGTAATATATCCTAGCAAGTACTAGCAATCATTGTTACTTAACATTACTCTCCTTTTCTAAAATTACTAATTCAATAGGCAAAGAAATTATAGGTCATTTTTAAAATCTATCTTAGACAATAATAAGGTAATATAAACATTTCTATAATTTCATTACTGTGCTTCATCTTATGCCTTCTTCATATATAACTTATTTCTCCTAGCTATGTAGAAGCCTAGTTCTTTTATGTTATGGAATACCACCATCTTTATTTCCCTTTTAGTTTTCCCAGACAAACATTTCCTTATGATTTTATAATTATTTACAACTTGTTTCATTGTTTATATTCCCCACTAGAGTGTGAATTTGTCAAGGAAGGAACTGTATCTCATCCAACTTTGTAACTACAACAGCTAATAGTGTCTGCCATATGGTAGGCAGTGTTAGAAAAAAAATTAAGGAATGAGTAAATGAAATGAAATAATACACATGGAAGTATATCATAGGTCTTGATAGCTATGAACAGTACATAAAGACCTTTGAGATGGAAAACACTTAAGAATGTAAATGGTGATACAAAAGCCAACCATTCCAAAAACAAATCTCAACCTTAAATCTGTGTAACCTGTAACCAAAGCCTATATAAATGATCAATCTTTGCACTTACCCAGATATAAAGAACCTCAGTGAGAATAGTTAATCACTGGATGGGGCCTCCCTGGTGGCGCCAGGGGTTAAGTCTCATCAGTATGAAGCTGTCACTATGAATTGGATCCCCAGCCAGGGAGGTAAGCCACATGGCACAGCAGACCTCTGCTACTGCAACCGCTGCTCCCCTCAGCAGTGTATTTCAGTGGATCTGCCTGTTCTGATCCCCACTCTGTCTCTGGTGAATCCTCTCACCCCCACACCTCTGGCCTATACCCCAATTCTTGTATGCATAAACAAATAAAATACATCTTAAAATAATCAAGAGGCCAGTAGTGGTGAGCACTGTTCATTGAATCTTCCTGATCCAGTTCACTAAAGCTTTGTTCTTTTCTAGACTGATTCTCATCCTTTAACTTTCTCTGGAAGATTATCCATTCTGATAGGTCTATTCTTGCTAACACATGGCACAGCAGACCTCTCTTCTGGCTTTCCTGCAGCTCCTGTCACCAGTGTATTTTAGTCAATCTGCCTATTCTGCTCTGCACTCTTCCTCCCCCCCACCCCAGCTCTTGTATGCATAAATAAATCTTTAAAAAAAAACTACCAAAACCTAATGTCTTGAGAAAAAAATAAAAGCTCAGCTAAGCAACTAAAAACATAATGAATGGGTATTGTCCCTAACAAAAGACTATTGAAAAGAGTACAAGATAGTAATGGAAAGATGAATAGACAAACTAAAATGCTAATTATAAATTCAGACTTTACTACTGAAAGTTTGATTATTTATGGGGTATCCCTGATGTGCAAGGAGTTAAAGCTGCAGTACTATGAAACTATCCAAAACCACTGCAGCAGGAGTTGAATCCTTGGCCAGGGAGCTGACCCACATGGAGCAGCAGACCTCTCCTGTCTTGCTCGCTGCTCCCCTCAGCAGTGTATTTCAGTATATCTGCCTATTTTGCTCCCTACTCTATCTCTGATAAATCCTCTCACTGACCCCCCCCAACCCCCGCCCACCTCTGACCTTACCCCAGTACCCCAGACCAGGGGTGCAGGGAGTGGGATGGGTTGAACTCACTGCTAACAGCCTCATAGTGCTGTGCTTTAACCCTTTGTACCAGCAGGGAGGGCCCTCATTACTCATCTTTTTGTGGAAGCCATTCTACTGATCCCAGATGGGAAAGCAGTATATTTCAGAAATGCGTATGAAGATGAAGCAGTGGTTGAAAGAGTGTACAGGAAGGACATTTCAAAGTGCAATTTTGGGAAAAAATCATTCCATCTAAAATGTTATACTGAGATTTAGTTTAAAATACCAGTGTTTTTATTTATACAAATGAAGTAATTTTCAAACCTTAGTCTTTTATTCTGTCTTTCTAGTAAATATTATACTACATAGACACTTAGTTTTTTGAAATTAAGAGTTTGATTTATAGATTTATTCATTTTAATTTTCTTCATAAACGAATAGGAATATGAAAGTGCTATGTCTTTGTGTCTATGAATTTCCTTAAGCATCTTTTCTAAGATGGTGGGGTTACCTTAGGGATGGTACTTTTATGTGAAGCTGCTACATCTGACATGGATATTGGAAAACGAAAGAGTAAGTCAATCATATGCCAAAAACATAACAATTCTTCCTTGAATACAGAGATAGGAGTACCCTCTTACTTTCTCTTTTAGTTATATGTATATTATTCTACCATTGAAAAACTAGTAATTTAAGCTGTAATATATTCCTGCCACTTTTGTAAAAACATCTATAAAACTGCATAAAATTTTGAATCGTGTACCCCCCGTACTGTAATTAACTCACTAATACTTTCCTCCCTGTAATTTAAATTTTTATTTCTGATTTTGTCACATTTAGTTTTTCAAAATGTTCTTGTAATAAATGCTACTTTCGTGACTATCATGGTATATTAAGCTTTATCTTCATTTATTATTAATTCCTTAAGGTAAATTCCTAGAAGTGGAATGAATTTATATAAACTGATACTGTCAAATTTTTTCCTTGGATGATATAACTTCAGTGCCTACTAGTTGTACTTAAGTGTGTTTATTTTATTATAACCTTATCAGCATTAGATAACGTCATGAAAAATGTGTGTTTGCTAATCAGATAATGGGGAAATGTCAAATGATTTTGTACTTGGTTATTAGGTTATTAGATTCGATGTTTTCTAAAATATTTATTAGCAATTCTTGTTTTCCCTTCTGTAAGATGTCTTTTTCTCTTTTGCTATTCACCTATCAGCCTTTCTCCTTTTCCTAGACTTTTTATAAGAGTATTATATGTTGGTATTTGTTTCAAGAGATGCTAACAGTGTAATTTTACCTACATTAAATCAATTTAAATCAATTTTCATTTTATAGTTTAAAAGCTAAGCATTATCAAAATTAACCTAGCTAAAGTTGGTTAATTTTTCTTCTAGAAAAATATGAAAAGAAATTTGGATTTCAAATCTGGGTGAACCTATTTTGATGAATTTTTAAAAAGATTTATTTATTTATGCATATAAGAACTGGGATACAGGCCAGAGGTGTGGTGGGTGAGAGGATTCCCCAGAGACAGAGTGGGGAGCAGAACAGGCAGATGTACTGAAATAGACTGCTGAGGGGAGCAGTGGGCTGGACAGGAGAAGTCTGCCACGACATGTGGGTCAGCTCCCTGGCTGGGAATTGAACTTGTGCTGAAGTGAATGTGGATCACTACATAGTGCTGCGCTTCAATTCATTGTGCCACCAGACAGGGTCCTTATTTTGTTGAATTTAAATGAAGTTTTACATATTTGCAAAATAGAACTAGGCCTTCCCTGGTGGCACACTTCAGCACAGTGAAGTTATAGGCAGCCACTGCAGCATGAATTGGATCCCCAACCAGGAAGCTAACACACAGGGTGCAGCAGAACCCTCCTGTTTCATCCAGTGCTTCCCTCTGCAGTATATTTCAGTCGATCTGCCTGTTCTGCTCCCCACTCCCCACTCTCTCTCTCTCTCTCTCTCTCTCTCTCTCTCACACACACACACACACACACACACACACACACACACACACCAGCCCCTCCAGCATACACCCCAGCTCTTGTATGCATAAATAAATGTTAAAAAAGGAGAAAACTAGAATTGATGCATCAGGTCATTATTCACTCAATATGCACCTTTTTCATTGCCTGACCCTTTTTAAATTGTGTATTTGAGTGTTCATTATTGAGAAAAGACCTTGGTACACTGTACTGTTAAGATGAATTTAAATTGTAAAACATTTTCACATAATATGTTGAAATAATCACAATTTAATATACTTCTGAGTTTTAACTCAACAAAATAATTAGAAATAATAACAAACATTCAGTACTCTTCAATGTGCCAGGAACTGCCCTAAGCACTTTAGATATGTTACATGAAAAAGTTAGACTATGAACATGTAGTAATGTTATGCATATACATGTATGAGTGCATGAGTATTTGTTAATGCTCAGAAAAAATATGTTTAACATTTGTGTTTTAACCTCTTATTTTGGGTGAAAATTAAATAACAAAGTTTCCCTATGTATAGCAAAATGAAAAAAAAATATTCTCAAATAAGTGTGTTACCTAGAACTTCTATGGTTGTAGCACATGTTTCATGTTTCCCCTCTACGCTGCTTTAGCAATTCTAATTCCAGGGACTTATAGAGCCTCAAGTTATGGGAATCCATGCTAGAGCATTATGGGGTCAGTATTTGCGTTAAGATGGTTAACCAGAGCACATGGGACTAGTGAAGAAAATTTAGGACTGCCAATTAAGACATCCCCCATTATTCAAATGAGGAATCCATGTTGAATAAGTTCCTTATATATAGGCAATATCATTACTTGTGTATGAATAAATTACTTTTTATAGCCTCAAGTGAAGCTATAACAATGATTTTTTCAGTTACCTTAAATAAATATAAGCAATAATACAATAAAGCTACTCTTAAGGGCTTAAAATCTTAAGTTATTTTTCTCTTCAGTAGTATTTTCTAACACTAAATTCTTAAGTGTAATGACTTTAAGGGAATTCATTGCATTCAACTGAATTGCATACATATATTAACAGATACTCTATTATATTTATGCCCTAGTATTTATAATGTTTAACATGCTCTTTTTACTGTTTTTCTGCAGTAATGTGTGTGGCCGGTATTGGACTGGTTGTATTATTCTTCAGTTGGATGCTATCTATTTTCAGATCTAAATATCATGGATATCCATATAGGTATGATCCTTAATTTTTATCTGTTTAGTGGTTAACTATACTTAAAATGATTATGATAATTGCTTTATGAGTGCCAAATAATATAATTCCTATTCCTTTAATACAACATTGTTTGGCTATACAAAGAATGATGAGCATTTAAAGTATCTTAAGAAATATTAAATGGTATTTCTCTGATAAATTCATAGTTATTTTTTAAAGATGTATTTAATTATGCATACAGAACTGGGGTGCAGGCAAGGTGAGAGGATTCACCAGAGACAGAGTGGGGAGAAGAACAGGCCAACTGACAAGTTGCTGAGGGGAGAGGTCTGCCACACCATGTAGGTCAATGGGTCACTTCTGGGACTGGTGATAGAACTCACACCAAAGTGGCTGCAGCTTGCTTGCAGTGCTGTGCTTTAACCCTTTGTGCCACCAGGGAGGGCCCATACTTATTTTTAACACAATTTTTTAGTAGGTAATTTTGAACAATTTCCTGATATACTGTATTCTGACATTCCTAGATCCCTTTTGATTAATGAGCATCATAATCTTTTGCTTTTTTTCTTCTAAGACCAAAACCTACTAGAATTATAATTCATGACATAATATTCCAACTTAATATTTTTATTCTTCTGTGTATTTATATGGTTAAACAATTTCTCCTCTGTAGCATGCTAACTGGAGTGCAAGGATATTCTTGCTGAATACATAGTTAATCACCTGGGTTGATTCAGTTATTGCTTAGAATCTCTATTCTGGACACATGTAAATTTGAGATTATTGTCCATTTCCTTTTCTCCTGAGATCATCTCAATATCTAAGTGCTTTACACATTTTGTTACTGATACTCCAAATTTATTGTACCTGCACCCAAATGCCCTTTGTTCTGTTAACATCAAGATAATGTATATTTATTCAGATAAATACTCAAGAAAGCATTTTTCTCATCCAAAGAAAATAAAAACACTAACTTTAAAAGATTTATGCACCCCCATGTTGCAGCATTATTTACAATAGCCAAATTATGGAAACAACCTAAGTGTCCACCAATGGATGGATGAATAAAGAAAATGTGTGTGTACATGCATGTGTACACACACACAATGTAACTTTATTCAGCCATAAAAAATTGAAATTTTGCCATTTGAAACATGTGTAGATCTCAAGGGCATTCATTCATTATGCTGAGAGAAGTGAGACAAGGAAAACTACCTTATGATCTAACATGTGAAATAAAAACAGAAGTCAGGGGCCTCCTTTGTGTTCTAGGGGTTCAGTCTCAGCACTATCACGACCATGGCTTGAGTTTGATCCCCAGCTCAGAGATCTACCCCACAGATAGCTCAGCAAACCTTTCCTGTCATACCTGATACTCCCCTCAGCAGTGTATTTCAGTCAATCCACTTGTTCTGCTCCCCACTTTGTCTCTGGTAAATCTTCTCACTCCCATCCCCCCCAAACACACTTATGGCCTATACCACAATTCTACACAAAAATAAATAATATTTTTAAAAAAATAAATAGTGCTTTAATAAAAACAAAAGTCAAGCTCAAAGATTCATGATTCCTAGTAGAGGCTGGAGTTGGGAGGTGGACAGATTAGGTAAAGCAGTCAAAAGATTAATTCCTAAACTTCCAGTTATAAATTAAGTAATGGTATATAATATACATAATTTTTGACAGTTACTAAAAGGCCAGATCTTAAAAGTTAAAAGTTATCATCACAAGAAATATTTGGTAACTGTACATGGTGACATATTAACTAGACTTACTGTGATCACTTCATGATTTGATAAAAATATCAAATCATTGCATTATAAACCTGAAATAAACATAATATAATATGTCAGTTATGCTTCAATTTAACAAAATAAGCAGCATTTGAAATATTGGCATGAAAAGCTCAAAAAGTTTTAAAGCAAGTAAGTCACACCTAAACAAAACATCTGTCACATTTACAAGCTATCCTCATTAAAATATTAATAAATAGGTCCCTTTCTGGTGGTGTAGCGGGTTAAAGCATTGTACTTCCACATGGCACGGCAGACCTCTCCTGACCCACCTGCTGCTCCCCTCAGCAGTGTACTTCGCTGATCTGCCTGTTCTGCCCCCCACTCTGTCTCTGGTAAATCCTCTCACTGCCCCTGCACCTCTGGCCTGTACCCCAGTTCAGGATGCATAAATAAATAAATCTTTTTTTAAAAAAAGAAAAAGTTTGCTTTAGGCAGGGGTATGTAAAATAGAGGAAAAGCTAATGGTTTCTCTTTGATGTTTTCTTTTCTTTCTTTTTTTTTTTTGCCTTTGTTCTACAGTTATTTGAAATGTCCTAAATAACTTTAAATTCAAGCTCTTCTTTTGGCTAAGAGCTAAGGAAGGTTACCTTGGTATCCTACATAGCTCCTGCAAAGATCTGTACATTAACTGAAGTTTACTTTTTTGAGCTTTATATACCTTTTAATATAAACCTGCTTTTCCACATGGTTTTCAAAACTTATGTAAGAATTATGCTGACATTTTTTGAGGTATTCAAAGATATCAGTAATCCCATTTTCATTATATGCCAACTTTTTTCATGTTCCCATTCATTTACTCCCTAAGGGTATTTTTATACATGATTGTTGTCATAGTGTGCATATGATAGGGATACATTTTTCTTGCCATTGGAAACATTTGTTTTAATTGTTTTTAAATTTAAACATATTGAGATGGAAAAAATGTACAAAATGATGTAAAAATAAACTGTTATATTATAAAAAATTAAACATGTACTAAATTATTATAAGTAAAGCCTACTTTTCTTTCAGAGACTTAACAGACCAATATACATTTTGTTTCAGCTTTCTGATGAGTTAAAAAGACTGCAGAGATATGTAGCTACTGAAGCAATGGAAACTGAAACATGAAGAAACATGTGTGTTTGAAAAAAGAATGCAACTGTGTCTTTTGTATTACCTCTTTTTTCCAAGTGATTTAAATAGTTAATCATTTAACCAAAGAAAATGTGTAGTGCCTTAACAAGAAATTTCCTGTCAAAATCATGAAATATTTAGATACCATTCTCTTCTTAACCCTCATTTCCCAAAAAAAACTTTATGGAAACATTTAATTTACAAAAAAATATGTATTATAAAATTTATTAAACAACTATCATTTTAATGAGAACAGTATTCAAAACTGCCTTAGTTAACTTTTGGTCATCTGATTTTATCCGAAGGTAAGAGGGAAAGTTCTGACCAGTAATTTCTGTGTAAGTGTGTTAATAACTGCATCATGAATCCATTCTTAGCTTTTCCATTTTTGCTGGATGTGTATGCTTTGCACATCTTTCCTTTTTGGTAGAGAAATCATATATATTCTGTAGTCTTCTGAAATAGAACACCATTCTGCAGAGTTTGTATCTAACCTTTAGAAAGCAAAAGGAGCCAGTCCTCTTCTAGCCCTGCCCCCTTCTCCCACCACAGTGCTATCTATGCTTCTTGATAGCTGTAAAAATTAAAATACATCTATGAATACACTATTATGATTTTTATTATTTCTACATGAGTGTGGTGTTCAAGTTTCCTAAATTTATTTAAAGGTGGACCCCTCTTTAATAAAAATGTGGCCTAGTGTTTAAATCAGTATAATTTAAGAATGGTCTAAAATGGTTTTGTAAATTAAAATTTTTCAGTTATTTAATTTGTACCTAAGGGGGGAAAAATAGACTCAGCTGGTTAAGTTGATTTTTGTATTAGAGTTACAACATATTTCATTAACCCTTGTGCATAAAAAAAGGAATCCCCTACACTGGGTAAAGAAAATCATAAATACTGAATTATTGCCTGTGAAGAAAAAGTAAACATTTCTTTAAAGCTGTTCTTTTTTGCTATTATTGTAGCCTTCATTCTATTTCTTTAAGTGAAGAAACAGTAAACTTTTGAAGAGGGTTTGAGTTTTGTCTTTTTTTTCTTCTAGTAGTGGAAATAACATGTATATGCTAACCAAATTTCTGTGAAGAATGAGAGTTGATGTTTATCATTAAATCTAGCTGTCATCTTCCCTATAATTATGAAGAGTAATTTGAGGTGCCTCTACTAGGTAAATATGGGAATTAGGATTGTGAAAAAAGGGTTTAAGAAATCTTACAAGTATTACATGACAATAATACTATGACTCCCTGCTACGTTTTACCATCAATAACTTTCCTACATGGTCTAGAATTTTATATAATAGGGATTTGCAGAAAGAGATGAAATATATTTTTTTTTCTAAATTTGGTGGGTGGGAGGTGTAGTTGAACTTTTACTCTTTAGTGGAGCCGCTTCTGTTAATTACTCCCCTGTATATTATGTAATTCTGGATTCCTTATCTGCTGTTTTTGAGTTTGTCTCAGGCCAAATAAATTTATGCTGTGATTCTTATGAGACTTGTATGAAGATATCCAGCTTTGTACAGACTGTCCGGGAGAATACTACTGCCCATGTAATCTATGTAGCTCCAGATAATTTGCTATGAGCATTGAAAGAATAATAGGGTTTTTTTTGTTTTTGTTTTTGTGTTGTCTCCCTGAGAGTGCATTCTTTTGTAAGATAAAAGTCGCATTGTGGCTAAAATCTGTAGAAGCAAATTTACTGCACTTAGAATAATATTACTATTATGGAAAATTTGAAATTTAGCTTTCATCTGAAGTGCCTTAAGTATACTCTTAACTTACTTTTCTAGTAATGGTTTAAATATAATTTCTTATGGAATTTTTAAATACTATTCAAAATGACATATTATGGTTGCAATAACCAAATGTCTGTCTGCTTTTCAACAATATCAATAAACTTTTACAATCTAAGTTCTGAGTTTTTGATTAACATCGAAAGAGGAATAAATTTAAAACATTAATCTGAAATTGTAATGTTAGGATATTCCATTGTGAAATTATTAAAGCTATTATTGTCCTAATGACAGTGAATTTGATAGAGTAAGAATTTTTGAATTTTTAATACAGTTCAAATCAGCCCACCTTGTTTCATTCCAGCTCCTTTACTGCCAAATCTGTGGACAGGGATTGTTTCAGTTTCTCTGTTGCTTCTTTGTCTTGTCAAGGTTTACAAGTATCCACTGCATAGGACTTTAAATTTCATGTTTTTCTTAATCTTGACAGACTTGGCATCCTTTTGTCAGGCTGTGAGCCAAAAGTCCTTGATTTCCTCAGTATCAAGTATCTGAGGCATGGATATGGGTCACACAGGATTGTGTGCTATCAGCACAGCCACTGACAAGAAACAAGGAAAATAGAAAAGAAATATAAGTTAGGAATTTGATAGGGGGGCCCTCCCTGGTACACAGTAGGTTAAGGTGAAACACTACAAGCTAGCCTTAGCTGCTTCAGTGTGAGTTCTATCCCTGGCCTTGGAGGTGATCCACATGGGGCAGCAGATCTCTCGCCCACTGCTCCCCAAGGCGGTGTATTTCAATAGATCTGCCTGTTCTGTTCCCCACTCAATCACTGGTGTGTCCACTCACCCCCTGCACTTCTGGCCTGTTACCCAGTTCTTCTGTGCATAAATAAATAAATCTTTTTAAAAAATTGATAGGTTGGGCCTCCCTGGTGATGTAAGAATTGGAGTTTCAGCACTCTGAAGATACTGCCAGCCACTTAGGCATGAGTTCAGTCCCTGGCTTGGGGGCATAGCCATAGCAGACCTTTCCTGTCTTGTCCTCTGCTCCTTCAGCTGTGTACCTCAATGGATCCACTTCTACTTCCCACTCTGTCTCTAGTTGGTCCTCACCACCACCCACTCATCTCTGGCCTGCACCCCAGTTCTTATATGCATAAATAAGTAAAAATTAATCTTTAAAAAATTAAGAAGACTTTGATTAGGTAAGTATCCTTAAGTATTTATAAATAGAGGTACTTAAGTAGATGAATGGCTATTTTCAATAGTTGAGCTAGCCTTTAGCTCCATGTGCTCACTTCTCACATACACTTTATGCCATCTTAGTGTTCTGTAATGGTAGTGCTGTCAAGAGCATCAACAATGCCAAAATAGAGGAGAAGGTCAGGTTCTAATTTGGCTGTGCTCTAAAGTCATTGTTTTCCAATGTGATGAAGTATGGTTATGTTGATGAATGTTAAATCATGTTAAATCATTAATGAACACAAAGTTGGGAAAACTGTTGTGAATCTCAAAAGTGGGTTAAACAAATGTGGAGTGAATCAAGCCCACCAAGATCTGATGTGCAGCTCAAAGATCTAGAAAAATATCAGAATAACTTGTTCCCATATGTGACAGTTTGATTTCTTTGTACTGACAACCTCAGCAGGCATGATGGACCATGAGGAAGCAAGACGAGAATACATAAGAGGGAGAATCTTGGGATTCTTTTTTTTCTAGAATGTAATAGTGTTAGTGCAAATAAAATACCTCAATATTCAAAAAAGTAGTTGATCTAGCATTTTTCCCAGTCAGTGAACACTGCAGTGTACATTAGCTTCTTTGGGTAATAATTGATTTGAAACGGTCACAAAGATGTCATGTTATGATGCTGCACAACAGTACATTTGCAAACATGAAGTAGACATGAAGCATGGTGACCAGAGATATGCAGCCTAAGGGTCTTGAGTAATGACTTTTTGTTCAATTACTGGTATGCAACTTAGTTCCTGATAGGCATGTTGTCAGATGTTAATCATGAAGTAGGATTGACAGGAGAGAGGGGGGGTTCTCCCATGACTACTGACCCATTACTCCTTGGTATGCAACCATGCAACTCACTTCTTGTTTTGTAGGCACATCATATCTGACCATACTGCTGCCAATGCAAACCCACTTGGAACCTTGTAGAAACAAAAAGTGTATATATAAGCCCTTGACTTCCTACAGACAGGGTTTTAGCCTTTGGATGTGAGTCCACTGAGTCAGCACCAGTGTAATAAACCTGCTTCTTGTTAGCACTGATGCCCTTTATGCAATATAACAAATACTGGACAGGAAACAGATTTTATTCCTTACTCTTGTTTCTGTCTAGATAGGCAAGTCACTTGAAACTCTGAATGTATATCTTTTTTAAAAAATATATAATTCTGGCCCTCCCTGGTGGCGCAGCAGGTTAAAGCACAGCACTGAGAATCTAAAGCCGCTTCCACATGAGTTCGATTCCCGCC
>NW_004567120.1:2793339-2835236 GCF_000260355.1 Condylura cristata | reverse complement strand
CAGGTAAGACAGGAGAGGTCCTCTGCCATGTAGGTCACCTTCCTGGCCAGGCCAGGGATCAAACTCATGCTGAAGCAGCTGTGCCTAGCTTCATAGTACTGTGCTTTAACCCATTGCTCCACCAGGGGAGGCCTGTATATTTTAATTCTAATGTGAGTCCATCGGATTAAATCACCTCATTGTTCCTTCCTGAATTACTGTTCCTTTATGCAAAATATTAAAGCTGTATTTAAATTTTGAATAGCTATCTTTTGTGATGCTCAGATTTTATGTCGAATTAAATGAAAAGTAGAATGTTCTGTAATCATTTCCGAATAACCTGAAATGCATATGGAGGCCATTTATTTTTATAAATCTATTAATAGGCACTGAAATTTTTTTATAGACTAGATACTCTTGGAAGTAGTCTTTTAATATTGTTACAAGACAGGGAGAGGGGCACCTCTGGACCACGACACCTGCCCATTCTAAGTAGGTCCTGCCATCAATCACATCAAAACAAAACATACTCTAGTGCATAAGAACTTTAATAAGAAGGTACTTTTTTTTTTTAAGATTTATTTATTTGCATACAGAACTGGGGTACAGGCCAGAGGCTCAGGGGTGGCGAGAGGCTTCACCAGAGACAGAGTGGGGAGCAGAACAGGCAGATCGACGAAGTACACTGTTGAGGGGAGCAGCGGGCGGGTCAGGGGAGGTCTTCCACGCCATGTGGTCACCGCCGGGGCAGGCGGGAATCAAACTCATGCGAAAGTGGCTTTAGCTTCTTAAGATTTACTTTTATTTACTGATGCATACAAGAACTGGGATACAGGCCTGAGGGGGGCGGTGAAAGGATCCACCAGAGACAGAGTTGGGAGCAGAACAGACAGATTAACTGAAGTACACTGATGGTGTAAGCTTCCTGGCTGGGGAAGGAACTTGTGCAGTAGTAGCTGGTGATGCTTCATAGTGCTGAGATTAAACCCCTGCACCGTCAGGGAGGCCCAATGGAGTCTGCCACATGTCTAAAGCACCTTCTGATGGGTAACCATAGAAAAGGGTCCAAAGTAGTCAGATATTTATAAGGAAAAAGAGCAAAATCAACAATAACATTGTTAACCTCCCCACGGGTCTCACCCACATCTGTTCTAACCAGTCCAGAGCCAAAAAGCAAGTGCAGCTTCTCCACATGTCACTGCTCCATGTTCCTCCTCCAGGTCTCCTAGCTCTCCATTCTTCTTCCTTCTCAGGTCTCCTCTCCAGCTCCTACCTGCTCAGCTTCACCCTCCCTTAGGTGGGGCATGGAACCTGGAACTTCCCATTTTCCAGCCCAATTTTTAAAAAAGATTTATTTTTATTTATTTACGCATACAGAACTGGGGTACAGGCCAGAGGTATGGAGGCAGGAGCGATGAGAGGATTCACCAGAGACAGTGGGGAGCAGAACAGGCAGATCGACGAAGTACACTGCTGAGAGGAGCAGTGGGCTAGACAGGAGAGGTCTCCTGTGCCATGAGGATCACCTCTGGGACTGGGGTTGAACTTGCACTGAAGTGACTGCAGCTCATTTGCAGTGCTGCGTCCTAACACTTTGCGTGCCACCAGGGAGGGCGCCCAATTTAAGGATGAAATCAACAACTGTAATAGTGTGTTAATATTCCATAAAGTCAATTCCACGATGCCTTTGCTATACCTTTTACTCCACGTTCCTTTGCTCTACACAGAAAACCTGCTCTAGAAATGTGAAACTATTTCAAGGAAATTCCTAGTTTCCCATTTTGCTGTAAATTCCCTATGGATTAAATTCATTTGGAGATGCGAATTACTACCTGGAAACTGGGATTTACCTTGATTACCTCCTGACATCTAGATTGCTGAGAGGAGGGTCCTAATGACAAACTTTTCCCTTGAGGGACTGATGCCAGCTACTGAAGGGAGGAGTTTTTATTGACTCCCTTACTTCTATGATAGTAGAATTTAGGTGGAAATACAAAAAGGTGGCAGCAATAATAACGTAGAGATTACTCTTCAGAACTTTGTGTGTGCACATCATTTTAACTCTGTTCTCAACTTTTCCTAGGCATAATTAGGGGGGATATACCAATGACAATCATCAGAGGAATTTAAATTAACTCCACAATTAGGGCCTCCCTGGTGGCACAAGGGATTAAGTCTCAGCATTATGATGCTATCAGCAGCCACTGCAGCAAGAGTTTGGTCCCTGATCCCAGGCAAGAGAAGTGACCCACATGGTGCAGCAGACCTCTCCTGACTCACCTGCTACCCCTGTCAGCAGTGTATTTTAGTTAATCTGCCTGTTCTGCTCCCCACTCTGTCTCTAATGAACCCCCCCCCTCTCTTTCTCTCTCTCACCTGCACCTCTGTCCCCAGGTCTTGTATGGGTAAATAAATAAAATAAACCTTAAACACACATACCAATCAAATGCTATGAAAGCTACTGTCATAAAATAAGTTGGCAGAGGCTGGTGGGAATGTAACATGTTACAACCACTGTGGAAAATAATATGGTGATTTCTCAAGAAATTACAAATTGAATTACCTTGTGACCTGAGTAATTCCACTTCTGGCACATAGCCAAAAGAATTAGAAGCAAACTCTTGAGCTGTTTATACAACAAAAAGAACCCAAGTATTCATCAACAAGTAAGCAGATAAGCAAAATGTGGTATATACATACAATGCAATATTCAGCCTTAAACATACAGGATATTTTGATACATCATGTAACAGGGATGAGCCCTACAGATAGCATTCTAAATCAAATCATTCACGAAAAGACAAATACTGTGTGATTCTACCTTTTATGAGCGATCTGCAGTAATCAAGTTCTTAGACGCAAAGTAAAATGGTATTTGTCATGGAATGGGGAAATAGGGAGTTACTGTTTAACGTGTAAAGAGTTTGTTTTGCAAGATGAAAAGAATCCTGGAGGTTGGTTGCACAAAAGTGTGAATATACTTGTAGTGCCAGCAAGGCGCAGAGCAGGCTCTCTATGATCTGGGCAGACGGCAAAGGAGGAGTCCATGAGCCCTCAGTGGCTTTTTCTGTCTTTTAATGATATTCCTACAACATTTATCGTGAGGCAACCAGGTGCAGGGCAGGCAGGGAGCTGGGGAGAGGAGGCGGTGAGGCCAGGAGGCTGGCAGGCCTCCTAGCCGCTGGTGACTCTTTACTCCTTCTGGGCTCTCTGGCCTTCTCTCATGGTCTCTTCATTGGTCTCTGTTACACCCCGACCCCACAGTCCTCTGCTGCCACATCCTCCATTGCTGTGCTTTGTCTATATGGCCTCACATGCTCTGTCTCTCAACTCAGGTGCGCCCACTATGCACACCCATGTCATACTCCAGGTGCCGCTGTCAGGCATGCGTACATCCACAGATGTCCAACATTGATGCTAATGGTGGGAGGGTGGAAAAAAGCCTGATCACTTCAGTTTACCCTATAGTACTTAACTACTAAAACACACATTTTAAAAATAGTTAATAAGGGACCTCCTTGCTGGTGTGAGGAGTTAAGTCTTAGCACTATGAAGATATCAGCAGCCACTGCAGCATGGATTTAATCCCTGAAACCCAGCCAGGAGCTGACCCACATGGCACAGTAGATCTGTCTGTTCTGCTTCACTCTTGGTCTCTGGTGAATCATCACACACATACACACAAACACATCCACCTTTGTCCTACAACCCAGCTCTTACATGCATAAAAGAACTGGGGTGTAGGCCAGAGGTTCAGGGGAATGAAAGGAATGACCATGGAAAATGGGAAACAGAACAAATGGATTGACTGACATACACTGCTGAGGGGAGCAGCGGGCAAGACAGGAGCAGTCTGCTGCACCATGTGGGTCAGCTCCCTGGCCGGGGATAGAACTCATGTTGCACTGGCTGGCAACAGCTTGATAGCACTGAGACTTGAACCCCTATGCCACCAGAAAGGCCCTGACAGTGTTTTTGATAATTTTCCTGAAACTGAGTTCAGCTGGAAAGAGTACTACTCATGGTAGAAATGTTGAAGCATGCTCTTGATGGTCTTTGCAGTTATGACATTTGAATATATGGATGAATCCTGTCTGCAGAATCAGTGATGATTAGTATAATCCAATGAGTGTTTTATAAATGAGGTCTTCCAGCTAGAGAAAAATCACCAGTGTACATTGTCTCCACCCAGTATCCACACTCAAATTTGATGCATTTTGTTTGGAACTTCCAGCTTATAATGCCTGGTCACTGAGCTTTGTGACTAGCTGTTTTGGAACCATTACAGGCCCAGTAGGTTCACTGTTCTAGCAATTTGAAACAGAATTTTGGAACCCCTGGCATCATCCTCACAAGTTTTAATAGAAAGCAGGGGAAACAAGCCAGCAGGGAGTCAGCAACTTGAGCCCCCTACAAATCTCTATGTACTATTTTCTTTTTTAAAAATATTTATTTTTGCATACTGATTGGGAAAGAGGCCAGAGGCACAGGGGCAGTGAGAGGATTCACCAGAGACAGAGTGGGAAACAACAGAACAGGTCGACTGACCAGGTACACTGCTGAGGGGAGCAGCGGGCGGGTCAGGAGAGGTATGCCACACCATGTGGTCACCTCTGGTGGCTGGGGATGGAACTTGCACTGAGGTGGCTGAGGCTAGCTTGCAGTGCTGTGCCTAACCCATTGCACCACCAGAAAGGGCCCTCTATGTGCTATTTTCTCTGGGCTTATGCTCGCCTTCTCTCATGGTATCTGCCTCTCTTAGCCATTGCTGGTTCTCTTGTAGACATTCCACTGTACCTGTCTTTGAGTGAGGCTGCCCTTATAGCCTTGACCGCTGGCTCACATGTGCACACTTGTACACTTGTACACACCCATGGTCAGGTGTCCATAGTCAGGCACATGTGCTGTGCACCCACAAGCCCTCTATGTTAACAAGGTCAAGGATGCAGGTGATAGCCACAGAGGCCAATGGTGTAAAATCCCGACCAACTTCATTTATGCTACACCAGCATTTGCAGCTAGAAAAGGTCAAGTTTGAATTTTTTTTTTTAGATCTTTAAATAATAAAATATTTTCTCTTCCTGCAAATACAGTTCAAACATAATTTATGGAAATCTTTCCTGACCTTCTATTTAGATTTCTATATCCTTCATCTCCTTTGGTACATGCTAATCTTTGTTATTCTACCTTGTAATTGTCCTATTTCTCCCCTAAATTATAAATTATTTAGGAACAGTGTATTGTCTTACTCATTTTTGTATATTCTTTTTCTAAAATGCCTAAATAGAACATGCTAGTAAGTTTTTATATTAAAAAAAATAGGGCCCTTCCTGGTGGCACAACAGGTTAAAGCACAGCACTGTGAAGCTATCCGAAGCCACTGCAGCACAAGTTCAATTCCTGGCCAGGGAGGTGACCCACATGGTGTGACAGACCTCTCCTGGCCCACCCGCTGCTCCCTTCAGCAGTGTACTTTGTCGATCTGCCTGTTCTGCTCCCCACTCTGTCCCTGGTGAATCCTCTCGCCCTCCATATCTCTGGCCTATACCCCCAGTTCTGTATGAATAAATTAAAAAAATATCCTGAATCATACCCAAAGTGTTCTATGATACTTAAAAATTCTAAATCCCACTTCTTGTATGAATAAATAAACAAATCTTTAAAAAAATTCTAAATTAGTAGGGGCCTCTTGGCAGCCTAAGAGTTAAGTCTCAGAGCTATCATTGCTACTCCCTATATTCTATCTCTGGCCAGGAGCTAAGCCACTACTCCCCTCAGCAATATGTTTCAGTACATCTGCCTGTTCTGCTCCCCACTCTGTCCCTTGTGAGATGTGTGTCCAGATCTTTTATCCATTTTTAAAATTGGATCTTTGTTTTCTTTTTGAGTTGTAAGAGTTCTCTTTGTACATTTTGGCTATCAGTCTTTTGTCAGATTTGTTTTGCAAGGATTTTCCCCTACTCTGGTGACTTCACTCTCTTAAAAGTGTCTTTTGTAGAGCAGAAGTTTTTAACTATAAGGGAACTCTAAGTTATCATTCTTTTGCTTTCATCGATTGTTTTTTTGTGTTGTATCTAAAAAGTCATCGCCAAACCCAAGGTCACCTAGGTTTTCTACTATTTTATCTTATAAGTGGAGTTTTATAGCTTTGTGTTTTAAATTTATATCTGTGATATATTTTGAGTCAACTTTTGTGTAAGGTGTATTGTCTATGTCTAGATTCATTTTCTTTGCATGTGGATGTGTAGTTTCCCAGAGCCATTTATTGAAGAGGCTGTTTGTTTCCCCCACTGGGTTACTTTTGCTTTTTTGTCAGACACCAGTTATTCTATATATGTGGTACTATTTCTGTGCACTCTATTCTGCTTCAGAATAGACTAATAGACCCTCAAGTAATAGATCATTTGTCTATTTACTAGTAACATACTGTCTTAATTTTAAAATTACATTCAATTTTTTGGAACAGGAAATACACTGATATGGTACAAAATATAAAAGGTTCAAAGTATATAACGAAATACAGTAGTTTCCTCCTGTCCTAGTTCCCCAGCTACCAGATTACATTTCCAAGGTAAACCCTTTCATAAAGTGTAATTTTTTATTCTTTTAGAGTACTTTACTTCCTCTTCTCTCCTTCTTCTCCTTTTCTCTTTCTCATCCTCCTCTACCACTTCTTTCCTCCTCCTCTATTTTCCCTCTGCTCACCCTTCTTCCCTTCCCTTTGCTTCCTCCCTCCTTGCCCAACATAAATATTGAAATACTATGCTCATGTTATGTAACTTGATTTCCCCTTATTTAACAACAATATAACCAGGAAAATATCTCATATTTGCACATCTAGTCCTGCCCTTTAAAATTTTTTATTATGGTAAAAAATACATAACATTGAAATAGCCATTTCAAGTGTCCAGTGCAGCAGTGTTAAGTATATTCACATTGTTGTGCAACAGATCTTAGAACTATTTAGTCTTGCAAAACTGAAACTCTATGCACATTAAACAATTATGTCCCTCTCCCCTCCCCAAGACCTTGTCTCTTTTCTACTTTCAGTTTCTATGATTTTGACTACTATGCACATTTCATATGAGTGGCATCATATATATTTACATTTTTGTTGACTCACTTATTTTATATATCATAATATCCTCAAGGTTTATACATCCATGTCGAATGAATTTATTCATTCCTAAGGGTGTATAATATTGCACTGTGTGTATGTATGTATATATATATCACATTTTCTGTATTCATTCATATTTTGATGGACCCTTCGATTTCTACCTATTGGCTATTGAGAAAAACACTACAATGAAGATCTTTGCAAATGTCTTCAAGAACTTGCTTTCAATACTTTTTCATATTGACACAGAAATGGAATTGTTGGCCTATACAGTAATTCTATTTTTAATTAACACTTTTTGTATAGCCAAAAGGGCAAGTTTGTTATAAAAAAGGAGAAAAGAATAAAGGACACTTGCACAGACATAAGCAGACAGAAAAAACTGCCCCTGAAAGAGACAGGTTTGCAAAGAGAAATACCTGTTTAATCACAGGCAGGCTTAAGGGCCTAACTTTAAATTTTTCAAAAATATATTTTATTTTTTAATTGAAATAACTTTGCATTATAACATTACATAAGTTTTGAGTATGCACCATTACACACCAATGTGTCAATTTACAGCATTATATCTTTAACTTTTTGAGGAAAGTCATACTGTTTTTCATAGTATGTGTACCATTTTGTTCCCACCAACATGGTGGGAAATGTTCCAAATTCTTCACATCCTCACCAACATATTTTTTTCTGTTATTTTGGTAGTGACCCAATGGATGTGAGGTGATATATTACTGTGATTTTTGACTTGACTATCTCTTATGATTAGTGGCACTAAGCGACTTTTGATATGTTTGTTAGAATATCTTCTTTGGATAATTATCTGTGTTCTTTGCCCATTTAAAAAAATATTTATTTTTATTTATGTATACAGAACTGGGGTACAAGCCTGAGGTGCAGAGACAGTGACAGATTTCATCAGAGACAGAGTGGGGAGCAGAACAGGCAGATCGAGGAAGTACACTGCTGAGGGGAGCAGCAGGGAGACAGGAGAGGTCTGCCAGGCCATGTGGGTCATCTCCCTGGCCGATATCAAACTCTACCCGAAACAGCTGTGTGCTGTAAACCACCTAGCTTTACAGTGCTGTGCTTTAATTCGCTGCACCATCAGGGAGGGCCCTCTTTTCCCATTTTTAAAATAGTTATTTCATGTTTTGTTGTTAAGTTTAGAAGTTCCTTGTATTTTTTAAATATCAACCCTTTCATTAGATATATAATTTGCAAATAGTTTCTCCCATTCTGTAGGTTATGTTTTCCACTCTTTTGTTAGTTTCCTTCGATGTGAAGCAGTTTTTATATTTGATATAGGGGCTCCCTGGTGGCCTAGGGGTTGACTCTCATACTACCACCACAACCTGAATTTGATCCCCAGCCAGAGAACTAACACACAAATGGGTACAGCAGACCTCTCCTGGTCTCACTTGCTGTTTCCCCTTAGCAGTGTATTTTAGTAAATACACCTGTAATGTTCCACATTTTGTCTCTGGTGAATCTTCTCACACCCCTATCTCTGGCCTACCCCTCAGTTCTTGTGTGTGTAAATAAACAAAATCTTTCATAGTTCTGAGTTTAAACCTGTTGTGTCACCAGGGAGGGCACGATGTAGAGTTTACTTTGAAAAACTTGTATGCATACATCCATGTATGTACACATGCTGGTATGATCGCTATTATGTATCAAAACATATAAAACATGATCTATAATACATTCTATGAAAGCAATGAACTTGATGACGACCTGGAGTGCAGGAAAGAAAATACCTTACGATGGCCATACAGGTTAGTGGTTAAGAGTGCTATGTTTGGCCTTTTTCTTGGCTGTACTACTCAGGGACTTTGTTTTGGTTTCCTCATCTGGAAAATGTAGCTAACAAGCTTCTGTCTTCCTCAAAGGATGTAAAGATTACCTGCAATAATCCGAATAAGTGATCAATACAGCGCTGTGCATACAGTAAATCCCATAAAGACAAATGACTACTATTGTTTTGCCAACGTGTCAAAGAAAAGAGGACGGATCAACATGCATTTTCAGAATAATGTTAAAATGCGTTACTAGCACTTTCAGGTCAATGGGACTGAATAGGACCCCCTTGAAAAAGGTGGTCTATGACGTAGACCGCCTTAGCAACAGGCCCCCAAAGAAGGTGAATCTTCGTAGCCAATAACAGTCCGCGCTGCGGAGCAGTTAGCCAATGAATGACGGCAACGGGAAGAGGGAGGACGCGCCAATTCTCCTGCCTAAGCCTCGGCCCAACAAAATGGCGGCTGCGGCGGCGTCGCTTTGTTTCCGCGGCTCCTGCGGCTGTGGCAGTGGTATCGGCCTTTGAGCTGTGCGGAGGATTCAACACCAACTCTAGTGACGGCTGCGAGCCCAGTACATTTCTAGCGTAACCCGGCGCCGGGGAGGGCAGAGCGGCGTCCTACGGTAGCTGAAGCCGACAAGGCGTTGAAAGCGAAAACATGACTGCTGAGCCCATGAGGTAAAACACGGGTCTCAGCGTCCTGGGCCTACACTACTTCTGAGTCGGGCATTTGGGAAGGTTTATCGTGTGGGGTAGGTCTGTGCGTGGCTTGGCGGAGAGAGGTATCGCTTTCTCTTTAGGTGAGAAGGGTTTCGGGGTTTCGCTGTAGGCTTCAAGCGGGAGTGGGGGTGGGGGGGGCGCGGCCTGGCGTGTTGGGTGCTTTTCCCAGCCTCCCCTGACCGGTGAAGCCCGGTTGGCCTCCTGTGTTTATTCTTTGGTGCCTGTGGATTGCGACCCCGAAGTCGGAGGCGGTCTTTGATATCCCGGCAGTTCTTCCTAATCTTTGGGCCTAGAAGCTGCGTGGGGAAGAAGGGGGGCCGGGGGGGAGGGGGGAGGGGCGGGCGGATGTGAGATCCTGGGACGACTTGGTGGCGTTCAGACTGCTGGAGGCAGGGAAGTACCCCGACCTTGCGGAATTTTTCTTTCCTGCAGCCCCTGGAGATGAGCCTTTCTCTAAGGGGAGCGGGTGGGTCTTGCCAGGTATTTACATTCCTTCTCTACTCCAGATCTTGAAGGGTATCCTTGGATTTACCGCTAGGCAAGGGGATTTACTTCCAGAGGACTCCGGTACACTACTTTTTGTCAAGTCCAGCTTTAAAGGGTGGTAAGGCAGACCTCAAATATTTCTTCACTTTTGGGCAGATTTCGAGGGAACGTAACTAGACCCTATTTTGTTTATCATGCCATGAGGGATGGGGAGCAGGTGGACATGGGTTTGATGGGAAGTAAGATTTATTGTGCGAGAGGGAAGCTGTACCTGGCAGGTCGCCTCTAGCACAAGCCCATTTATTAAGTTGACTGTTTTTCTCCTGTGTTTTTTTATTTGCCGCCTGACGGTGTCTGAAACCATTATGGGCTGTTAATATGAAAGGTATACCACGTTTACATCAGGGACTGGCATTTCAGGCAGCTTGACATTTGACTTAGCATTCCTTGTTGTAAATTAAGTAAATTTTCCTACCCTGAGGTGCATCTTTGGTGCCTGGTGGTCAAATAAAGAGAATTATAGAGAGCACGGACCAGAATTGCATTCTAAGTTGGCAGAATGTGCCTTGGAGTAACTATTAAGATGATACACGTTGCTAGAGCGCTTAAGCTAGCCTGTAGAGTATGGGAAAGCCTATCATACTTACATTATGCCCATTTTTCTGCATTAACAAACGATAGATAGATGTTTTCCTTCCCTTTCAGAAAAAAGACCACATTGGTTCTTAGATAGTAGATCCGTAATTGTGTGAAAATTGTGGCCTTGGTTTCTGAATTTGTGTTAATTGGCCCAGCTGCAAAAAAACTTTTATAGGGTATTCACCACCCAAGCAGTAACAAGTACAGCTAGTTGGTGCAACTATTAGCAGGTGCTCATGTTCCCATACATGAAGAGTGTACCTGATACCTGATAGTTAAATATTGCCTCTAGATTTCGTTAAATCTCATGAAGTCTACATTTAAAATTATGGGTTGGTGAAAAACTTGAACAAAACCATGAGTTGAATTTGGTTTCTCTCCTTTCTTTAGGCTGAATAAGTTAGTTGTACACAGAATTTCCAATGGAATTACTCATTTTAGGCCAGAGCCAGTTTTTCTGATGGGTGGTGTACTTTTGTAGAGCTTGGTGGTAAGAGTTACTAATCATAATTAAAGTTGAGTGCTCATTATTGATCTTTATCTTATAACCTGGATTAATTTTTAGAACAACCCTGTGTATGTGGTAGAAACTTGGTATTCCCCATTTTATAGATGAGGAAACTGAGGCACCAAGATCTCAGTTAACTTGATCAAAGTTATACAGCTTGCAGTAGATGCAGTCCTTGACTGGGATATAGGCCAGAGGTGTGGAGGGTGAGAGGGTTCATCAGAGACAGACTAGGGAGCAGAACAGGTGGATGGACTGAAATACATTGCTGAGGGGGAGCAGCTGGTGGATCTGGAGAAGTCTGCCACACCATGTGGGTCACCTCCCTGGCCAGGGATGGAACTGTGGCTACAGTGGCTATGGATAGCTTCAAAGTGCTGTGCTTTAAAAACCCTTGCACCACCAAGGAGGGCCCTAGAGTTTATATTCTTAACCACAAGTCTTCAAGCTGCCAGATCTAACTTGATCATGGCCATTTTAATTTAGCCCAAGTATTACAAAGGAAAAAGTTCATGTTAATTATTATTATGGTCATTTGTTGTGGGCTTTATAAAATTAAAAAAAATATTTTTGTGTAGAACTGGAGTGCAGGCTGGGTGATGGGGGGGATGAGTGAAAGTGCCAGGGGATCTGCCAGAGAAGGTGGGGCGCAGAATAGGCAGATTCTCTGAAATACACTGCTGAGGGGAGCAGCAGCCAAACAGGAGAGGTCTAGGGGTCTCCTGTGCCATATGTGGGTTAGCTCCCTGACCACAGATCGAACTCAAGTTGTAGGGGTGATAACACACCTAGGCCACCAGGGAGGCTCTGTTGTTAGTCTTTTGAGTTTGTAGCTGTTTATAGTATCTTGCTGTTTTGGCCCAGATCAGATAGTAAGATAACTGAAATATTTAATTTCGGAGCCTTAAGTTATGTGAAAAATCCCTTCTAAGGAACCATATAAATGTAAGAAAAAATTAAAAAATTTTGATGCTCTGACTATGTACTAATAAAGAGCTCCAAGTCAGTGTTCAGAACTGTCTTGAGCTGGTATCATTCATTTCAAGCCATGATTATAGTTAAAGGATAATCTGGCAGGTAATGCTTGAGTTGAATCATTCTTTACTCTCTCCTAATGTGAGGCATGGATATTATGAGCAATTCTAAATATTATTTATCCTGTTGCACAAAAGAGATTTTTTCTTTTATTCTCTAGCACTTAAAAATAGGAACAAAGATTAATTCTAGTATTTATAATATTTCCTAGGAATCTGTGGTGAAAAGACTAAACAAATTACCAAAAAATAATTAATGGCCTAACTAATCAGCCCTGAAAAAATCAGAAGGTTAGTCTTGTTTTGTTATTATTTAAACATTTTTGTTTTGTTATAAATAGGATTGGTTGTTTCTTAATATTTTTGGCTTTATGAAAGAACAACCTTTGGTTGACAGATAAACTTGACAGTTGACCTTTGAACAGCACTGCATGGTTCCATTTACTCCCGGATATTTTTCTCTCAGAAAAATTTTTATTTGGTAATAAAGAGATTCAACTAACTGTGATGTCTGTACAATCCATTGATGTGGAACCTGGCGGGTACAGAGAGGGGCCTAAATTATATGCAGATTTTTACTGAGGAGATTTGGGTGGCACTCTGACTTCCAGGTAGTTCAAGGGTCAGCTGTAATTTATTTTCATATAAAGAACTTGGAGATTTGATTTGACTTGTCATTCTAATCTTTAATGACTACTTGAAAAGCTGACAGCAGTATAACTTGTTATTGTTACTAAATTTAAAAAAGGTAGACGTCTAAATTGAGAGGTGTTGGGAAAATGTCTTGGAAAGTTACTTTAGGTAGTAGTTAACAATTGCAAACTAAGCTGATTTTTGAAAAATATCTAATACGTTTACATTTCATTATGTGGAAAACATTGAGATAGGCTTGGGGAGGGAGAGTACATACAACATTTTTGAAGAGATTTTGAAAGCATTTCAATACCAGATGTTTGATTACATTATGCTTGGAGTGAAAAAAAACCTTGGTGACTTTAATTTTGATCAGGCCAGTTCTTATTATTGTCAACTCTTAGTACATATGTGACTAGTTATATTTTTCTAGAGATAAGATAAATGTAATTCTTAAAAAGGAATTTTAATATAAATGTAGGTATGTGTAATAAGTCTTTTTCTGTAAGGAACTATGTATTTATGTGCTCTTTTGGAGTGGATACATTTATGTGTTGGGTGACAGGATATGGGCAATCCTTGGATTTGTATGAAGTCTTTTCTTCCAGACCTTAAATGTTCTGTTGGACATTGGCAGAAGCTGTTCAGATCATTTCAGCCTTTGTATTTTCCTTCAGGGACAATAAAAGGAATGTTTTAAATAGGATCTCTGTATTTGTATCCTAATGCTTGTCTGGTTGACTGGTTTGATAGCTCACCTTCAAGATGTTTAACCTCCATTTCTCCACAGGTGAAATGGGAATAAGTTTAATGGATATTGATAAAGTCTGCAGTTGTTCTGGAGGAGGTAACATAGCTATAACAGCGGTTCTTAAAAGACAATAAACTAAAGCCCTGGGGTTGCTGTTAATTGTTAATTTTTAAAGTGTTTTAAGAGTGTGAGGAGGTCTGAACTTTGAGAACTGCTAATGTAGAGAAATGAACACTGAATTCTGTGCCAAGTCTAGGTTTTCTAGTTACAGCTTTTGTTGCTTAACTCATTGTATGACTTTGGACAAATCATTCTTTTTAATTCTCTGCTTTGTCATTTGCAGAATAAACTTGTACTAGATGTTCTAGTGATATAAAGCTTTTTTTTTTTTAAATCCCACTTATATGAGTGTTAAACATTTAAAATTTTACTTGCCTTTTGGGGCATAGGGCGAAGGAAGGATAGTGATAAACGTATGGAAATTAATATACTGAAACCCTAATTAAATGAAGACAGGAAGCTTGAAGAAGAGTATCCATGCATTGCTGGACCTAATATGCCCCATGTCTCTCTCTTCCCCAGCCATAGAAAGAAGGAGATCCACGGGGACTATATAGGGGGTTGCTGGCTTTGATTCAAGAAGTGCGTGTGAGTCTCATAAGGAGACAGCCACTTTCCAAATGGACTTTTTTTTGTTTCTAAGTGAACCCATTTTGTTGGTGAAATAACGGATTTTTGTTTGAGGTCAACAGTAGTAGTTTCTTTATTCAATATATTTGTTTAGTCTTAAAACTTACACTGTTGTAGCTAATATAATGTGTCATAGAAGCACACGTGTTTGTGCAAACATTTAATAGAAAGGAAAGACTTTGCTGGAAAGCTTGTTAATATCCACTGTGCTATATATTTCTGCCCTTTTATTATTATAGGTGATACTTTGTTAAAAATCTATGTTAAAGCTAGATAATTGTGTTTTTTACCTGGTGAGTTATTTTAGATCTCATTTTGTGAGATTCTGTCTCAGTTTTGGCTTGAAGTAGCCGTTGTTGATAGCTTTCTTGTTAACTGTTTCATGCAGTTTAAGAAATTATTGGGATGGTCGTGGTGTTCATGTGTATATGTGTATATATATATATATATACATATATATGTGTATATGTATATATATATATATGTATATATATATGTATATATCCTGTACTCCATATTTTGGTGTCATGCTCTGCTAGTTGATCAAATACTTGAGTATCAATTTAAGGTTGGCACTTTGCTAGAGCGTGCAAAATGTAATGACAAATTTCACCTCTTTAGCGAGGGAGGTAAGTAAATAAGCAGTTACACAGCAGTGCTAACATGGACACATATTGGTTGTGCTTAGAGAAGGAAACTTACGAAGGAAATAAATGAAGGAAAGTTAATTTTGGGGGGTGTGTAGAAAAGTTTTGCAGGAGTGATGGTGTCTGTCTTGGGTCTTTTTTTTTTTTAAGATTTATTTTTATGTATGCATACAGAAGCCATTGGTGAGGGGGCGGTGAGAGGATTCACCAGAGACAGAGTGGGGAACAGAACAGGCACATCGATTGAAATAAACTGCTGAGGGGAGCAGCGGGCTACAGGGGAGGTCTGCTCTACCTTGTGAGTCCCTGGCGGTGGATTAAACTTGTGAGCAAGCACCGCCCATAGCTTTGCAGTGCTGTGCCTTAATCAGTTGGTCCACTGGGGAGGGGCTCTGTCTTGGGTCTTGAAAAATTAAATAGCAGTTAAAGGTTGGCTCTAAAAAAGGACAGTCCAGGCACAGGTATCAGTATGGCTACAGATTAGTCTTAATTTCCACACAGTAGAGGAAATAAGGTATGTACACACAGGTTTGAAGAAGGACATAAAGTAATAAATGCTGTATTAGTAAACACTAAGTTGCTGTGAGAGTTCAGAGCAGGGAGACATTTCTGAATGGGTTTGGGGTGGTTTATAGAGAGAACATTTGAATCTGATCCTTGGATAATGAGTACAATTTTGACAAAGACTGGAGAATTCCAGATGTGAGGAATAGCAACTTGAGCAAAGGAAGATTGTATATTACTGTTTGATGCTTGGAGGATCAACTTAGAATTTTTAACTCCTGATCAAATATTGGATAGCCATTGTGTAGTATGTTTTTTTCCAATTTTATAGAAATATAATTGATACAACTTTGTAAGTTTAATGTGTACTATATAATTTGAAACATGTATATTTTGAAATGGTTATAAGGTTAGTTTATTCTTCACCTCACATAATTTCCGTTTTTTTCTGTTGTGAGAACATTTAAGATTTACTCTGTAGCAACTTTCAAGTATATAATACATTGTTGTTAACTGTAGTCACCATGTTATACTTTAGTTTTCAGAAAACTTAGTTACAGTGCAGTTTGTATGGTAACTTTTGTGCCTTGATGATCTTGTAAATTTTAAAAGCCACAGGAACCCTTTTGTGTGAGCCTGGTTACTTTCACTTCACAGGAATTGTTTGAAGTATTACCTGCTTTTCTTAAAGATTGAATGCACACATTTTGAGTAACTGTGATTATTCAAACTCTATCTTTAGTTTTAATGTTGATTTGAAGCGGTCATTTGCTTTTTAGGTGAAAATATGATTTATAAAATCCAAAGTAAATAATTTATTTTCAAGTAATACTGGGTTTATTATTTTCCTTATTTGAATCGTTATTTTTTAAAATAGGATTCCAGACTTAGTTATGCTGTAACACTTACTTTGAAAATACGTATTTGTTCCAACAAGATTGATAAGTCAGGAAACTGTTTAAGTTTACGACAAAATTTGCATTTGTTTATCCAGGATTTTGTTTGCAAGGTCAGGGGTCAGTGAACTATGACCTATTTTTGATTTTTGTAGGTAAAGTTCTTTTGGGACACACTCAAGCTCTTTTGTTTACACTATTTGTGGTTGCTTTTGTACTATAATGCCTGAGTTGAATTGTTGCAGCAGGGACCTGATGGTTCAGGAAGCCTAAAATATTTACTACCTGGTGTTTTATAGAGAAAGAGTTTGCCTTAGCTAAACTGCGCCCTGCTGAGTTGAGCTGCATTAAAATACATTACAGTATACATTCACACAACTCAAACAGTCTGCCTGCTTACCTCAGTTCACCCCCTGTGTTATGAGCCACACCCATCCACATCTGTTGTTACAATTTTCCATCCGATTTCAGATAACCCTCCTCCCATCACTTCACAATAATTCATGAGCTGCAGTCCTGATGTCCACTTCCACAAGCAAACTTCAGGTCTTTTTCAAGGTAAAGTGCCATATTTATTGTTGTATTTGTGTAATTCTTAATCACTTAACATATGTAAATTGTGTTAAATTGTGCTACCATTTTTATTGGGTAGCTATTTCTTTTAAATGTGTCACTGATGAAATTATTTGAGTGTTGTGCTTCTAACCCCATTTTTCAGTGAGTCCTATGGTGTTCATTGCCAATTATATGTATAATCTGGTGATTTTCAGAAATTTCGTGCGTTACATGACTGCAGAACTGACTGTAAATGTCATCCTGCAAAAAGTGCTAATTCAGTCACTAAATATTTCTTGGACCATGTGAAGATTCAGTCAATTAATAGACACAAAGCACTTCCGTTAATGTCTGGGACATAATCATTACTCGTATATTGAGTTACTACTTTTCTATGTGCCAAAAATGTTCTCAGTACTGCTTTGGAGAACCAGATAAATTAAGGCCCTATCCCCGTAGAGCTTATAGTGTCCTATAAAAAAACAGTATTAATATTTATTTTGGCTAGTAAACTCAGTTGTCAAATATATTTATATATTTTAGTGTTTGAAAGTGATATTGTGAAAACATATCTATCCAAATATATATATGTGTGTATATATATATATAACACAACAAAAATACTCCTAGACTATGAAAAATATGGTGGCTAAAGAGTTGGGGGGAAGGGGTAATGTCATAGTATATTGTCATGGGAGCTTTAGTGGAGGACAAATAAAGCACATGCACATGTTGGGATGTGAAGCTATACTCCCCAAATTACATAGTTTTGTAAATGATTGGCAAGTAAATAAAATTTGATTAAGGTGAAAATAATAGATAAAAATTTTTTTCTTATGACATCTTTTCTAGTCAGTGTCTACTGATCTTGTAATATCTCACTGAATGGTTTCTTAAAATTTTAAAAATACTTCATTTATGCATGCATGTGGAACTAGGCCAGAGGGTTGTGGGGGTCAGGTAAGAGGGTTCTCGAGAGACAGAGTAGGGGACAGAACAGGTAGACTGACTGAAATACACTGTTGAGCGGAGCAGCAGGCTGGACAGGAGAGGTCTGCCACTCCATGTGGGTCACCTCCCTGGCTAGAGATGGAACTCTAGTGGCTGCAGATAGTTTCACAGTGCTGTGCTTTAACCCTTTGCGCCAACAGGGAGGGCCAGGAAGGCCAGGAGGCCCCTCTTGAATTTTGTTTAAACTAACTTTTGGAGATGAATGTCTATTTTCAAGGATAAAGAATAAGCATCTCCTTTTTATTGTATTTCAAAAACAGCATGTTTAACATAATTAGACTTATAAAAACTTGCAAAGTTAGTACAGTCTCATTTGTCCTTCACCCATATTCAGCAAATGGTATTTTTTTTTACCATGTTTGCTTTGCCATTCTTTATTTTTCTGAATCATTTGAGTAAATTATAGACATGATGCACCTTTACCCCTAAATATTTCAATATGCACTTTTTCTCAAATAGGAATTTTTTACTTACATAACTTCAATATAGTTAACAAAGTTAGAAATTAACATTAATAACAATTTCTGATCTGTAGACCTTACTCACATTTTGCCAGTTATTTCATAATGTCCTTTATAGTGAATGACAGAATTTCTTTTATTTGGTCTAGAGTCCAGTTCTAGAGCACACATTACATGTTATGTTTCTTTAATTTTTAAAAATTTGTGAGGTGGTTTTTACCTTGCCACTCCTCCCCCTTCCATCTTTTGAAGAACACAGACCAGTTAATTTCGGTTTGTCTGGTGTTTCCTTGTGGTTATGTATTTTGCTAGGGACACTGTGTAGTGATGTCTTTGTCGGCACATTTTATAAGGAGGCACATGTAAGCTTTCCTCTTACTCTATTTTAAAATATCTTTGCTTTTAATACTAAGATAATTAGCTCATTCTTTTAATTTAATTTAGAAATTTGAAGCTAGACTTGGTTCGTTTCTACAGAGTGGGGATAATTTCCTTACCTCTCATTTTTCTTGCCTCCCTATTTCACTTTTCTTCCATTCAAACCAAAATGCCCTTTTTATGAAATTTCATTGTGTATTCTGAGTGCTGAAGAAGAGAAGATTGTTTCATATTAGAGGGATTGAGCCTGTTACCTCAGAATATGAGCAATACATTTCTTTCAAAAACTGGCTACAATGCATCCAACATAGTTTACTAAATATTTCATTTGAAAGACAGGAGGACTATATTTAAAGGCATTAAATTACTTGGTGTTTTTGTAAGTGATCAACAAATCACTTTTTTTCTTTTAAGGAATCCCTTAACACGCTTTATTTTCATTTTAATAAAAATTATTCTTCTGTATAAGGTAATTATTTTCCACATGGTTTGAAAAAGAGCTGAACCCAAAGAAGTTTCCTGCTTTGAGATGCTTATAATCTAGTAAGAGTACTCTGAGTTTTAAATTGGGAAATATAAGGAGAAGGTGTTGCTTACTATAAGAGAAGTTAAAGAAAATTCAGTGGGAGAAAAGGGAAAAGAAACTACTTTTGTGGTAAGATAAGATTGAAAAGACATGTATGAAATGTCTTGCAAAGATCTTTGAATACTATGATTAAGAGTTTGTACTTTTTATTCTCATTTATAAACAAGCCTTCGAATATTTTGAATGTATTGGTGGCAGTTATTTGAGCCTATCTTCAGTTGACAGTTTATTGGACGTAGCACAATCTTTTAGACAAGTCCTTTACATGTGAATATATCTAGGAGAATATAGGCATATGCTTTTAACTCCCTTCTAAAAAGAAATAGTAGTACGTGCTATATGCCAACTGAGTGCTACAAACCAAAATGGTATAATAATAGTATTTGAATCAGGAGATAGAATGAACTTCAATAAAACCTGGGGTTTCATGGAATGTAAAGTGATTTATTTTAAAGGTTTATTTATTTATGCATACAGAGCTGGGGACAGGCCAGAGGTGCAGGGGTGGTGAGAGAATTCACCAGAGACCAAATGGGGAGCAGCAGTGAGACAGGAGAGATCTGCGGCACCATGTGGATCACCTCTGGGGCCTGGGGATCAAGCTCACACTGAAGCCACTGTGGCTAGCTTGCAGTGCTGCGCCCTAAACCACTGTACCACCAGGGAGGGCCGTAAAGGTGATGTTTTAAAAAGATTGATTTATTTATGCATACAGAACTGGGGTTCAAGCCAGAGGTGCAGGGGCGGTGAGAGGATTTACCAGAGACAGTGGGGAGAAGAACAGGCAGATTGACAGGTACACTGCTGAGGGGAGCAGTGGGCGGGTCAGGAGAGGTCTGCTGCATCATGTGGGTCACCTCCCTTGCAGGTGATTGAACTCGTGCTGCAGTGACTGTGAATCTTTTCATAGTGCTGAGCTTTAACTTGTTGCGCCACCAGGGAGGGCCCTGATTTTTTTTTTAATTTTTTTTTAAAGATTTATTTATTCGTACAGAACTGGGGTACAGGCCAGAGATGCGGAGGGTGAGAAGATTCACCAGAGACAGAGCGGGGAGCAGAACAGGCAGATTGACGAAGTACACTGCTGAGGGGAGCAGCGGGCTGGTCAGGAGAGGTCTGCCGCGCCATGTGGTCACCTCCGGGGCAGGCGGGGATCGAACTCACGCGGAAGTGGCTTCAGCTTCTCTGTGCTGTGCTTTAACCCGCTGCACCACCAGGGAGGGCCAAGAGGGCCCTGATTTTTAATAATTGTTTTCAGTTGAGGTAATCAAGTTTCAGAGATTAGTTTTCAAAGTCAGCATGAAACTGAATAATGATTTTAACTCAGGTCTTTATTACCATTAAATATACTGCTTCTGGGCCCTCCCTGGTGGTGCAGCCGGTTAGTATAAAGCACTGCAAGTAAGCCGCAGCTGCTTCAATGTGAGTTCACCCTGGCCCTGCAGGTGACCCACATGGTGAGGCAGACCTCTCCTGACCCACCCGCGGCTCCTCTCAGAAGTGTACTTCCTCGATCTGTTTGTTCTGCTCCCAGAAGTGTACTTCCTTGATCCGTTTGTTCTGCTCCCCACTCTGTCTCTGGTGAAGCCTCTTACCACCTCCTGCACCTCTGGTTTGTACCCCAGGTCTGTATGCATAAATAAAACTTTAAAAAAAAATACCATTTCTTATACCATGATAGAGAAGTTCCCCGTGTTGTAGACATTTGTGAATGTATAAAAAAATCACCAAAACTTTCTTTTAAAAATACTGCATAAGGAATTTTATTTACTGCAAACTATAAATTATTCCTCAGTACTCACAGTTTAGCAGTGTTTGTAATCTAATGCAGAAAATGCCTTTGGCAGAATGTCATGTACAATTTTAAGTGTTAAATATTACTTATATGGGCAAATGTCCTAGGGTTATATGTTGCAGTTTCTTGAGGATCTATTTTAGTGGGAGAGAAGACCATAGAGATATCAACAGCACAGATCTTTAGGCCTTGCAACAAACTTCAAGGGTTTGTCCTTTGACTTTATTTGTGATAAATTTTACAAAATGTATAAAATCAACAATTTAAACAATTTTAAATTATGTAGTTCTGTGGCATCAAACCATTAATCGTTGTGCAATATACATTCCTTATCTCTAAAACTTTTTCATCATCCCAAACTGAAACTCTGTATCCATTAAAAAACTCCCCCATTTCCCTCTCCCCAACCTTTTAGTTACCATTCTATTTTCTATTAATTTGACTGGTAGAGATATCTTCATCTAAATGTAACTTGTACAATATTTTATGTTTTACTTATTTCAGTTACTCTAATATTCTGTGTCCACCCATATTGTAGCATGTATCATAAGTTAATTCTTTTTCAGGATTACATAATATTCCATTCACTATAGGTAAGTCATAATTCATCTGTTGATGAACATTTAGGTTGTCTCTGTCCTCTGATTCCTGTGCATAGTGCTGCTGTAAACATTGATGTATAGTAGTGAACTTCCTAATTTTAGTTCTTTTGAGTAGGTACCTAACTGTGGAATTCAGTCTTTGATTTCATAAGGAACCACCAAGCTTGCACCATTTCACACCCCTGCCTGAAGTGTATCAGGGTTCTAATTTCTGCACATTGTTGTTAATGCATTTTATTTTCTCTTGATAATAGTCTTTCTAATGGGTGTAAAGTACAATCACGTCGTAGTTTTGATTTGTATTTCCCATTTGACTAGTGATGTAGAAAGTCTTTACATGTACCTCTTGGCCATTTTTATGTCTTTGGACAAATGTCTAATGAAGTTTTTTGGCCATTTTTTGGTTGTTGCTGTAAGAGTCATTTGTAAAATACATTAATCCCTTAATATAGATATTCAATTTGTGAATATTTCCCCCATTTTGTGAGTTGTTCACTTCCCATAGTATTCTTTGATGCATAAAATTCTTACATTTTTTTGCTGTATGTGTATTGGGTGCCATTCAAGAAATCTGGACGCATAGAAATTTCCTTGTTTTTTTTTCCCCCAAGACTTATATAATTGTATTCCTTATGTCAGGTTTTTGACCCATTTAAAAAACTTCATTTTTATAATGCATATAAGAACTGGAGTGTTGGCCATAGTTGTGGGGGAGGGGGTTGATAGGATTTACCAGAGACAGAGTGGGGAGCAGAATAGACAGATCCACTGAAATATACAGCTGAGGGGAGCAGTGGGTGGGACAGGAGAGGTCTGCTGTGCCATGTGCTTTAAAAGGTCCCTGGCCGGGGATCAGTAGTTTGATAGCACTGAGACCTTAAACCTGTGTCACCAGGGAGGCCCCCTTTTATCTACTTTGAGTTAATTTTTGTACATTATATATGATATCCAACTTCATTCATTTTCATGTGGGTGTCCAGTTCTCCTAGCAATATGTGTTGGAAAAACTGTTCTTTTCCATTAAGTGGCCTTGTCATCTTTGTGTAGTATTAGTTGATTATACATGTATGAGTTCATTTCTGGATTTTCTGTTCTATTTCACTGGTTTACATGTCTGTGGTTATGCTAACATCACACTTTATTGGTTAGATTTTTTTTTAAAGATTTAGTATGTATACAGAACTGGGGTACAGGCTAGAGGTGCAGGGTGGGTAAGGATTCACCAGAAACATAGTGGGAAGCAGAAGAGGCAGCTTGATGAAGTACACTGCTGAAGGAAGCAGCAGGCAAAACAGGAGAGGTCTGCTGTGCCATGTGGGTCACCTCTGGGTGATGATTGAACTCTTCCCGGTGAAGTAGCTATGGATAGCTTGTGTTCCAACATGTTGTCCCACCAGGGAGAGCCCTGTTTTAATTATTTTGTAGCAAGTTTTGAAATTGGGGAGTGAGAGTATTCCAACTTTGTATTTTCTCATGATTGTTTTGGCTATTTGGGGTCTATTAAATTTTCATATGAATTTTTGGATTAACTTTTCCATTTCTTCAATAAATACAGTTTTGATTGGGGTTACATTGAATCTTTAATTGCTTTGTGGAGTATAGCTCTCAACAATAGTAAATCTTAAAGTTTGTGAAAATGGAATGTCAGTTCATTTAGGTCTTGTTTAATTTCCTTAAGCAATCTATAGTTTTGATTGTTCATAATTTGAACCTTTGATTAAATTTATTCTTATACCATTTTTATTTTTTAAAAGAATTATGCATCTAAGAACTGGGGTACAGGCTAGAATTGCAGTTGGTGAGAGGATAAACCAAAGACAGAGTGGGGAGCAGAACAGGCAGGTTGACTGAAGTGCACTGCTGAGGGGAGCAGCAGTGGGACAGACGGGAGAGGTCTGCTGTGCCATGTGGGTCAGCTCCCTGGCGGGGATCTAACACATGCTGCAGTGGCTGCAGATAGCTTCATAGTGCTGAGTCATAACTTCCTCCTGTGCCACCAGACAAGGCCCTTATTTCTTAAGTTGAAAACTTCTAGTCTTTCATCATTAAGTGTGATGTTAGCTGTGGGTTTCTTACCAGTGCCCTATATCAAATTGGGGAAGCCTTATTCCTAGTGCTGAGTGCTTTCATGATGATAGAGGGTTAAATATTGTCAGGTGCCTTTTCTGCATGGATTTAAATGATTATGTGATTTTTTTTTTTGCCCTTTATTCTACTTACATGGTATACTACATTTATTTTGTATCCATATTTCAATTCCTAGGATAAGCAGTTGGTCATGGTATGTAATTCTTTCGTTGTTATTGAATCCTGTTTATGTTTTCTTTATGATTTTTATATCAATAAAGGGGGTATTGGTCTTAGTTTTCTTTCTTTGATGTCTTCGGCTATGTTATTAAGGTATGCTGGCCATGGAGAATGAGGAAGTGTTCCCTCCATTTTTTTTGGAAGAGTTTGAGAGGATTGTTTGCACTTTTTCATTAAATGATAGAATTTACCAATGAAGCCTTTTGGTCCTTAGTTTTGTTTTGGGGATGTTTTTGATTACTGATCAAAGAGATATAATAATTACAATAGCAAGGAAGAAACAAAAAATAATATTAGTTTTGGTATTTAACTGAATTTTTACTGTTCTTTATTTTTTTATTAAACGTATCATTTTCTGTTCTTTTAAAAAATATGCATACAAGAACTGGGGTCTAGGCCAGTGGTGCTGGGGAGTGAGAGAATTCACCAGAACCAGATGGGGGAGCAGAACAGGTAGATCCATTGAAATATGCTGCTGACAGGAGTAGCGGGCAAAAGCAGAAGAGGTCTGCTGCACCATGTTGGTCACCTCTCTGGCTGGGGATGGAATTGATGCAGCTGCAGTGGCTGGAGATAGCTTGAGAGTGTTGAGACTTAACTCCCGCTACAACAAGGAGGCTCTCTGTTCTTCATTTTTTAATATAGTGCCACGTTATACTGTAGTACCCTTTCATTTCATCCTGATGAACTCCCTCTAGCATTTCTTTATAGCCAGGTATACTGTGTTTCTTTTTAGCTCCCCCCCTTTTTTTTGCGTATTTCTTTTTCTTTCTTTTTTTCAAGACTTATGTATGCATACGGAACTGGGGTACAGGCCAGAGGTGCAAAATGGTGAAAAGACTCACCAGACACAGAGTAGGGAGCAGAACAGGCAGATTGACTGAAGTACACTGCTGAGGAGGAGACAGGAGGTCTGCCATGCCATAAGGGCCACCTCCCAGGCTGGGGATAGTGATGAAGCTGCTTCCATAAGCTTCGCAGTGCTGCGCTTTAACCCATTGCGCCACCAGGTAGAGCTCTGTTTCTTCATTTTTCAAGGATACATTTGTTAGATATAGAATTCTTGGTTGACGGTTTTTCTTTTTAACCTTTTAAATATATCATGTTTCCTGTTTTCTGTGGTGTTCAGTTGTTAGAGAGTCCCTGTTCTTGTTGATTTTGAAATTCTTTTTAAAAAAGATTTATTTATGCATACAGAACTGGGGTATAGGCCAGAGGTGCAGGGGTGGTGAGAGGATTTACCAGAGTCACAATGAGGGGGGTAGAACAGGCAGATTGATGAAGTACACTGCTGAGGGGAGCAGCGTCAGGACAGAAGAGATATGCTGAGTTATGTGCATCATCTCTGGGGCAGGGATTGAGCATACATGAAGTGGCCATGGCCAGCTTCACATTGCTGCACTTTAACCCTTTGTGCCACCAAGGAGGGTCAGAATTCTTTTTTTTTTTTTTTAAGATTTATTTATTTGTTTGTTTGTCGGTTTGTTTATTTATTTATGCATACAGATCTGGGGTATAGGCCAGAGGGGTAGGGGCGGTGAGAGGATTCACAAGAGTCAGAGTGGGGAGCAGAACAGGCTGACTGATGAAGTACATTGCTGAGGGGAGCAGCGGGTGGGTCAGGAGAGGTCTGCGGCATGCCATGTGGGTCACCTTCTGGGCAGGGAATCAAACTCATGCTGAAGCGGCCTTTGCCTCTCAGTGCTGTGTTCTAACCCACTGCACCACCAGGGAGAGCCCCCAGAATTCTTTTTTTAAAAGAATTATTTATTTCTGCATACAAGAACTGGGCTACAGGCCAGAGAGATAGGGAATGAAAGGATTCATCAGAGACAGAGCAGGGAACAGAATAGACAGATTGACTGAAATACACTCTCAGGGGAGCAGTGAGCGGGACAGGTGCCATGTGGGTCACCTCTCTGGCTGGGTATTGAACTTGCACTGCAATGGCTGTGGATAGCTTTATAGTTCTATGCTTTAACCTGCTGTGCAATCAGGGAGGGCCCTGAAATTCCTTTTTGATTGTGTCTATACTCTCCAATTCTTATTTGCATGTGTGTTGATATTTTTGTTGTTCTCTGACTAATTTTTGACACTGTGGTTTTTCTTTTCATTTTCTTTCTGCTTTTCATACTTGGTAATCACAATGAGATTATCTTTCAAATTCATTGATTCTTTTCCCTCTTGTAATAATCTTCTGTTGAACCTCTACTGTAAGTTTTTTGTGTTTTTTTTTTAAAGATTTATGTATCTTTAAAAAATACAAGAGCTGGAATGCATGCCTGAGGTGTGTATGTGTGTGTGAGACCATGAGAGAATTTACCAGAGACAGAGAGGGACCAACCAGAACAGGCGGATCGACTGAAATATGCTACTGAGGGGGAGCAGCAGTGAGACAGGTGAGCTCTGCTGCACCATGTGGGTTACCTCGCTGGACAGGGATCAAACTCCTGCTGCAGTGACTGCAGATAGCTTCATAGGATTCACCAGAGTGGAAAGCAGAACAGGCAGATTGAGGAAGTAGCTGTGAGGGGAGCAGCAGGTGAGACAGGAGAGGCTTGCCACACACATAGGTCACCCCCTGGCTGGGGATTGAACTGCGAAGCAGCTGCAGCTAGCTTTGTGTTGCTGAACTTTGCGCTACAAATGAGGGCCTTAAGTTTTTCATTTTTGTTGTTGCACTCTGCAGCTTCAAAATTATGTTTTTTCCCCTGAGTATTCTTTTCTGAGGCATCTAATTTCTTTAGTTCTTTTATATGGTTTCCTTTAGCTCTTGACTTATAGCCTTTGCCTACTAATTCCAGCATATTGGATTCTTCAGGATAATTTCTGTTAATTTGGGTTTTTCTTTGAGATTGGGTCATTTGTTGTTTTTTGAGGCTTGGAACTTTTTGTCAAAAATGGACATTTCAAATAATGTGATGTGTTAACTATGGAAAATAGTTTCTTTCCCTATTCCAGAATTTGTTGTATTTGCTTGTAATGGTTTATATTTTTTTTACTTATTTTATAAAAGCTTTACAGAGTTTCCCTACATTCCAAATAGATAGCATTTCTATTTGATACAATTTGGTTGATTATATGTGGATATATCAATGCTGAATATAAATTAACGGTAATAACTTTCCTATTTTCATATGTCAGTTGAAACCTATATAGTGTGTAAAGGGTATTTTTTGGTAGTTTTTTGTCAGGTAGTGGCTTGATAGAAGTTTTCTTAAATGCCTGGATGCAAAAATGCCAAAACAAAATAAACAAAACAGTGTCTTGGGCTTTGTCGATTGGTTCAGTGATGGGGACACTTCACACTGCTTTGATAGTCTTTATAACTCTTCCCTGTCTGTCATTTCCTGATTGCCTGGATACTAAAGATTAGCCAGAGGTAAAAGCTTATGGACTTCTTATGTCTTTATGAGCTTCTGTTCAGCCCTGGGCATATGTGTGGCCTTCTGTATTCCCTGGTATATGTTGGAGCCTTGATTACCTCATCTGTATCCCCACTTCTTTCCTAGCTTTTTACTTCTATGTAATGCTTGGTACAATTATTAAACCTTGCCCAAGATGGTTGTGGATAATATATTTGCCTTTAAAATATTTTGGACAAACATGGTTCATCTTAGGAACTTGTTCCTTCAGAGGAAATTCTGAGGTGGGTGAAAGAAAGACAACCCTTACCCAATCCATCAGACAACAGCCCAACAAATGAAGACACAGAGCCACAGTTTTTTTTTTTTTTTAAGATGTATTTATCTATGCATACAAGAACTGGGGTACAGGGCAGAGGTTCGGGAAGGGGGGTGAAAAGATTCATTAGAAACAGAATGGGGAACAAAACAGGCAGATTGAACTAAACACTGCTGAGGGGAGCAGTGGGGGAGCAAGGAGAGGTCTGCTGTGCCATGTGGTCGCCTCCCTGGCTGGCATTGAACAGGTGCTACTGTAGCTCCTGGTAGTTTCATAGTGCTGTGCTTTAACCCCTTGTGCCACTAGGGAGGTCCCAGCCACAGTTTTTTAAGAATCTTAATCCTTTGGCATCTGCAAGTTTGTACTTTAGGGTCATGAAGATCCACATTAGTAGAAGAGTCTAATATCACAGGTACATAACTAAAAACACCATAGGAATCTCATAACAAAGTTCAGCAGCTATTTCTATTAAGTGGTAACCCTACTTGTTTTTAAATTGTATTCTGGAGTTCCCAAAAATTTATTTTTGACAATTTTTACCAGCACAGTTGTTTCCTTAATGAAACAATGGGAATTTTTTAGTTAAATACTCCTCCATTGGTTTGATATCATTCTTGGTATGTGTTCTCATCCTTTTGTCAGTTACACCTTTGTTTTAGTGATTGTAGCTTTTTATGAAGCCTTGATATCTTTGAGGGCATGAAAGCCCACATTGTTTTTCTTTGAAACATTTTGATTGTTGTTGAGCCTGTACTGTTCCGTGTTATATATCTTTTTTTTTTGTATTTTAACTTTTTCAATAAATGTTTTGTTCTACTTTGATAAACACTAAGGCCTAATGTGAGCCAGACATTGTTTTAGATCAAGTTTTGTCAACCTTGGCATTACAGACATTTTAGTCTAGATAATTCTTTGTTTTGGGAAGCTGTCCTGTGTATGCTTTGTACCCCTGGCCTCTATCCTCTACATTCTGGTAATGCCCCAATTTCCCTTTTGTGACAGTCAAAAACATTTCAAGACATGAGATGGACTCTGTGGGAGGCAGGGGTAACACACACTGTTTTACCTTTTGAGTACCACTATTCTAGATGATAGGAATTCACTTACTGGACCTAAGTGGAGAAGTAAATGTTTGCAATATATGGTGAGCGGGTACAATTACAGAGATGTAAGAAGAAGTGAGGAGGAACAGAAAAAAAAAGCCTTTGGAGATTTGATGGCAAATGTTTTTCAAAGAAAGATGTCAGGCTTAACTTGGGGCTTGAGGCAACAAGGTGGGGGTAGTATGTGGGAATGGAAATGTTCTGCATTGTGGAAAGAGTCCTGAGACTTTGAGAACAGCAGGTCATTGTGATTGGAGATGATATGAGAGAGAGAGATTTAAAAAAGAGAGAAATATTTGGGGTCAGAGTTTGTATGCTATGCTAGAATATAGCAAGACATTGTGATTGGAGAGGATATGAGAGATTAAAAAAATGAGAGAAATATTTGGGGTCAGACTTTGTATGCTATGCTAGAATATAACATTTTTGTCTTCAGTATAGAAAACCAATAAATGCTTTAAGTATTTATAGTAACCTAGTCAACTTTAGAAAAAGAAATGTGATACAGTGAAATGATAAAAAAAGGTGAATATTAAACTCAAGAAGATAACTCTAGCTAGAAAGTAGGGAAATTGGAAAGGATGGAGATTATGAAACTAAAGCTGAGTTTCAGATGTTGCTCTTAAACTGTATCACTGTGCGTATTTGTAACAGGGTGGTCCCCAGGAAAAGGGGAGGTTCCAGGTTCCCTGCCCCACCCAAGGGAGGGTGGAGCAGGGTAGGGAGGAGAGGAATCTGGAGAGGAAACTGATGAGGAAGAAAGCAGAAGGAGAGCCAGAGGGAGATCTGAGGGAAGCACATGGAGCAGAGACATGTGAAGAAGAGGCTCTTGTTTCTTGGCCCTGGACTGGGCGAAACAGATGTGGGTGAGAGACCTGTGGGGAGGTTCACTATGGCAGCGTTTGTCTTGATTTTGATTTTGTTCTTTCCCTCGCAGACTTGTCTGGCTATTTCTGACTCTTTCTATGGGTCCTGGCCAGAAGGTGCTTTAGACTGTGGTGGCCTTTTAGGCCTTGCTTTGGGCCAATCCCTTTTGTGTGGACTTTTACCCACCAGGGGATGGGTAACTTTGGGTGCTTGATTTAGAAACTGTACTCTTTGTCTTTTCCGTATTGCATGCTAGTTATATTAAAGTTTCTTTCCATTAATGGTCTTATATGTTTATCCTGATGTGGCAGTTGGCAGAACCTATTTAGAACAGGCAGATTTGGGTGTTCTGAGGTGCCCTTCTTGCCCTGTAACATGTGCACGTTTTTCATCCTGTATTTATTTGTCAATATTACTTTTTTTTAAAAGATTTATTTATTTGTGCATACAGAACTGGGGTACAGGCCAGAGGTGCAGGGGCAGTGAGAATATTCACCAGAGAGAGTGGTGAGCAGGACAGGCAGATCATTGAAGTACACTACTGAGGAGAGCAGCGGGTGGGTCAGGAGAGGTCTGCCATGCCATGTAGATCACCTCCGGGGCAGGCGGTGATCAAACTCATGCAGAAATGGCTTTAGGTTCTTAGTGCTGTCCTTTAACCCACTGTGCCACCAGGAAGGGCTCCATTATTACTTTTTTAAGGTTATTTATTTATGCATACAAGAGCTGTGGTGTAGGACAAAGGTGTGAGGGTGGGGATTGGTTGGGGTGAGAGGACTCACCAGAGACAAAAGGGGGAGCAGAACAGCTGAATTGACTGAAATACACTGCTGAGAGGAACAGCGGGGCTAGACAGGAGAGGTCTGCTGGCCAGGGATTGAATTCATGCCACAGTGGCTGGCAATAGCTTTATGGCACTGAGACTTTTGCCACCAGAGTGGCCCAGTGGTGATTGTCTAATTACATTTCAAAATCAGCTGGCCGTTAACAAAAATATGTGGCACAAGGGGTGAAGTCACAACTCTATAAAGCTGTTTGCAGCCACTGCACCATGAACTTGTTCAGCTCTCCACTCTGTCTCTGGTGAATCCCCTCACCACCTGTATATCTTGCCTGTCCCTCAGATCTTTTATGCAGGAATAAGTAAATCTTAAAATAAGTGTTTGTAGAAGAATATTTATGTATTTAAAAAATATTTATGCATAAAGAATGGGGTACAGCCAGAGGTGTAGGGGGGTGAGAGGGGCCACCAGAAACAGTGGAGAGAAGAACAGCAGAGCTACTGATACTGCTGAGTGAAGTAGTGGGAGAGGTCTGTTGCACCCTGTGGGTCACCTCCCTGACTCCTCACCTGGGGATCCAACTGGTGCTGAAGTGGCTGTGACTTTGTTGTGCCACTAGTGAAGGCCCCATTTAGATTTTTATTAGAACTGTATTGTATCTGTAAATTGGTTTTGGTAGGATGGCCATTTTGATGTTAATTCTCATTCATGAGTAGGGGGTGTTAAGACCAATCTTTAACATCTGACTATATTTGGTTTATTACTTGAATGTTCTTGGACCAGGTGTGATAGGACTGGTATTTGAATAGATTAATTTTTAGTCAAGAAAATAGAACTTTCTGTGAATACTAGCATTTGTACCTTTCTACAGGAGTATGGTTTAAGATTTATGGTTTAAGATTGAGCCCAAATTTGTTACACCTTTAAAACAATAGTAGTGGTGAGAGTCGACATCCTTTTGTTGTACCAGATATTAGTGGCAAAATTTGTTTTGCACCATTGAGAAAAGGAGTTGTGGTTGTGTCCTATATGGCCTTCATTATGTTGAGATTTGTTTCATTTATCTCTAGTTTTTCAAGGGTTTTCATCACAAATTGATGTTGAATCTTATCAAATGCTTTCTTGGAAGCTTTTGATGTGATCAAAGTTCTATCTTAACTTTTATTGATGTGTTTAATTACGTTGAGATGTTTGGGTTTGAACCATCTTTGTTTCTGTGGTCTAACTCCCTCTTGCTCACCTTTTAGAATCTTTTACATTGTTTGATTTGGTTTACTAAGATTTTCTTCAGGATTTTTGCATCTTTATTAGGGAATTTGGTCTATGCTTTTCTTTTCGTGTTTTCTTTGGTTTTGGTATTAGAGAAATGTTGGCCTCATTAAATGTATTTGGGAAGTATTCTTTCACAACTTTTTGAGCATTTGAAGATTTGGTAGAACAGACTTGTGAAACTGTGTGGTCCTGGACTTTAGTTTTCTTTTGAAAATTTTTATCATTGTTTCAGTTTTCTTGTTTGTAATTAGTTCTTTCAGGTTTTGTTGTTTCTTCCCTATTGTGTGTCAGATGGCTGTATAGTTACAAGAACTTGTCTATCTCCTCTAAGTTTTTGAACTTAATAGCATAAGTGTTCACACTAATCTCTTATTATCCGAATTTCTGCAGTGTCTGTTTTAACTTCTCACCCTGTTGATGGTTTCTCTCTTTTCTAGACTCACAGAGTAACTAGATGGTCTAGTTGTTTTGATTTTTGCTTCATTTACATATGCTCTATTTTTTTTAAGATTAATTTATTTATGCACACACAACTAGGGTACAGGCCAGAGATACAGGGGCGGTGAGAGAATTCACCAGAGACAGAGTGGGGAGCAGAACAGGCAGATCAACGAAGTACACTGCTGAGGGGAGCAGTAGGTGTGTCAGGAGAGATCTGCCGTGCCGTGTGGATCACCTCCAGGAGCTGGGGATTGAATTCATGCTGAAGTGGCTTTAACTCTTAGTGCTGTGCTTTAACCCGCTGCGCCACCAGGGAGGGCCCATGTGCTTTATTTTTTTATTATTTCCTACCATCTACTGACTTGGTTTTGTCTATTTTTTTTCTAACCCCTTAATGCAAGAGATAAGATTATTTGTAGGTCTTTCTTATTTCTTATTGTGGGCTTGTATTGCCATATACTTCCCTCTTTGCCTTTGCTATGTTCCATATGTTCTGGAATGTTGTGTGCTCGCTGTCATTTGCTTCAAGGTAGTTTTTTTCTTTTTATATTCTTGTTAACCCAAAAGTATTTCAGTATTATGTTGTTTTGTCTCCATGTAGTAGAGACTTTCCTTACCTTACTTTTATAACATAGAAGATACTTGGTATGATTTCATTCTTAATGAATTTGTTGTTCCTTATCCTTTGACTCCCGTATGTGGTCAGTCCTGGAGAATGTCCAATGTGCACTTGAGAAAAATGTGTATTCAGCTAATTTTTTGTGTAGATTGTCTTATAAATAGCTATTAAACCTATGTTGTCTACCTCTTATTTAAGAATATTGTATCCTTAATTTATTTTCAAGCTGTGGAAACAATCTAAGTGCCCAAATATACATGATTGGTGGTGTGTGTGTATATACACGCATTGGAATACTACTTAGCTATCAAAAACCCTAAGTGCTTACTGTTTTCAGCAACATGGATGGAACTGCAGGGAATAATGGTAAACAAAATGAGTTAGAAAGAGAAATAAAATTATCAATTGGTGCTGTGTCGGGCAACACCATACTGAGAGAGACGGGAGTTGTGGAGCATGCCACAAAATGCTGGATGCTGGTCAAGAGCAAGATCCTGGCCTTTATTTAGTAAGATTACTAAATAAATTTAGTAATCAAATTTCCAATTTGATTGCTGGTTACCTAGTCATGCAGCATTAATCATATGAGGAAACAGAAAAAGAGAGTGAGAAATAGAATATACAGGGGAAGGGTGGAACTGTACTTCTCATCTGCTGATAGTTTGGTATCATAGATCAAGCCCTGACTCCCCAGTCTTACCAATAAGGCGTTCCACTGATCACGCGTTCTGGGGTCCTTAGTTATATTATATACATCAGTCAGTTCCCAGTCATCCTTCTTGATGCATACTCTTCCCAGGGTGATCAGCTTTTTGCTCTTAATTGATTTGAAAGTCACCTTGTAGGGTTAGGCTCCTATAAACTGGCAGTTCTGACCTTACTTTAGGAATACAGAACTGTAGGTAACAAAATGGAGGCTGGATAGGCTGCTTAGGGTTAGTAGATCCACAAGTTGGTGTCATTTACATATAGAATATAGAGAATTCAAGCAAAGGGTCAGATAAAGAAAATTGAGAACTAATTCTAGAAAGCTAACTATGGAACTGAGGTTAATAGAGAGGGAGAGGCAAGAACAAAGTGTGGAGGGAGCACAGTGGACTGGTGGTGAATACTGGGAGTTTTGGTGGGTGCAGTATGATAACACCAGCAGAAGGAAGAAGATCCTGTACTTTCAGAACAGAAGCAGTGATGTAAGCCAATATTACCACAATTGAAAATAAGTTGAAACAGTTTATCGGTAAAGTAACAACATCCTTGTTTAGAAATAAGATAAAGACTGCTAATCATTCAACTTATTCAGCAAATACTTGTTAAGCAGTTGTTCTTTTAGTTACTATGGATTCATTGGTTAGCACATACTCTTCTGTGGCCCTAAGAGAACAATTTCTTTCTAATATGTATTTGTGGAATTTTTATGCAGTCTAGTCGAGTATAAATATGGTTAATTTGCTGAAATTCAGGACAATTGAGTTATTCAAAGGGGCCCCATCCAGCTTAAATCTTGCTAAGAATTTTTTTCTTGAGTGCTGTAAAAATTTCTCTGGATTCTTTATTAGCTATTTTAAAAAGCAATCCTTTATATTTTTAAGTACTTTGTAATTATATACGTTGTAATTAAGCATTCTGGCTAAGGTATGATTTGGGATTTAGCAGCTAGATTTAGCTCTATACACAGTATTTGCATTGTGACTTGGCAAATCTCTTAACCTTTCTGTACCTTGGTATTCTCATTTGTAATGTGGAATTAATAATAGTACCTACATTAGATGGTGATTCTGAGGTTTACATGAGAGTGCATATTAAACACTTAGAACATCGGTTGGCTTATTATAGATACTCAGTATATATATATATTTTAATCATTATGTGTGCATATTGCTGCTGGTTGAATCTTCTCTAGGACAATCAGTGAAGTGTTTTTGGATGTGATTTTGAAATGAATTCACAAATAAATAATCACCTATACTTGGATATAACAAAAACTGTGTGCCTTTAAGCTCTAGATTTTTTTACTTATGTAAGTGCGTATCTATATCAAATTTAAGTGTCTACTGTCTACATACTAATACCTTGTTCTAGGATATAGGACACTGAACCAGAAACTAAGGTAAACTTGTCTTTAACTTTTTTGTTCTGGAAAATTACAGAAATGTTCAATAGGTAGGAAGTACCTTTCACCAAGCTTAGTTATCATTTGGAAATTTATTGAATTATATATACCCATCCAGTTCCTTCCTCACTCACTTATTATAAAAATTCCAGATATATTATTTATTAATTTTTATTTTTGTTAGTTAATTAATTATTATTATTTTTTTGTGTGTAGAAGACCTATAGCCCAGAGGTGTAGGCCAGAGGTATGGGAGGTGAGAGGATTCACCACCGTCAGTGTAGGGAGCAAAACAGGTACAGATCTACTGAAATACACTGCTTAGGGGAGCAGCTGGTGAGACAGGAGAGGTATGCAGCGCCATATGTAGGTTGTAGTTCTGCTCATCAATGGTATTTTGTCTTTTACTTAATTTTATATTATGTTTGATCTAAAATATACTTTATCCTATACAAACATTCTAAATATTTTTGAGTTTATTGTGATTTTGTTAGAAAATAAAGGTGAATAGAATATATTGAATTTAGTAGACTTAGCATTACTAGTACAATGAATCTAAACTTTTAAAATATTTATTGCATATTTCCCACCCTCAGCTGATCTTTATTTTCCCTTGATTCCATATAAAACCATTACACTTTTCTATTTTAATACATGACACATTTGTGGTTCAGTGTTTTCTTTTTAAAGATTTATTTATTTATGCATACAGAACTGGGGTATAAGCTAGAGATGCAGGAGTGGTGAGAGGGTTCACCAGAGACAGAGTGGGGAGCAGAACAGGCAGATCGAGGAAGTACACTGTGGAGGGGAGCAGTGGGCGGGTCAGGAGAGCTCTGCCACACCATGTGGTCACCTCCAGGGCAGGTGGGGATTGAACTCATGCAGAAGTGGCTTTAGTTTCTCAGTGTTGTGCTTTAACCTGCTGCGCCACCAGGGAGGGCCAGCCTGTCTTTTAATAAACTTTGCTTCCTAAAATGGAGGCAAAGCACATAATGGAAATAAGGTAAGATTTTTAATCCTAAAGAAAGCTATATAGGCCCAGGCCCTCCGTGGTGGTGCAGAGGGTTAGGGCATAGCACTGCAAGCTAGCCACAGCCACTTCAGTGCGACTTTGATTTCCTGCCCTGGGATTGATCCTCCTGGCACAGCAGACCTCTCCTAACCCGATCCTGCTCCCCTCAGCAGTGTACTTTGTTGATGTGCCTGTTCTGCTCCCCACTCTGTCTCTGGTGAATACTCTCACCACCCCATACCTCTGGCCTATACCCCAGTTGTATATGCATAAATAAATGACTCTTCCAAAAAACAAGAAAACTATATAAAAATTACATGTAGTTAGACGTGTAAAATGTGTGTTACAGGACTGGATTCCCCATTCTTCCCTAGATTACTCCTAGGTTATTTACCAGGTTTTATTCACCTTTAGGTTGTAGACTTTCCTTAAGGTCAGATTTTTTTTTTCAATATCAGCTGTTCAGAATATATTCTCTGCTGAATCAAGACATTGGAACAGTTACAGTTGGATTACTTCCCAGTTATTACTAATGTCCTGAGACCATGATAAATCTTTTCATTAGTTGGATTTTTACCCTCTAATTCTTATATTGTATAAAATGTCAGAAAACCTATAAACTATTCAGTTAATGTCCAAGTTACTTAAAAAAATTGCTGCTATAAGGAGTATAAAAAGGACCAGGGGAGAAAATAATAATAATAATAATGAACAGCTATATACCAGCGACATTTTACAGGGGGGGGGGGGGGAATGGGGCCAAAAATGGGGGAGGGGGAAAGCGCTGGACTATGGTGATGGCCCACGGGTGATTTGGTGATGGGAAACCCATGGGGGTTACAACTGAGATGGAAAAAGGTACAAAATGATATAAAAACATATTATTTAAAAAAAATTACTGCTATAAATCAAATAGCTCAACCATTTAAAGACTACAGTTCATTGGTATTAGTGTATGCACCCATTTGTGAAATCATCACGACAGTATTCACCACTCTAGAAACCCCATGCCAATTCGTGATCACTCCTCTTTTCCCCTCATACCCTTACTCCAGATTTTAATGACCACTGTTTTCCTTTCTTATCTCTGTATTTCCTTATGCTGAACATTTCATGGAAAAGGAATAATAAAATATAAACAGTCTTTTGTGAATTGCCACATAAATTTAGCATAATGTTTTCCTAGTACATACAGATTAAAGCATGAGTCAGAGTTATGTTACTGACTACAACTTTCCTCATCATTTGGATATTTGGTCTGTCTCTACTTCTTGGTTATTGAATCATGCTGCTGTGAACATCTGAGTACAAGTTTTTGTGGTCATATATTTTCATGTCTTGAGTATCTATCTAAGAATGGAATTACTGAGTCATATGGTAGCCACTGTGTACTGCTTAACATTCACATCGTTAGTGTATGAGGATTCCAACTTACTCATATCCTTACTTTTACCTTCTGTTTTCCATCTTTTCATACCCATTCTATTAGATCAGGGGTAGTATCTCATGTCTATATGTTATCTTTAATTTTTAAAAGATTTTAAAATTTTACTTATGCATATGGAAAACTGGGGTACAGGCCAGAGGTGCAGGGGCTGTGAGAGGATTCACCAGAGATAGATTAGGGAGCAGAACAGGCAGATTGAGCAAGTACATTGCTGAGGGGAGCAGCGGGCGAGACAGGAGAGGTCTGCTGTGCCACATGGATCACACTCCAGGGTTGGGGATCAAACTCATACTCAAGCGGCTGCGGCTAGCTTATAGTGCTGTGCTTTAACCTTCTGCGCCACCAGGGAGGGCCCTATTTTTATTTTTATTGGGGTAAAATATATTTGTCATACTGACCATTTGTAAATGTGTAATTCAGTGATGTTCAATGTGTTTTCAATATGAAGTGTTCACTGCTATCTATATCCAAAATTATATCATTCCCAATGAAAAACCTCTTTAACCATTTTGATAGTATTCCCCCCCACCCCCGTAAGGGAAATTTGTCAATTCGATATACATATAGTGATTGGACCCTTACCTCATATAAGATAATTCAAAATGAATCTAGTTTCTAAATTTCACTGCTAAAACTATAAAACACTTAGAAGAAAACAAAGAAGCTAGTCCTTGATCCTCCATGGTTTCTTAAATAAGACATTAAAAAAAAACTCAGGCAACAAAAGATAAAAATACTTTGAAAATTTCTCTGCATTAAAGGACATGTTCAAGGGAGTGAACATTCTTTTTTTATATAATAGTTTATTTTTACATCATTTTGTACATTTTTTTTATCTCAATTGTAATCCCCGTGGGTTTCCCATCACCAAGTCACCCATGCGCCATCACCATAGTCCATTGCATTTCCCTCCCCCACTGTTTTTGATCCCATTCCCCACTCCACCCCCATAAAATGCCTCTTGTATATGGCTATTCATTATTCTTATCATTTCTCACCTGGTTCATTATACTCTTGCTATGAGTGAAACCATCCGGTATTTTTCATTTTCTTTCTGGCTTATTTCACTCAGCATGATCTTTTCCAGCTCAATCCAAGTGAGAGTGAACATTCTTACAGAATGTAAGAAAATATTTGCAAATCAACTGGTCCAACCAGGATGGAAAGCTATATGTAAGCTCCTCAAATTACTAAAAATGGATCTACCATATGATCCAGCAATTCCACTCCTAGGAATCTACCCAAAGTAAACAAAAACATTAATTCAAAAGGACACCTGCACCCCTATGTTTATTGGCAGCACTATTTATAATTGCTAAGATACGGAAACACCATACATGTCCAAAACAGGTAACAGATGATTGGATTAAGAAGATACAGTATATTTACACATAGAATACTACTCAGCAGTAAAAAAAAGATAAACTCATGCCATTTGCAGCCATGTGGATGGAGTTGAAAAGGATTGTGCTAAGTGAGAGAAGTCAGAAGGGAAAGAAAAATATTGCATAATCTCACTTATAAGAAGAATATAGGCAAATTGATCAGAAAGTCAGGAGAAAGAAAATGTGTAGGCAAACTATAGACCTGAGCTGTACAGTAGGGGAGGGAGAGCAGTGGGGTCAAAACAGTGGAAGGAAGAACACAAGGGACTATGGTGACAGTTCACAGGTGATGAGATATTAGTAGATATATGGGGACTACAGAGAAATGAACAGTATCTGAAAATAACAAAGTTTAATAAAAAATAAAAGTATTTAGAAATATTAAGGATTTAATATCTAGATATTTAAGAAAACCTTACAATTCAGCAGAAAAAAAACAGTAAAAAATAGGAAAAGCACTTGGATAGACATCCTTTTACTTAAAGTAATATCAAATTTATTACCTTCACACTTTGAAAGTGTACATTTCAGTAGTATTAAATACATTCATACTGTGATACAACCAATTTAATGAACTTTTTCATTTTGTAAAACGAACAGCTGTATACCTATGAAATGACAACTTCTCATTCTCCTTCCCTCATCCTTTAACTCATAATCAATGTGGTTATATTTAAGATGGATTTATACAATATTTAATGGTTCTTTAAATCCATTCTGATACATTAATATTCTGACACACACTGACATTTGATACATTCTGACTCTTAGTATGTTTAGACCTTCCACATTTAAGTGAATTTTGATATAAAGTAGGCCCCCATCCTTACCCATGGTGATTTTGCTCTAGGATCCCCAGAGGATACATAAAGTGGCATGTTGCACCAAATCCTGTATATACTATTGTGTTGTTGGGAACATCAAGCCACATTTTTGCTGGAAAGACTTAGCAAATCACACATCATGAGTTTTCCAACAACCCAATATTTCTCTGTCTATACATACCCATGATAAATTTTATGAGTTAGGCTCAGTAAGAAATGAACAACAATGGGTCCTCCCTGGGGATGTAAGGGGTTAAAGCACAGCACTAGGAAGTTAGCTCAGCCACTGTGATCCCCAGCCATGGAGGTGACCCACATGGCAGGGCAGATCTCACCTATGTCACTTGTTGCTTTTCTCAGCAATGTATTTCAGTGTAACTGTCTGTTCTGTTACCCACTCTGTGTCTGGTAGTCCTCTCACCTCTACACTTCTGGCCTGTACCCCAGTTTCTGTAAGCATATATAAATAAATCTTTTAAAAACGAATAACAATAAAAATACTGCAGGCATAATGTATTGTAGTAAAAGTTGTAAGAATGTGTCTTGTCAAAATATCTTTTATCAGCTTTTTAAAGAAAATTATTTGTGCATGCAGAAGTGAGGTTACAGGCTAGAGGTGCAGGGGCGGTGAGAGGATTCACCAGAGAGAGAGAGTGGGGAGCAGAACAGGCCAACTGATGAAGAACACTGTTGAGGGGAACAGCGGGCAGGTCAGGAGAGGTCTGCCGCACCACGTGGATCTCCTCCGGGGTAGAGGGATATCGAACTCATGAGGAAGTGGCTTTAGCTTCTTAGTGCTATGCTTTAAAACAGCTGCGCTACCAGGGAGGGCCCATCAAAATATCTTATGTATCCCATTTTCTGACTGCTTCAGAGAGTAGGTAACTGCAGAGAGAAACTTCAGTGTAAGAGGAAGATTAATTCATATAGTTGGAATACTACTTAAGATATTTTTAACTTTTTTCAGTCATCAAACTGTTATTTATCTTTCCCCTTTAGCTTTTTTTTTTTTTAAGATTTATTTATTTATTCATACAGAACTGGGGTACAGGCCAGATGCGGAGGGTGAGAGGATTCACCAGAGACAGACTGGGGAGCAGAACAGGCAGATAAACGAAGTACACTGCTGAGGGGAGCAGCGGGCGGGCCAGGAGAGGTCTGCCACGCCATGTGGCCACCTCCGGGGCAGGCGGGAATCGAACTCATGCAGAAGCGGCTTTAGATTCTCAGTGCTGTGCTTTAACCCGCTGCGCCACCAGGGAGAGCCTAGCCTTTTTTTTTTAAAGATTTATTTATTCATTCATACAGAACTGGGGTACAGGCCAGATGCGGAGGGTGAGAGGATTCACCAGAGACAGACTGGGGAGCAGAACAGGCAGATAGACGAAGTACACTGCTGAGGGGAGCAGCGGGCGGGTCAGGGGAGGTCTGCCTCCAGGGCAGGCGGGGAGCGGAAGTGGCTTAAGCTTCTTAGTGCAGTGCTTTAACCTGCTGCGCCACCAGCCTTTGGTTTTAACTGAACATACTATCTATAACTTCATTTTCTTTTTTTATTGATTAAATTTTGTTTTCTTACATCATCATAGTCATTTTCTTCATTTTTTAAGAATCATACTTCTATTAAAAAATGTTGCTCGTGGCCCTCCATTGTGGCGCAGCAGGTTAAAGCACAGCACTGAAGCCACTTTAGCATGAGTTCGATCCCTGCCCTGGAGGTGACCACATGGCACAGCAGACCTCTCCTGACCCACCTGCTACTACTCTCAGCAGTGTACTAATAAATCAGTTGGCCTGTTCTGCTTCCCACTGTGTCTCTGGTGAATCCTTTCACTGCCCCTGCCCCTCTGGCCTGAACCCCAGTTCTGTATGCATAAATAAACAAATCTTTAAAAAAAATGTTGCTGGATGGCAATCCCACTCTTAGGTATCTACCCATAAGACACAAAACACTGATTCAAAAAGACACCTGCACCCACATGTTTATTGCTGCTTTATTTAGAATTGGAAAGACATGGAAACAACCGAAATGCCCAAAAGTGGATGACTGAGTTAAAAAGATGTGGTACATATGCACAATGGAATATTACTCAGCAACCCAAAAAAAGTAAACATATGCCTTTTGGAGTAACATGGATGGAGCTGGAGAAGACCATGCTTAGTGAAATTAGCCAGAAAGAAAAGGAAAGATACCAGATGGTTTCACTCATAGCAGGAGGATAATGGACCAGGTGAGAAAATAATAAGGAACAGC